>NC_064282.1:87131727-87169163 GCF_019186545.1 Solanum stenotomum | reverse complement strand
GATCTTTATTTGTATATATGTTTTGGGTTGCTTCTGCCTGTTTATATTGTTATTTTCCTACTCTTGTTTAATTTCTACCCTCAGACCCATTATTTGTTGTTCCGGGTTACGGATTGGCTTACCTGCTGGTGGGTTATAGTAGGTGCCGGTTATAGTAGGTGCCATCATGACTTGATAAATCGGGTCGTGACAAATTGGTATATACCAAATTTTAAAAAAAATCATATCTTTTAGGTTAAGAATAATTCTTGTAAAAAACCTACAAATACGTCAGCTTGAATTTGGGTGATTAGGCTTAAATAATTTTAGGATGAAGTTTCTAGATGCACATTGTTATGAGATCACATACAGGATTGACGAAAATATGGATTTCAAAAGAATTGTACAAAGAACTCAATAATATTTCTCAAGGAATACATTCAAGTGGTAATGCGTCAATTCATACACTATTTAACAACACGTCATTAGTGCTAAGTCTAATTCAATTAGAAGGGAAGGAACAATTATCGATAACTATTTCAATTAGAATTATTTATATTTACTTGTGCAGCATGTAATAATAGATAAATGTTTTATTGAATGAAACTTCCATCATCGTTATTGAATTAGGTAGAATATATTTCCTTAAATGATCCTTACCGATAGATTGTAAATTTATTATTTTCTCTTCTTTGTCTATGTAACAATTTTAAATTTGGAGTTAAAAATTTTATTCTTTAAAATTCTTTAAGGTTATAATCTTCTCAAACATTTATAGTCATTTATTTTTTTTCACTCTATTACCTTGACAGTAAGAATGATCTCATGTAATTGTGTAACTACCTATTTATATTAATACATATTAAATATCAAAGACTTGGACTTGGATTAGGACTTGGCACTTGGGCTGAATCAGACCTTAAATTAAATTTTTTTATAAACCTTAAATATTTGCTCTATAAATAACAAAGTTTTTACACACAAGAATAGTATATATATATATATATATATATATGTAGTTCGATACAAACTGTACAAAATAGGTCAAAAATTAAAGTGACCAAGAGACAAAATAACAGAAGATAGAGATAATGATAGTTTATGTACACTAAATACTAATGTTGTGATCATCATTTTTGAGAAATCTTTTCACAATATCTAGGCATGGTTGCAAAACAGTATTCCTCCATGCTTCGTCAACAACTTCTTTTACATCTTCTTTGAAAACGTCTGTAGCAATAATAATATGCACCGGCAACATTTTCTCATTTATTAATCGTTGAATCTTGTCAAGTTGGTTACAAATTAATATACGAGTATTATGCTTGATAATTGAATTTGAAGCTTGAAGAATCATCTTCTTTGATTCATCATCTCCGTCTATATTTTTTTCTTCCCTTAAATATTTGGCCATTTCAGGGACACCAATGGACCGTCGGATCCCTTTGGTGTAATATGCATCTGGAATGAAAATTTGTCGCACCTCATCCACCAGCCCTGCATGCAACAAAAATTTAAGAATAGTTTTGTTTAGGTGAACATATATTTGAAAACCAAAAGTAGTATTAAGAAAACTATATAAGAAGAGTTTTAGTTAGAGTCATTATTATATTCTGATTTATATATAAAATAAATACAAAAACTACCTGCATTGACCATTTCATCAACCCTCATGTGAACTCTACAGTTCAAGACTGATTGCTCTACATCAATCCAAATAAAGCAACTGTCATACTTATATTTGAACATGAACACAAGTTCTTCCACAAGTTTTTCAATATACGAATTTGACACTCCAACAATAATTGGAACACATTGAGTCTTCAAAAAAATTTCTATGTAGACAATGGACTTCACACAGAAATCTTCGGCCGTGAAGTTGAAATCTGGCTCAATTTCACCAAAAGATTTGCGAAACAAAATAACTGTCAATTAATATTCACATTAAAATAAAGGAATCACAAAAGAATGTCTTTTTCAAATATGTATACGTAGCAAATAGGGTCGTACACCTTGTTTCTCAGCATGTGTGATCTTGTTGGTCACGATTTCAAGTCCCTTAAATACTTGCATTTTGTTTAAGTTGATTATTTCTCCTCGAAAATGGGTGGCAAGGTCAACAGAGAGACGAGATTTTCCCGTTCCTGTTGCTCCCATTATGAACACCACTTTCTTATTGTTGTTGTTGATGAAAGTATTCATTTTAGCTACACATAAAATAAAATTATAATAATAATTAGTTTAAAATAGTAAATTATCTCATGAAAACCACTCATACATTAAAAAATCTTATAAATATAAAGTTAATAAGTAGAAACCATGCTTGAGATGTAATAAACTATGTAAAATATTATATTTTTCTTGATGGTGGTTATGAAAGAGATTGCATTGAGTATTTATAATAAAATGTATATGTGGACTTATTAATTATCATACCATATTCAGAAATACTGATATCTTTTAGGATAAGATCAATGACTTTTGAAAAATGTATATATATGTCAACTGGAATTTTAGTAATGACAAGTAAATAATTTTAGGATAAAGTTATCAAATGTACATTATTTGGAGATCACATATAACAGGGCATTTATAGTATAAATATTATTATGAACTTATGAATTGGTATATACCAAATTTCTTTAAAAAATCATATCTTTTAGGTTAGGAATAATTCTTGTAAAAAACCTACAAATACGTCAGCTTGAATTTGGGTGATTAGGCTTAAATAATTTTAGGATGAAGTTTCTAGATGCACATTGTTATGAGATCAAATACAAGATTGACGAAAATATTGATTTCAAAAGAATTGTACAAAGAACTCAATAATATTTCTCAAGGAATACATTAAGTGATAATGCGTCAATTCATACACTATTTAACAACACGTCATAAGTGCTAAGTTTAATTCAATTAGAAGGGAAGGAACAATTGTTGATAACTATTTCAATTAGAATTATTTATATTTACTTGTGCAACATGTAATAATGGATAAATGTTTTATTGAATGAAGCTTCCATCATAGTGATTGAATTAGGTAGAATATATTTCCTTAAATGATCCTTACCGGTAGATTGCAAATTTATTATTTTCTCTTCTTTGTCTATGTAACAATTTTAAATTTGGAGTTAAGAACTTTATTCTTTAAAATTCTTTAAGGTTATAATCTTCTCAAACATTTATAGTTATTTATTTTTTCACTCTATTACCTTGACAGTACGAATGATCTCATGTAATTGTGTAAGTATGTATTTATATTAATATATATTAAATATCAAAGACTTGGACTTGGATTTGGACTTGGCACTTGGGCAGAGTCGGACCTTAAATTAAATATTTATATAAAGCTTAAATATTTGCTCTATAAATAACAAAGTTTTTACAGACAAGAATAGTATATATATATATGTGTGTGTGTAGTTCGATACTAACTGTACGTAATAGGTCAAAAATTAAAGTGACCAAGAGACAAAATAACACAAGATAGAGATAATGATAGTTTATGTACACTAAGTACTAATGTTGTGATCATCATTTTTGAGAAATATTTTCACAATATCTAGGCATGGTTGCAAAACAGTATTCCTCCTTGCTTCGTCAACAGCTTCTTTTCCATCCTCTTTAAAAATGTCTGTAGTAATAATATGATGCACCGGCCACATTTTCTCATTTATTAATCGTTAAATCTTGTCAAGTTGGTTACAAATTAATATACGAGTATTATGCTTGATACTTGAAATTGTAGCTTGAAGAATCATCTTCTTTGATTCATCATCTCCGTCTATATTTTTTTCTTCCCTTAAATATTTGGCCATTTCAGGGACACGAATGGACTGTCGGATTCCTTTGGTGTAATCTGCATCTGGAATGAAAATTTGTCGCACCTCATCCACCAGCCCTGCATGCAACAAAAATTTAAGAATACTTTTGTTTAGGTGAACATATATTTGAAAACCAAAAGTAGTATTAAGAAAATTATATAAGAAAAGTTTTAGTTAGAGTCATTATTATATTTTGATTTATATAAAAAATAACTACAAAAACTACCTGCATTGACCATTTCATCAACCCTCGTGTCAACTCTACGGTTCAAGACTGATTGCTCTACATCAATCCAAATAAATGAACTGCCATACTTATATTTGAACATGAACACAGGGTCTTCCACAAGTTTTTCAATATACGAATTTGACCCTCCAACAATAATTGGAACACATTGAGTTTTCAAAATTTTTTCTATGTAGACAATGGACTTCACACAGAAATATTCGGCCATGAAGTTGGAATCTGGCTCAATTTCACCTAAATATTTGTGAAACAAAATAACTGTCAATTAATATTAACATTAAAATAAAGGAATCACAAAAGAATATATTTTTCAAATATGTATACCTAGAAAATAGTGCCGTACACCTTGTTTCTCAGCGTGTTTGATCTTGTTGGTCACGATTTCAAGTCCCTTAAATACTTGCATTTTGTCCGAGTTGATTATTTCTCCTCGAAAATGGGTGGCAAGGTCAACAGAGAGACGAGATTTTCCCGTTCCTATTGCTTCCATTGTGAACACCAATTTTCTTGTTGTAATTGTTGATGAAAGTATTCATTTTAGCTACACATAAAATAAAATTATAATAGTAATTAGTTTAAAATAGTAAATAATCTCATGAAAACCACTCATACATTAAAAAATCTTAATATAAAGATAATAAGTAAAAACCTTGCTTGAGATGAAATAAACTAAGTAAAATAATATATTTTTCTTGATGGTGGTTATGAAAGAGATTGCATTGAGCATTTATAGTAAAATGTATTTGTGGACTTATTAATTTTCATACCATATTCAGAAATACTGATATCTTTTAGGATAAGATCAATGACTTTGAAAAATGTATATATATGTCAACTAGAATTTTAGTAATGTCAAGTAAATAATTTTAGGATAAAGTTATCAAATGTACATTATTTGGAGATCGCATATAGCTGGGCATTTACAGTATAAATGTGATTATGAACTTATGAATTGGTATATACCAAATTTTTTTAAAAAATCATATCTTTTAGGTTAGGAATAATTCTTGTAAAAAACCTACAAATACGTCAGCTTGAATTTGGGTGATTAGGATTAAATAATTTTAGGATGAAATTTCTAGATGCACATTGTTATGAGATCACATACAAGATTGACGAAAATATGGATTTCAAAAGGATTGCACAAAGAACTCAATAATATTTCTCAAGGAATACATTTAAGTGATAATGCGTCAATTCATACACTATTTAACAATACGTCATAAGTGCTAAGTCTAATTCAATTAGAAGGGAAGGAACAATTATCGATAACTATTTTAATTAGAATTATTTATATTTACTTGTGCAACATGTAAAAATAGATAAATGTTTTATTGAATGAAGCTTCCATCATAGTGATTGAATTAGGTAGAATATATTTCCTTAAATGATCCTTACCGATAGAGTGCTAATTTATTATTTTCTCTTCTTTTTCTATGTAACAATTTTAAATTTGGAGTTAAGAATTTTATTCTTTAAAATTCTTTAAGGTTATAATCTTCTTAAACATTTATAGTTATTTATTTTTTCACTCTATTACCTTGACTGTAAGAATGATCTCATGTAATTGTGTAAGTACGTATTTATATTAATATATATTAAAAATCAAAGACTTGGACTTGGATTTGGACTTGGCGCTTGGGCTGAGTCGGACCTTAATTTAAATATTTTTATAAAGCTTAAATATTTGCTCTATAAATAACAAAGTTTTTACAGACAAGAATAGTATATATATATATATATGTAGTTCGATACAAACTGTAAAAAGTTGGTCAAAAATTAAAGTGACCAAGAGACAAATTAACACAAGATAGAGATAATGATAGTTTATGTACACTCAATACTAATGTTGTGA
This sequence comes from Solanum stenotomum, assembly GCF_019186545.1. Classification (NCBI taxonomy): domain Eukaryota; kingdom Viridiplantae; phylum Streptophyta; class Magnoliopsida; order Solanales; family Solanaceae; genus Solanum; species Solanum stenotomum. The sequence goes on along the minus strand of NC_064282.1, from coordinate 87,163,261 downwards.
TCATCATTTTTGAGAAATCTTTTCACAATATCTTGGCATGGTTGCAAAACACTATTCCTCCATGCTTCGTCAACAACTTCTGTTCTATTTTCCTTGAAAACGATAGTAGCAATAATATGATGCACCGGCCACATTTTCCCATTTATTAATCGTTGAATCTTGTCAAGTTGGTTACAAATTAATATATGAGTATTATGCTTAATACTTGAAATTGAAGCTTGAAGAATGAAATGACCCAGATCCGAAAGGTCATTTTTGATAATTTTGAATAGTCATTTAACAATAGTTAATTAATTTACGAGTAATTTATTTATTATTAAGTGGTTAATGGGCCAAGTCCATAACTTAATACCCTATACCACTTGACCCATTGTTGGAATAAGTTAAAGAATATGCTTATTTTTAATGGTATCACAACCCATTGCGGCTAAAATCCACCGCCGAAAGAAGACAATAACGACTCAGGTAAAAATCCATCCGTTCCACCTAATCTTATATTATGTATGTGGATTGTTTATTATTATTATTATTGTTATTATTGGATGATTGGAGGAAGTTAATAAAATCAATAAATTTAGTTATCACGTAGAGGTTTGGAAAAATATAGGCTATGTTACAGATTGAAGTTTTGGTTGAACAAAATAAAGCTAATGGAGGATTAATTGTGGGGTAATTGTGATTGGTGGGGTAGATAGAGGTTATCCCCACTACATGTATTTACACCCATTGAAGTTTGTTTAGTTTACTAGAAAACAAAACAAAAACAATTGATGTAGTCATCATTGCATAATCATGAGGCAGTGAATTGCGAGATACGTGGTGGGTGTGAGTGTATTAATTCAAAGGGATTTCAATTCTGCCTATAAGTTTTATGGTTGTGGTTCTTCATATATAGGTTCATGATTGAAAGTTTGTTGTGTGATATCACATTAGATTCAAGTTTTGATTTATTGAGATATGTAATATATCATACCAACATAATTCGAATTATGATATTGGAAAAATTGGGACTTAACCCTAGTCTTAAAACATGGAAAGTATGATAGTTGTAATGTTAATTGACATCAAGATTTATGAACTTGATTATACATTTGGGTAAATTTTTGGGTTTCAAGGCTACACACATAGTAATGTGGGTGGTGTTAGTTTCAAAATGTTATTATGGTAATTTGTTTGGATAGATTGTATTGATTTGGAGCTCAATGAAAAGGGAAGGCTCAAGTCTCTGAGTGAATTGCGAATTAATTGAGGCATGTGGATTTTCTAAACCCTTGTTTAGTGTATGGAATTCGTGTATTTCCTTGTAATATGTGTTTGGGGTAATGAGACTTGGTGATGGATTGACTTTTCCACATTGATTAATTCTAATGATTAAAACGGGGTAATAAAAGACAATGTGATTAATTGTTGATGTGTGATTGTGTTCTTTATTGAACTCGTATACTTGTGATTGCTGAGGTGATAACATTTCATATTGATATTTGATTGAGATCATCATCCCTTTTATTTGAAATTATATCGTGCACATGCATTGACATGAGATTGAGATAAGTTGGGCACGTGGAGATCGGCCGTGCTGGGGATGGTGAGATGTTAAGATTATAATTTGGGCACATGGAGATCATCCGTGCGGAATTTGTTTGATTTATGATAGTGCGTTGAGATCGTCCGCACAGACACGTGGAGATCATCCGTGTCGGTATATGGACCTCGCGAGTCCCGCATGGGTCATGAACTCTCGATGTATTTATGAGAAGTATCATGTATATACGGTTGAGAGAGTACTTGGTATTTTTAGGCATATCATTTCATGGTGTCATATTGCATTGCATCCCATGACATCCTTCATTCTTGATGATTATGTGTTTTATTTGTGGTTGAAAAGTTCTTGATATTTGATTACCTCTATTTGATGAACTTGATTTTGTGTGTTGCTGATATTTGTGAGTGCCTTTTTGTGGAAGTTGTTGTTGATGAATATTGAATTTGTTGTTGAGGATATGTAATTTTTTTAAGTGATTGTTGTTGAGTTGGGTGCTATGTAACTGTGAACTGTTAGGTTGGGTTGGTTTTGTGCAGGTTGTAGTTGTGGAGGTTTGGTTGGTGTGTAAGGAGTACCCGTATTCTATCCCCTTAGCTTGTGTTTAGAAGTTTACTTGTTGAATATCGTGTGGTTGGTACTCACCCCTTGCTACTACATCTTTTTGTAGGTTACTAGCCCGGACCTTTGTGATATATTCTCTTTTTTTTCGAGGCTTCTTGCAGATTTGTGAGGTAATTGTTTGTCAACTCAGCAGACCTTCTTACTCTTGTTTATGATCTTGTTCTACTCTAGGAACAATGAAAAATGAGACTTGTAATTTCTTTCGATTCAATTGTAATACTTTAGAGACTTGTACATGTGAAAACCAGATTTTGGGAGTATTTTTGAGTTGATTTTGAAATTTCTGCATTTTATTGTAATGGTTGAATTTTAGGCTGACTTGTCTTGGTGAGATAAGACTAGTGCCATCACGTCCATTTTTGGGTCATGACAAAGAATCATCTTCTTCGATTCATCATCTCCGTCTATATTTTTTTCTTCCTTTAAATATTTGGCCATATCAGGGACACTAATGGACCATCGGATTCCTTTGGGGTTATCTGCATCTGGAATGAAAATTTGCCGCACCTCATCCACCAGCCCTGAATGCGACATAAATTTAAGAATAGTTTTATTTAGGTGAACATATATTTGAAAACCAAAAGTATTATTAAGAAAACTATATAAGAAAATAGTTAGAGACATTATTATATTTTGATTTATATATAAAATAACTACAAAAACTACCTGCATTGACCATTTCATCAACTCTCGTGCCAACTCTACGGTTCAAGACTGATTGCTCTACATCAATCCAAATAAAGCAACTGTCATACTTATATTTGTACATGAACCCAGGGTCTTCCACAATTTTTTCAATATACAAATTTGACCCTCCAACAATAATTGGAACAGATTCAGTCTTCAAAAAATTTTCTATATAGACAATGTACTTCAGAGAGAAATCTTCCGCCGTGAAGTTGTAATCTGGCTCGATTTCACCTAAAATATTTTGAAACAAAATAATTGTCAATTAATATTCACATTAAAATAAAGGAATCAGAAAATAATGTCTTGTTCAAATATGAACACCTAGCAAAGAGTGTCGTACACCTTGTGATCTTGTTGGTCACGATTTCAAGTCCCTTAATTACTTGCATTTTGTCCGAGTTGATTATTTCTCCTCGAAAATGGGTGGCAAGGTCAACAGAGAGATGAGATTTTCCCATTGTTGTTGCTCCCATTATGAACATCCCTTTCTTGTTGTTGTTGTTGTTGATGAAAGTATTCATTTTAGCTACACATAAAATAAAATTATAATAATTAGTTTAAGATAGTAAATAATCTCATGAAAACCACTCATGCATACACTAATACTTTAAAAATCCTTATAAATATAAAGTTAATATGTAGAAACCTTGCTTGAGATGTAATAAACTATGTAAAATAATATATTTTTCTTGATGGTGGTTATGAAAGAGATCGCATTGAGCATTTATAGTAAAATGTATTTGTGGACTTATTAATCATCATACCATATTTAGAAATACTGATATCTTTTAGGATAAGATCAATGACTTTTGAAAAATGTATAGATATGTCAACTGGAATTTTGGTAATGACAAGTAAATAATTTTAGGATAAAGTTATCAAATGTACATTATTTGGAGATCGCATATAACTGGGCATTTATAGTATAAATGTGATTATGTACTTATGAATTGGTATATACCAAATTTTAAAAAAAAATCATATCTTTTAGGTTAAGAATAATTCTTGTAAAAACCCTACAACTACTTCATCTTGAATTTGGGTGATTAGGCTTAAATAATGTTAGGATGAAGTTTCTAGATGCACATTGTTATGAGATCACATACAAGAGTGACGAAAATATGTATTTCAAAAGGATTGTACAAAGAACTCAATAATATTTCTCAAGGAATACATTCAAGTGATAATGCGTCAATTCATACACTAATTAACAACACATAATAAGTGCTAAGTCTAATTCAATTAGAAGGGAAGGAACAATTATCGATAACTATTTCAATTAGAATTATTTATATTTACTTGTGCAGCATGTAGTAATAGATAAATGTTTTATTGAATGAAGCTTCCATCATCGTGATTGAATTAGGTAGAATATATTTCCTTAAATGATCCATACCGATAGATTGCAAATATATTATTTTCTTTTCTTTTTCTATGTAACAGTTTTAAATTTGGAGTTAAGAATGTTATTCTTTAAAATTCTTTAAGGTTATAATCTTCACAAACATTTATAGTCATTTATTTTTTCACTCTATTACCTTGGTAATTAGAATGATCTCAAGTAATTGTGTTAGCACGTATTTATATTAATATATATTAAATATCAAAGACTTGGACTTTGATTTGGACTAGGAGCTTGGGCTTGGATTGGACATTAAAATAAATATTTTTATAAAGCTTAAATATTTTCTCTATAAATAACAAAGTTTTTATAGACAAGGATAGTATATATATATATATATGTAGTCCGATACAAACTGTACAAAATAGGTCAAGAGACTAAATAACACAAGATAGTGATAATGATACTTTATGTACACTCAATGCTAATATTGTGATCATCATTTTTGAGAAATCTTTTCATAAATATCAAGGCATGGTTGCAAAACAGTATTCATCCATGCTTCGTCAAGATCTTCTTTTCTATCTTCTATGAAAACATCAGTAGCAATAATATTTGTTGATGTATTTGTGGACTTATTAATTAGCATACCATATTTAGAAATACTGATATCTTTTAGTAGAAGATTAATGACTTTTGAAAAATGTATAGATATGTCAACTAGAATTTTGGTAAGAACAAGTAAATAATTTTAGGATAAAGTTATCAAATGTACATTGTTTGGACATCGCATATAACTGGGTATTTATAGTATAAATGTGATTATGAACTTATGAATTGGTATATACCAAATTTAAAAAAAAATCATATCTTTTAGGTTAAGAATAATACTTGAAAAAAACCTACAAATACACCAGCTTGAATTTGGGCGATTAGGCTTAAATAATTTTAGGATGAAGTTGCAAGATGCACATTGTTATGAGATCACATACAAGATTGACGAAAATATGGATTTCAAAAGGATTGTACGAAGGACTCAATAATATTTCTCAAGGAATACATTCATGTGATAATGCATCAATTCATACACTATTTAACAACACGTCATAGGTGCTAATTCTAATTCAATTAGAAGGGAAGGAACAATCATCGATAACTATTTCAATTACAATTATTTATATTTACTTGTGCAGCATGCAATAATAAATAAATATTTTATTGAATGAGGACTCCATTATCGTGATTGAATTAGGTAGAATATATATCATTAAATGATCCTTACCGATAGATTGTAAAATTATTATTTTCTCTTCTTTTTCTATGTAGGAATTTTAAATTTGGAGTTAAGAATTTTATTCTTTAAAATTCTTTAAAGTTATAATCTTCTCAAACATTTATAGTCATTTATTTTTTAACTCTATTACCTTGACAGTAAGAAAGATGTCATGTAATTGTGTAAGTACATATTTATATTAATATATATTAAATATCAAAGACATGGACTTGGATTTGTACTTGACGCTTGTGCTTGGATCGGACCTTAAAATAAATATTTTTCTAAAGCTTAAATATTTGCTCTATAAATAACAATATTTTTACAGACAAGAATAGTCTATATATATCTGTAGGTTGATACAAACTATACAAAATATGTCAAAAATTAAAGTGACCAAGAGACAAAATAACATAATATAGAGATAATGGTAGTTTATGTACACTAAATACTAATATTGTGATCATTATTTTTGAGAAATCTTTTCACAATATCTAGGCATGGTTGCAAAACAGTATTCCTCCATGCTTCATCAACAACTTCTGTTCTATCTTTTTTGAAAATGTCAGTAATAATAATATAATGCACCGGACACATTTTCTCATTTATTAATCGTTGAATCTTGTAAAGTTGGTTACAAATTAATATACGAGTATTACGCTTAATACTTGAAATTGAAGCTTGAAGAATCATCTTCTTTGATTTATCATCTCCGTCCATATTTTTTCCTTCCCTTAAATATTTGGCCATTTCAAGGACACCAATGGACCGTCGGATTCCTTTGGTGTAATCTGCATCTGGAATGAAAACTTACCGCACCTCATCCACCATCCCTACATGCAACATAAATTTGAGAATAGTTTCATTTAGGTGAACATATATTTGAAAACCAAAAGTATTATTAAAAAAAGTATATAAGAATAGTTTTAGCTAGAGTCATTATTATATGTTGATTCATATATAAAATAACTACAAAACCTACCCACATTGACCATTTCATCAACCTTCGTGTCTACTCTACTGTTCAAGACAAATTGCTCTACATCAATCCAAATAAAGCAACTGTCATACTTATATTTGAACATGAACACAGGGTGTTCCACAAGTTTTTCAATATACTAATTTGACCCTCCAACAATAATTGGAACACATTGAGTCTTCAAAAAATTTTCTGTGTAGACAATGGACTGCAGACATAAATCTTCGGCCGTGAAGTTAGAATCGGGCTCAATTTCACCTAAAAGTTTGTGAAACAAAATAACTGTCAATTAATATTCACATTAAAATAAAGGAATCACAAAAGAATATCTCTTTGAAACATGTATATCTAGCAAATAGTGTCGTACACCTTGTTTCTCAGCGTGTGTGATCTTGTTGGTCACGATTTCAAGTCCCTTAAATACTTGCATTTTGTTCGAGTTGATTATTTGTCCTCGAAAATGGGAGGCAAGGTCAACAGAGAGACGAGATTTTCCCGTTCCTATTTCTCCCATTATGAACACCACTTTCTTCTTCTTGTTGTTGTTGATGAAATTATTTATTTTAGCTACACATGAAATAAAATTATAATAATAATTAGTTTAAAACAGTAAATAATCTCATGAAAACCACTCATGCATACAGTCATACATTAAAAAATCTTATAAATATAAAGTTAATAAGTAGAAACCTTGCTTGAGATGTAATAAACTATGTAAAATAATATATTATTATTGATGGTGGTTATGAAAGAGATTGCATTGAGCATTTATAGTAAAATGTATTTGTGGACTTATTAATTATCATACTATATTTAGAAATACTGATATCTTTTAGGATAAGATCACTGACTTTTGAAAATTGCATAGATATGTCAACTGGAATTTTGATAATGACAAGTAAATAATTTTAGGATAAAGTTATCAAATGTACATTGTTTGGAGATCACATATAACTGGACATTAATAGTATAAATGTGATTATGAACTTCTAAATTGGTATATACCAAATTAAAAAAAATTCATATCTTTTAGGTTAAGAATAATTCTTGAAAACAACCTACAAATACTTCAGCTTGAATTTGAGGTTAGGCTTAAATAATTTTAGGATGAAGTTTCTACATGCACATTGTTATGAGATCACATACAAGATTGACGAAAATATGGATTTCAAAAGGATTGTACGAAGAACTCAATAATATTTCTCAAGGAATACATTCAATTGATAATGCGTCAATTCATACACTATTTAACAACACATCATAAGTGCTAAGTCTAATTCAATTAGAAGGGAAGGAACAATTATCAATAACTATTTCAATTACAATTATTTAAATTTACTTGTGCAGCATGTAATAATAGATAAATGTTTTATTGAATGAAGCTTCCATCATCGTGATTGAATTAGGTAGAATATATTTCCTTAAATAATCCTTACCGATAGATTACAAATTTATTATTTTCACTTCTTTGTCTATGTAGCAATTTTAAATTTGGAGGTAAGAATTTTATTCTTTAAAATTCTTTAAGGTTAGAATCTTCCCAAACATTTATAGTAATTTATTTTTTCACTCTATTACCTTGACAATAAGAATGATCTCATGTAATTGTGTTAGTACATGTTTATATTAATACATATTAAATATCAAAGACNAATAATAGATAAATGTTTTATTGAATGAAGCTTCCATCATCGTGATTGAATTAGCTAGAATATATTTCCTTAAATAATCCTTACCGATAGATTACAAATTTATTATTTTCACTTCTTTGTCTATGTAGCAATTTTAAATTTGGAGGTAAGACTTTTATTCTTTAAAATTCTTTAAGGTTAGAATCTTCCCAAACATTTATAGTAATTTATTTTTTCACTCTATTATCTTGACAATAAGAATGATCTCATGTAATTGTGTTGGTACGTATTTATATTAATATATATTAAATATCAAAGACTTGGACTTGGATTTGGACTAGGCGCTTGGGCTTGGATCGGACATTAAAATAAATATTTTTATAAATCTTAAATAATTTCTCTATAAATAACAAAGTTTTTATAGACAAGAATAGTATATATATATATATATATATATATATATATATAGTTGGATACAAACGGTACAAAATAGGTCAAGAGACTAAATAACACAAGATAGAGATAATGATACTTTATGTACACTCAATGCTAATATTGTGATCATCACTTTTGAGAAATCTTTTCACAAATATCAAGGCATGGTTGCAAAATAGTATTCATCCATGCTTCGTCAAGATGTGCTTTTCTATCTTCTTTGAAAACATCAGTAGCAATAATATTTGTTGATGTATTTGTGGACTTATTAATTAGTATACCATATTCAGAAATACTGATATCTTTTAGTATAATATTAATGACTTTTGAAAAATGTATAGATATGTCAACTAGAATTTTGGTAATGACAAGTAAATAATTTTAGGATAAAGTTATCAAATGTACATTGTTTGGAGATCGCATATAACTGGGTATTTATAGTATAAATGTGATTATGAACTTATGAATTGGTATATACCAAATTTTAAAAAAATCATATCTTTTAGGTTAAGAATAATACTTGAAAAAAACCTACAAATACATCAGCTTGAATTTGGGCGATTTGGCTTAAATAATTTTAGGATGAAGTTGCTAGATGCACATTGTTGTGAGATCACATACAAGATTGACGAAAATATGGATTTCGAAAGGATTGTACGAAGGACTCAATAATATTTCTCAAGGAATACATTCAAGTGATAATGCATCAATTCATACACTATTTAACAACACATCATAGGTGCTAATTCTAATTCAATTAGAAGGGAAGGAACAATCATCGATAACTATTTCAATTACAATTATTTATATTTACATGTGCAGTATGCAATAATAAATAAATATTTTATTGAATGAGGATTCCATCATCGTGATTGAATTAGGTAGAATATATTTCCTTAAATGATCCTTACTAATAGATTGTAAAATTATTATTTTCTCTTCTTTTTCTATGTAACAATTTTAAATTTGGAGTTAAGAATTTTATTCTTTAAAATTTTTTAAGGTTATAATCTTCTCTAACATTTATAGTCATTTATTTTTTAACTCTATTACCTTGACAGTAAGAAAGATGTCATGTAATTGTGTAAGTACGTATTTATATTAATATAAATTAAATATCAAAGACTTGGACTTGGATTTGTACTTGGCGCTTAGGCTTGGATCGGACCTTAAAATAAATATTTTTATAAAGCTTAAATATTTGCTCTATAAATAACAATATTTTTACAGACAAGAATAGTATTTAAATCTGTAGTTCGATACAAACTGTACAAAATATGTCAAAAATTAAAGTGACCAAGAGACAAAATAACACAATATAGAGATAATGGTAGTTTATGTACATTCAATACTAATATTGTGATCATCATTTTTGAAAAATGTTTTTCACAATATCTAGGCATGGTTGCAAAACAGTATTCCTCCATGCTTTGTCAACAACTTTTTTTCTATCTTCTTTGAAAATGTCACTAATAAAAATATAATGCACCAGACACATTTTCTCATTTATTAATCGTTGAATCTTGTAAAGTTGGTTACAAATTAATATACGAGTATTACGCTTAATACTTGAAATTGAAGCTTGAAGAATCATCTTCTTTGATTCATCATCTCCGTCCATATTTTTTCCTTTCCTTTAATATTTGGCCATTTCAGGGACACCAATGGACCGTCGGATTCCTTTGGTGTAATCTGCATCTGGAATGAAAATTTACCGCACCTCATCCACCATCCCTACATGCAACATAAATTTGAGAATAGTTTCATTTAGGTGAACATATATTTGAAAACCAAAAGTATTATTAAAAAAAGTATATAAGAAAAGTTTTAGCTAGAGTCATTATTATATGTTGATTCATATATAAAATAACTACAAAACCTACCCGCATTGACCATTTCATCAACCTTCGTGTCTACTCTACTGTTCAAGACAAATTGCTCTACATCAATCCAAATAAAGCAACTGTCATACTTATATTTGAACATGAACACAGGGTGTTCCACAAGTTATTCAATATACGAATTTGACCCTCCAACAATAATTGTGTAATGACCCTCCAGGTCATTTTTAAATTAAAGAATTCTTTCCCTCGTATAGAGCATTCCTATAGCGACCCCAAGTCCTTTATGACTTGCTGGCACTGACTGTTCGGTCGCCTGGTTGTTCGTTTGGGTTTTAGGCCCGTTTCCCTGTTTTGGAGATTTTTATAACTTGAAAAGTTGACTTTGGTCAACCTTCTTGGAAGACGTGCTCAGATGAAAATTCTGACAGCTAGGTTAGCTTCGGAAGATCGATTTTGGTCTAGAACGACCCTTTGTTCACTTCCCGAGACTTTAGATAGCAATTGTGGAATCTGGCTCAAATGATACTGGGTGTGGGACCCACTTTTCGTCGAAGCGAGCTCCAAATGGAAATTCCGCCTTCACCATTGAGTCCGAAATATCATTTCCAATCAGATTCCATATAAGGTTTGTATTTTTCCGACTCCGAACGAGTCCGAAACATCGAAATTTAAGTTTGGAGGGTTGTAAAATTTTGACGCGGCGGTGACGTGGCAGAGCCACGTGACGACACGTGGCAGAGGTGGAAATTTCCAGATTTTTAAGAACGAATTTCGTCCAAATTTTTGTTCAACTTCAAATTGAGATTGCTCCTTCATTTTTAATCCAAATTAAGTGATTCAAAAGGCAAACTTCAAGAGAATTTCGAGGGGAATCTAGCGGTGATCTCGAAAACGCGAGGGGAGGCTTCGTTGAGGTAAGAAATCAATTTTTAGCCACTGCCAGTGTGATTTTCGGATGTTTTGTTGTTGAATTTTTGAAATGTGAGATCTTGATCATCGTAAGTCCGTTTTGAGTCATTCTTGTGGCTAACTTGTAGAGTTTTTCGCAAGGATCGTCGTGGTATAATCTGTTTGGGTTGAAAGGGTCTCGTTTTTCCGGAAATTGATGATGAAAGGGCTGTCCTTTTTAATTATTGTGGCTGATTTGCGGTGTTGTGGGCATCTGTTTGTGCTAAAATTTTGGGATATTAGTTTAGTAAGGTAGTTGGGACGTTTCCACGGATTCGATTTTGAGATTCTAAGTGTGGGCCCCACAATCCCGTTTTAGACCCGATTTTGGGTCCGTCTCCGAAAAATATAATTTTAGTGTCAATATATTCGTAATGACGAGGTGATTAACCTTTTGTTAGTGGGGAAGCATTTGGAGACCGTTCGGAGAGGAAAAGATCCGGTACCGTGAGTTGGAGCACGCGTGATCGGCTTTCAGGTAGGCTATGGTTTTCTCTCGTGAGATTGAGCATGTTTAGGCAATTGTTTATTGATTTGCTTGAGTATGGAGGGGTTCGGGTGTCGAGCATGCTAAATTTCTATAATTCCTGCCTTAGACCTTATTTCGGGAAAGTGTTGGATTATGACAGCATGTCTCTTGATATTATTGAATAGCCATATCTGGTGGTGTATATGATAATATTGATTTGAAGTATGTTTGGCCTTAGTCTAGGCTTAGACTAGTGTTGCCATAGACTTGCGAGATTTCGGATGTCGTTGGGCAGTAGAACTTTTTCCGACGTCGTTTCGGACGGTTAGCTCCTTGTAGACTGATATAGCAGACTTGAGTCTGATAGTCGGTAACTCAGCTTATGACCTTGTATCCATAATGCCCTGCTTTTATATCGGCTACAAATACCCGGTTAAAGTCCGTGGTCTAGCTTACTCATTATTGGATACTTCCTCGGCGATTTGGGGTATATGAGGGTCGGACTAAAAGGATTATTTATGGTAATCGGTTTGGTGATATTTCCCGCGACGGATGGTTGGATATTGATTCTTAGCTACAGTACCCGGTTAGAGTCCGTGGTCCAGCTTACTTATTCCAGGTTTAGCTACAGTACCCGGTTCGAGTCCGTGGTCCAGCTTACCTGTGATCTGGTTTCAGCTACAGTACCCGGTTAGAGTCCGTGGTCCAGCTCATTTATGTCCAGGCTTAGCTACAGTACCCGGTTCGAGTCCGTGGTCCAGCTTACCTGTGATCTGGTTTCAGCTACAGTACCCGGTTAGAGTCCGTGGTCCAGCTCATTTATGTCCAGGCTTAGCTACAGTACCCGGTTCGAGTCCGTGGTCCAGCTTACCTGTGATCTGGTTTCAGCTACAGTACCCGGTTAGAGTCCGTGGTCCAGCTCATTTATGTCCAGGCTTAGCTACAGTACCCGGTTCGAGTCCGTGGTCCAGCTTACCTGTGATCTGGTTTCAGCTACAGTACCCGGTTAGAGTCCGTGGTCCAGCTCATTTATGTCCAGGCTTAGCTACAGTACCCGGTTCGAGTCCGTGGTCCAGCTTACCTGTGATCTGGTTTCAGCTACAGTACCCGGTTAGAGTCCGTGGTCCAGCTCATTTATGTCCAGGCTTAGCTACAGTACCCGGTTCGAGTCCGTGGTCCAGCTTACCTGTGATCTGGTTTCAGCTACAGTACCCGGTTAGAGTCCGTGGTCCAGCTCATTTATGTCCAGGCTTAGCTACAGTACCCGGTTCGAGTCCGTGGTCCAGCTTACCTGTGATCTGGTTTCAGCTACAGTACCCGGTTAGAGTCCGTGGTCCAGCTCATTTATGTCCAGGCTTAGCTACAGTACCCGGTTCGAGTCCGTGGTCCAGCTTACCTGTGATCTGGTTTTAGCTACAGCACCCGGTTAGAGTCCGTGGTCCAGCTCACTTATGTCCAGGCTTAGCTACAGTACCCGGTTCGAGTCCGTGGTCCAGCTTACCTGTGATCTGATTTCAGCTACAGCACCCGGTTCGAGTCCGTGGTCCAGCCCACCCGTGCCCGACCTTTGGCTACAGCACCCGGTTCGAGTCCGTGGTCCAGCCCATATAGGTTGACTCATTAGCTATAGTACCCGGTTCGAGTCCGTGGTCCAGCTTGCACGTGGTGTATTCCCAATTCCTCACTAAAGCTTCAGTTTAGTCTTGATTACTCTCATCTGTAGGTTGAGGTTTTGGAGGTTGGAGAGATTCCGGTTAAAGTCCGGGACGTAATGAGATCTTGGAATATGATTGGGAATGGTTCAGTTACAAGTCCGGAAATTGGTAATATTGTGATAGACCTTCTAGCTCCATTATTTTACTTCAACTGTCAGTCCATCTGCCGGGCTTATGGGGGTCCGTGCAGGTGGTTTCTTTTATTGTGCACGAGCGTACCCGTCGGGTTTATGGGAGCCCGGCGGAGTTAGTTAGATTGCTTGTCTTTGTTGCCTGTACGCTCGTGTACATACCCCCCATTTACTACTCTTTGCACTTGATGTGACCCTTTATTTGCATTTCAGTTTACTTTTGCTTATCTTGCTCAGTCGGCCGATGATGCCTACTGGGTACCTGTTGTTTTGGTACTCATGCTACGCTCTGCATCTATTTTGTGATGCAGGTCCGAGCACTAGTAGCCAGCGTTGATCGAGCTTGGAGTAGACTTATCTGGAGACGGGGGTGAGCACACGGCGTTCTGTACTATTTCGGTCTCCATCTGTATATATAGACTTGTCTTCTTCCCTTCGAGACAGTCCAGTCTCTGTTGTCCAGTTTTGGGACTTGTACTCATTTTGTAGTAGCTCTGTACTAGTGACTTCCAGGTTCTGGGAGGGATCTTTATTTGTATATAAGTTTTTGGTTTGCGTCCGCCTGTTTATATTGTTATTTGCCTACTCTTGTTTGATTTCTACCCTCAGACCCATTACTTGTTGTTCCGGGTTACGGGTTGGCTTACCTACTGGTGGGTTATAGTAGGTGCCATCATGACTTGATAAATCGGGTCGTGACAAATTGGTATCAGAGCCCCAGGTTCGTCGGTCTCACTTGTACAGAGCTAACGTCTAGTAGAGTCCTGCAGATCGGTACGGAGACGTCCGTTACTTATCTTCGGGAGGCTACAGGATGTCTTTAGGAACGTGCTGCTTTTGTATCACTGTCGTGCATTGTGTGTCTTATCGATTTCTGAAAATTTTACTTGTACCACTCTTTTATAGGGATGGCTCGCACGCGTGGTAGGGCCCCAGCTAGGGGTAGAGGCCGACCTCGAGGTCGTGCCAGAGCTACAGCACCAGCCCAGGACCGAGAGCAAACTCCAGAGCCGGTGATAGAGCCACCAGCAGCTCCAGCACCGCAGCAGCCGATGGGTCCGGGATCAGCCCAGCCACCGCCCGAGCCTGTGGCAGCTCCAGATATACAGGCGATGCTCGTACAGATACTAGCTGCCATTGGGGGTATGCAGCAGGCCCCAGCTCCAGTTGTTCCAGTACCGCAGGGCCAGCCTACACCAGCGGCACCGATTGTCCAGCCTGACGATTTGGAGAGCGTCATGCCACTACGGGAGCAGAAGATGCTCGGTGTGTTCCTTAGACTATCACCGCCGAGGTTTTCTGGGGCAGTGGGGGAGGATGCCCACGAGTTTCTAGTTACTTGCCGCGAGCGGCTACAGACTTTGGGTTTAGTGGAGTCGAGAGGGGCAGACTTCACCGCTTACCAGTTAGACGGTCCCGCCAGGCAGTGGTGGCGTACATACTTAGAGACCAGGCCAGCTGGGTCTCCACCGGTCACATGGACTGAGTTTTCAGAGGCCTTCTTGGCCCGATTTATTCCCAGGAGCATCAGAGATCAGCTCAGAGATCAGTTTGCTCGGTTAGAGCAGGGCTCCATGACAGTATCAGAGTATGAGGCCCGATTCCACGAGCTCTCCAGGCATGCCGCCATGATATTACCTACTGAGGAGGAGAGGGTTCGTTGTTTTGTTCGGGGTTTGAGACTACAGTTGCGGATTGAGACTCAGTCTTTAGTCTCAGCGGGCCGCTCATTTCTAGATGTAGTGGACCATGCCCGCACTATCGAGCAGCTCCGTCGCGAGGCCCAAGGGGGCAGCGGCAAGAGACCTAGACAGGAGGATAGCTATGATAGGCGCCGTTTCAGACCCCGAGGGTCTTATGATAGATCCCAGCAGAGGTTTCAGTCGGGTCAGTCTAGTAGCCCCTTCCAGGCTGCTCTCCAGGCATCAGAGGGTGATCAGCACCGCCATATTGGTTTTAGTGCCGGTCCTAGTCGGGGCCGAGATAGTTCACAGATGGGTTCTTCTGGCCGGGGTAGCCGACCTCCAGCTCTCAGTCGACAGTTCCAGGGGTGTTATGAATGTGGGGGGTTAGATCATTGGGCCCGCGAGTGTCCCCATCGCAGGTTAGCCTTACCCGCTCCACAGGCAGCTAGGCATGCGCCAGCACCTCCAGCTAGAGGCAGAGGCCAGGGACAGGACCGTAGGGGTGGTCACCAGGGTATACGGGGTGGTCCCCGAGGAGGCAGATTAGGGGGCAGAGTCGATGCACAGGGTAGGGGAGTCCAGGCCCACTTTTATGCAGCTCCAGCTAGAGCAGATGCTGAGACCTCGGACGATGTGATCACAGGTACAGTGTTATTATGCCAGCAGCCCGCCTTGGCTTTATTTGATCCAGGCTCTACTTTTTCGTATGTTTCTGTCTACTATGCCTCTCGATTGAGTTTGATGTCTGAGCCTCTGGTAGCGCCGTTGCGTGTGTCGACCCCCGTGGGTGAGTCTTTAGTAGTGGATCAGGTATTTCGATCTTGCTTAGTTACTATCCAGGGGTGTGACACCCGGGCTGACCTTATATTGCTTGACATGGTTGATTTTGATGTGATTCTGGGCATGGATTGGTTATCCCCTTATCGCGCTGTTTTAGATTGCTTTTCTAAGACCGTTACCTTAGCCATTCCCGGTATTCCTCCGGTGGTGTGGCAGGGATCTCGTGGTAGCACACCAGTTGGGGTTATTTCTTTTATTCGTGCTAGGAGGCTAGTGGCTAGCGGATGCTTATCATATTTGGCCTATGTACGTGATGTGAGTAAGGAGGTTCCTCCGGTTGAGTCAGTTCCTGTTGTTCGTGACTTCATAGATGTGTTTCCTACTGATCTACCTGGCCTACCCCCAGAGCGTGATGTCGACTTTCCGATTGAGCTTGAGCCAGGTACTCGCCCTATTTCTATTCCGCCATATCGGATGGCTCCTGCAGAGCTCAAGGAGCTCAGTGTTCAGCTTCAGGATCTCTTGGGTAAGGGATTCATTAGGCCTAGTGTATCGCCTTGGGGTGCCCCAGTCCTCTTCGTGAAGAAGAAGGACGGTACTATGCGATTGTGTATTGACTACAGGCAGCTGAACAAGGTGACAGTGAAGAATCGATATCCTCTGCCTAGGATCGATGACCTATTTGACCAGCTACAGGGAGCTTCAGTGTTCTCTAAGATTGATTTGAGGTCCGGTTACCACCAGTTGAGGATTAGGGCAGCGGACATCCCTAAGACCGCATTTAGGACTCGTTATGGCCATTATGAGTTCTTGGTGATGTCGTTTGGGTTGACTAATGCCCCTGCTGCCTTTATGGACTTGATGACGCGTGTGTTCAGGCCTTATCTTGATTCCTTCGTCATAGTCTTCATTGATGACATACTAGTATACTCGCGGAGCCGGAGTGAGCATGAGCAACATTTGAGGATAGTGCTCCAGACTTTGAAAGATCAGCGGCTTTATGCCAAGTTCTCAAAGTGCGAGTTTTGGCTTGAGTCTGTAGCCTTCTTGGGGCACGTGGTGTCCCAGGAGGGTATTAGGGTTGATCCGACGAAGATTGATGCTATTCGTGATTGGCACAGGCCCATCTCTGTGACTGAGATTCGTAGCTTCGTCGGATTGGCAGGCTACTATAGGCGTTTTGTTGATCTTTGAAATAATTGTATTCCACATAAATGTCTTACTCGTACCACCATGGCTGTGTATAAAAAATAATTTCCCTTCTTCGTTATCCACTGTTGTTATTATTGCCTCATATGTCGGGCGTTGACAAGAATTTAACAAAGCGACTGATTGATCATGGAGTATTTGGAGCTTGTCTTTGTCGTAGTCTAGCTCTTCATTGATTAGGCGATTCCCTACATTTTGCATTAATGCTGAATCTGGAAGGGGCATTCCTTCTATATCTTTCAAACTTCTCCCTATCTTTAGAAGGATTCTTTCAATTTCAAATAGTGTGTACGCTTCAATCTGCTTTGTGTTTAGTTGCAAATAATTGAATTGTAATCTCTTTCACTGGATATGAGTGATATCTTCAGATAATATTCCATAGTTATTCTCCCATAGCTTACGTGTATCTGACACCTGACAGTTCATAAGTATAGTAACAAAGAGATGTCGCAACTCATTTCCAAAAGCCCAATGGGCTGCCTCAGACAAGCAGTCGTTCCACTCTTTGTCATCATCTAATAACCCCAAAGTGTAGCAGGCCTCTCTATATGTTTTATGATCTACTCCATTGATTCTTCTGATGCTTTCGAAGGAACTACACCCTTTGACAAAATTTAGCAGCATACACATGTAAAAACGTTCTCCACTTCTTGGATGTGCAAAGTAAATTCTGCCAACTGCGTGTCCCTTCTTCCTCCTGGTCCACTTTTTGTCTCTTCCATTCCTAACCCAACATGTTGGAAAATCAGAATATGTCAGCTCTTTTGCATCAGGGTATTCTTTGTTTGCCTCAAACCATTCTGTAAATTTTGTTTTTTCTAAATCGTGTCTGCTTAGTACGCTTTCAGCTGTCATTGATTCTTCAAATGTTATTGTGTTTTTCCCCTGTAAATGAAATGGTAAGCGCTTAACAGCCGGTTTCCTGTTATGTATATCAAATGAATAGATCCTCCAGCAAGCTTCTGTGGCTGATATGTATCTGCAATCTAGGTATTTATTTTATCTGATCGTTTCTGTTGGTATCCCGATTGATTCTATTATTGTTGTGGCTGTATCAAACCCTTTATGAACATACTCGAATAGGTACTTGACCTACCTCGCATAATTGCATACTTCAACATTTATATGTGCATCAAACTAGACAAGCAAGTCCCTGTTATATGGGACAACATATCGGTTGTCTAAGCTAGCACGATTTTTCTTGACTTCAATACATGTGTTCCGTCTCATATAAATAAGGAATCCATCCGAATAAAAAAAAATCAGTCATTGTATTTCTTTGGAAAATGTTTTGTGCACTTGCCTTATTTCATACATGGGCAACTGGGATTTTGTTCTCCACACGGTCCGTGCATCATGAAGTTTTTCACGGCATTATACCCATCTGGATCTTCTCTGTAATCTGGTATTTCAGCGGATATTACTCTGTTGATATGATCTGTTGTTGGGTTTTCTTATGTTTCACGAAGGAAAAGCAATATATAATCATGTGGCAAGCCTCTTTTCTGGAACTCAATTGTATATATACCTGCAAACAAATTAGTATGTGGACGTGATTAGCATGTTGGTTAGGTGAATTGGTTGCTAGATATCCTGTATTCATAAAGAAGTGATGTAATTCTTAGTAATTAAGCTTTGTAGGAGTTATGGTTAGGTCTTGTGTGCACATGTTTACGATTCTGTAATAATCTTCCATGTTTTTGGTTAGACATATAAATGTACCTATATTGTAATTTAAAAGCATTGAGATTGCATTTTGTGTGATTTAGTAAGACAATATTGAATATTATTGATTGTCATATCTTACACGCAATTATTGTCCCGAAAGGGTTATCCTTTTTAAGAATCTGCATTAGCTGTAACAACTTGATTTGGAAGACTCGGCATATAATGTCCACCCGGCAACCATCAGGATCTTGGTTTATTAGTCTCGTCATTGTATTTATTTCCGGCCACTTTGGGTTGCAAGTAAAAGTCAGGAACAAATTTGGGTATCCAGCCCACAAATATATAGCCATTGCATCTTGATAATTTTGTGCCCTATAGCGAGGTCCCTCAATGTGGGAGGAAGGTAGTATAATAGTTTTTCCCACCATTGAGCAATCTGAATCTCCACGTACAATAGCATCCATTAAGCCACCATAAAGATCAGACCTTAATTTCTGTTGATTTTTCCGGATGTACCTAAATCTTTCTTCTTCAATTGCCATGTACCCATCCACAATGTACTGCTGCAATAGCTTGTCAGCTTGGAGTAGAGTGTGTCCCTCATTGAGGCGTTGTTGTATGCGGTATCCATAAAATTGTCTTATTGTCAAGTTTGTCCGAGTGTATGTTTTTTGACTCTCAGAATCTAAAGGTATTCCAAGCCTATATCCATCTTCCCCATATGGATGTATTAATAGGTAATTCATCAACATGAAACTTGGATGTAAATTTGTGATCCTTTGTAGTCCGTTCTTGCGGTGTTCCACAATGACATCTCACTGGAAGTTAGCATCTGTAAGGTCTCCTATGATTAATCCAGCAACTTCAGAAGCCATTGGTCTGTTGTATTATCGGTCATCTTGGGTCCTTTCAGATAAGATGCGCATTGATATACCGTGAGTTTACGGTATTTCTAATACATTTCACTTACAAGTTGTGTGTGTATAGGGCCTTTTTATATTGGTTTTTATGTGTTTTATTATGTTTTGCAGGAAAGGTGTTCAGGCGCGGAAGTTTAGAGATAGCTGAAGGAAGTGCAGAAAAAGGCATCCACGGAGGTCATCTACGGATCGTAAGTCAATTCACGGTCCGTAGGTTATGACCGTAGATCAGCAGGAATGTGTTGAGGACAAATTAGAGAAATCTGACCAAGTGTGGAATCACGGTGCCCATTGACGGTTCGTAGATTAATCTACGGACCGTACTGTTGATCTGTAGAGTGACACTGCGAGTGTTCCAGTACCTGATTTTTGAAGATGCTAAGTATGGAGCTATGGAAAGGATTGACGGACCGTATGTCTATCTACGGTCCGTACTGCTGGTCCGTCGTTTGCTTCAGAGAAGCTGATGGTTGGATGCTGAAATATTTTCTAAGTCCCGAGTGACGGAAGGGACTTACGGACCGTAGATCAATCGAGATTCGTAAGTCAGTCTCGTGGATCGAAGACGCGTACTTGAACAAAACTTTCCTTAATTTGTTTCCTTTTTTATTTAGGATTTGTTTTCTATAAATAGGGCATGTAAACCTCATTTTTAGAGGTTAGACACTATTATTCTATTTTTGTTTTGTAACTTTGGAGATTAATTTGGAACCCTAGCAATTATTGATTTCCAAGTTCGTTTTGAAGATTTTGGCTTTCCAAATCAAGTTAATTTTCTGGGATTATTATTCTCTTTACGTAAGTTCATGATTTCTCCATCTACAATTATGAATTGTGTTCTTGCTAATATGAGTAACTAAATCCACAACTAGGGTTGTGGGAACCATGATCAATTAACAAAGTATGAATAGTAAATAAGCAATTCTTGACTAGTATTTTGCATGCATTGATAATTCTTTCGTTTAGAAGTCTTTTTAATGGTGGCTAACGTTAGAACTCGCCTTGTTACTACTTGCCGGACCAAGGAGGTAATTAACAAGAAAAGAATTATCAACATAGATTTAGTGTGATACTATCTAATAGGCTAGTGTCGATTGGTGCGAAGTAATAACTAAGCCAAACATCGATTATGATGTCTAATATGAGGTAAAGGTAAGGGTTAGTAAATTATACACACGTAGCCGGACCAAGGTGCGGGGTGAAATTCTCTAGATGCCGGACCAAGGATTTAGAGATACCTAACTTATCACTTTGCATGTAATACACTAGAAAAGGATTGCTATTACTAGGATTACTGCGTTATGAGATTATGGGGAACACGTATACCCTAGTTATTTCTCTTATCTTGATAACAACCAAAGTTGAGTTTAATTATTGACTACTTATTAAGTTCTTACTATTTGTTTCACACAAGCACAACCCCCCTTTTTATTACCTGTTTCTGGAAATAATTTGACTAATCGAATATAATTGTTGGTTAAAAGTAAAGTCTAAACCATTTTCCTCGTGGGATCGATCTCAACCTACAAGTTGGGTTCTTTACTTGATAACGATCGCTTATGCTTCTGAAAGGAGGTGTAATTTGAGCGTATCAAATTTTGGCGCCGCTGCCGGGGAATCTGGCTTTTAGATTTAGTTTTAACTACAATATTGAACGTTAGTCAAATATTTCCTAATTTTACTTTTTTTTCTTTGTTTTTGTCTCTCTCAGGTTCCGACTCTAGTGTATGCCAAGTACACGGAGCCAAGGCGAACCACTTACTCCGTACGATCCAGAGTTGAACAGAACTTTGCGAAGAATGAACAATCAAGGACTTCCAGTTCATCCTATCGGAGGAAATCTAGATGAAGCAGTTGAGTTACAGCAGCCAAGAGTAGTTGGTGGGGAAAACCGGGGTCTAGCTGAAAATCAATTGGGAGATGCAATGAGAGTGCATGGTCCACCAGGCCCACAACACCATGACAACTATCGGGGCAACGTCGACATAGCAGATTCCGATGGACCCATCGTCCTACCTCCTCTACCTCCAGGGCACACATTTGTGGTGACTAGTAGTTTGATGCAGATGCTTACAGCAAGAGGCTTATTTTCAGGATCGCCATCGGAGGATCCACATGCTCACTTAGCCAAGCTCAGGGTGGTTTGCAAAAGTTGTGTAGGCAGACCAGACTTGGATATGAACGTCATTGGGTTACGAGTGTTCCCTCTGTCACTGACAGGCGATGCTGCAGTATGGTTCACAGAGCTTCCTTGTAACTCAATTTTCACATGGGACCAACTAGCAGAGGTATTTAAAGCAAAGTACTATCCAGTATCTAAGAAGCTCAATCATCGTATTGATGATGAGTCACTGAAGGAATATTTCTATCGAGGATAGGATGATAACAATAAAACAGTACTTGATATTATTGCTAGAGGTTCATATGGTGATTGTACATACGCACAGATTGCTGAAAAATTGGAGAGGATATCTCGCAATAATAAAGCGTGGAGCACTAGAAGGTTGGGAGAAACACATTTGCTGTTCATAATGCTACTGTTAACTCTGCAGATGATATTCGTGAGGAGATGGCTCAGATGAGGACAGAGTTGGGGTTGGTATTGAAGCATGTGAGTGGAGGGGCAGAAAAGGTAAATGCTGTAAATTACTTAACTAGGACTCCACCACCACTTGAGGAGTGTTACTATGAAGAGGACACTTATACAGTGAATGATCAGACGGGGGGTTTCCGACCAGACGCCCAAAGATCCAACACGGAAAATTGACGCCAAGGTCAAGGGAACCAAGGTCGGAACTATGGAAATTACAACCGAGAGGGTCACTATGTCCGAGATGGGAACTTCAATCGCGACAACAACTACAACAGGAACAACTACGGCAACAGAAACGATCAGGTTGGACCCTATGTTCCCCCTCAAAATCGGGAATCTGGTGCTAGGGAAGTTGGAGGTAATATGACGCGTATTGAAGATATGCTGCAGAAGATGATGAGAAGGTTTGATGCTACTGATGAGAATGTGAAGGAGATGAGAAACGACTTATCTAGTATTGTCAAAAGGTTGATGCCCATGCAGTGTCGATAAAGCATCTAGAGCAGCAGATGACGCAGTTGTCTACTACAGTGAACCCGCGTCAACCTGGCACTCTTCCTAGCAACACCATTCATAATCCAAAGAATGATGGGCATTATATGGCAATTACCACTCGAGGAGGTAAGCAAACCATAGATCCACCTATGCCGTCTGTGGTAGAAGTTGAGAATAAAAAAAAAGATGATGTGGTGAAAGATAGAGAGGAGTCAGAGGTTGTGACAGAACAAGAAGTGGAGGTACCTCAGAAAGTGGTTCCTATACCTAGACCTCCACCACCTTTTCCTCAAAGGTTAGTGAAGAAGACTGAAGATGGGAAATATCACAGATTTATCACTATGTTGAAGCAGCTTTCTATCAATGTCCCTTTGATAGAAGCCTTGGAGCAAATGCCTGGATATGCAAAATTCATGAAAGATATGGTGACAAAGAAAAGGTCTGTGAGTTTTGAAGATGATGATAGATTGCAGCATTGTAGTGCTATTGCTACAAGATCTCTGGTGCAGAAGAAGGAAGACCCTGGTGCTTTCACGATCCCATGTACTATAGGGTTATTACACTTTGCTAAGGCATTGTGTGATCTTGGTGCTAGCATCAACCTCATGCCTTTATCTATTTACAAGAAGTTGGGTCTAGGGGATCCAAAGCCCACTGCAATGCGGTTACTGATGGCTGATCGGACTGTGAAGAGGCCCATAGGTGTGCTCCATGATGTGCTAGTGAAAGTAGAGTCTTTCATCTTTCCGGCGGATTTTGTGATCCTTGACTGTGAGGTTGATTTTGAGGTTCCCATCATCCTTGGGAGACCATTTCTTGCCACAGGGCCTGCGTTAGTTGATATGGAAAAGGGACAGATGAAGTTCAGACTGAACAATGAAGAAGCAACTTTCAATATCTGTAGATCCATGAAGCAGAATGGTGAGCTACAAACAGTATCTGCTATAACTTACAGAGTGGAGAGTGGGTTAGAAGTGCAAATTGAAGAGCGATTAGGTGTTGAGGCACTAGCAGCAGTCACGATGAATTTTGGTAGTGATGGTATTGAAGAATATGATGAGTTGGTAGCCGCACTTGATAAGTGTGAATACCGGTCCAAACCAAAGAAGTATGAACTAGACATGAATAATCGCGAGTCCCCACCCACAAGACCATCTATTGTGGAGGCACCGAAATTGGAGCTTAAAGCTCTACCACCACACTTGAGGTATGTATATTTAGGCGAAGAGAATACTTTGACGGTCATCATTGCAGCAGATTTGAATGCAAGGCAAGTAGAGTGTTTGGTGACTGTATTAAAGAAGTTCAAGCGAGCGATTGGGTGGACTATTGCAGATATTATTGGGATTCCCCCCCGGTATCTGTTCTCACAAAATCCAACTCATACCAGATCATAAGCCCAGTGTTGAGCACCAGAGAAGATTAAATCCACCTATGCAAGAGGTAGTAAAAAAGGAGATCATCAAATGGCTGGATGCGGGAGTTATTTATCCCATCTCATATAGTAATTGGGTGTGTCCTGTGCAATGTGGACCTAAAAAAGGTGGTATGACTGTGGTTCCAAATGAAAGAAATGAGCTTGTTCCAATGAGGCCTGTCACTAGATGGAGGGTTTGCATGGATTACCAGAAGTTGAATGCGTGGACCGAGAAAGACCACTTCCCTATGCCATTCTTGGATCAGATGTTAGATAGACTTCCAGGCAAGGGTTGGTATTGTTTTCTTGATGGATATTCGGGCTACAATCAAATTTCTATAGCTCCAGAAGACCAAGAGAAGACCACCTTCACTTGCCCATATGGGACTTTTGCGTTCAAACGAATGCCCTACGGATTGTGCAATGCTCCAGCGACCTTCCAGAGATGTATGATGTCGATATTTTCTGATATGGTGGAGGACACTATTTAGGTGTTCATGGATGATTTTTCAGTGGTAGGTGATTCGTTTGATCACTGTCTAAAACATCTGGCCGAGGTGCTCAAAAGATGTGAAGACTCCAACTTGGTGCTGAATTGGGAGAAATGTCATTTCATGGTAAAAGAAGGAATAGTGTTGGGTCATCGAATTTCAGAGAAAGGTATTGAGGTTGATAGAGCTAAAGTTGAGGTAATAGAAAAGCTTCCACCACCTATCTCTGTAAAAGGTGTTAGTAGTTTTCTTGGGCATGCAGGTTTTTATAGGAGATTCATCAAAGATTTCTCAAATATTACACATCCCTTGTGCAAACTGCTTGAGAAGGAGAATAAATTTTTCTTTGATGATTCTTGTCTTAGAGCATTTGGAGAGTTGAAGGAAAAGTTGGTTACAACACCTATCATTATTTCACCAGATTGGGAACAACCGTTTGAGGTAATGTGTAATGCGAGCGGAGTGGCGCTTGGTGTAGTATTGGGTCAAAGGCGTGACAAAATTCTTCACCCTATTTACTATGCTAGCAAAGCTCTGAATGTGGCCCAGAAGAATTATACAGTGCCCGAACAAGAACTTCCTGCGGTGGTTTTTGCATTCGAAAAATTTCGTTCCTACTTGCTTGGTACTAAGGTCATCGTGCATACTGACCATTCTGCATTGAGGTATTTGATGGCGAAAAAGGATGCAAAACCACGATTGATCAGATGGGTATTGTTGCTGCAAGAGTTTGATTTTGTGGTAAAAGATAGAAAGGTAACCGAAAATCAAGATGCCGACCACTTGTCCAGATTAGAGGAAGAGGCCATGCTAAAGCTTGGAGATAGGGCTGAAATTAATGATGCGTTTCCAGATGAACAGGTATTGGCTGCTTCTAATGATTTGATTCCTTGGTTCGCAGAGTTTGCTAATTATTTGGCAAGTGACATTGTGCCACCCGATTTGTCTTTTCACCAAAGAAAGAAATTTATGCATGATGTGAAGAAATTCTTTTGGTATGAACCTTATTTGTATCGTAGTTGTGCTGATGAGATTATTCGTCGCTGTGTGCCTGAGGCTGAAATGCTGAGTGTACTTGAAGCATGTCATTCATCACCCGTTGGTGGGCATCATAGTGGTATTCGCACTGCACATAAGATTTTGCAGTGTGGGTACTACTGGCCTACCATCCACCAAGACGCTCATGATTTCGCCAAGTCTTGTGATCGGTGCCAAAGAGATGGAGGAATTTCAAAGAGACAAGAGCTCCCTATGAATCCCATATTGGTGATCGAATTGTTTGATGTATGGGGCATTGATTTCATGGGCCCATTTGTGAGTTCATATGGGATGAAATATATTCTGGTCGCGGTTGATTATGTATCGAAGTGGGTGGAAGCAGTAGCACTCCCCAACAACGAAGGTAAAAGTGTCACAACATTCCTGAAAAAGAATATCTTCTCCAGATTTGGTACACCAAGGGTTGTTATTAGCGATGGAGGCTCTCACTTTTGTAACAAGTTGTTCAAAACACTACTTGAGAAATATGGTGTCCGTCACAATGTAGCCACTCCTTTCATCCACAGACTAGCGGTCAAGTTGAGGTGTCCAACAGAGAAATAAAACAGATATTGGCGAAGACTGTGAACGCCAATCGAACTGATTGGTCAAGGAAGCTTGATGATGCTCTATGGGCATATCGCACTGCATACAAGACCCCCATAGGTATGTCTCCTTACCAACTTGTATATGGGAAGTCTTGTCATTTACCAGTAGAGTTAGAGCACAAAGCAATGTGGGCAATGAAAAAGTTAAATTTGGATTGGGGCACTGCATCTAATCAAAGGATGAACGACTTGAACGTGCTTGATGAGTTTCGCCTCAAAGCGTATGAAAGTTCAGCCTTATACAAAGAGAAGATGAAGAGGTATTATGATCAAAGAATTGAAAAATGAGAATTTGTGGTTGGCGATCGTGTGATGCTATTCAACTCTAGGTTGCGCTTGTTTCCAGGCAAACTCAAGTCCAAGTGGACTGGGCCATTTTTGCTCACAAAAGTGCTCTCGCATGGAGCGGTTGAGCTAGAAAATAAGGACGGAACAAGGTTTGTGGTGAACGGGCAATGAATAAAGATCTATCTAGGAAATGCTGAAACTGTGCAAGAAGTGATTGAGACCTACAATCTTGATGAAGTCTAAATAATCAAGATACCTGCGTCGTGCCGCGACGTTAAATCAAGCGCTGCTTGGGAGGCAACCCAAGATGTAAAATCTAGCCAACAATAGGGTTCTGTTTTACATTAGGTAGTTTAGTTTTCTTTGATTACTTGCGTTTTGGTATCAATGTAGGTAGGGGTTTCAGTATTTTAGTTCTTAGTGTTGGCTAGAAGTAATATAGGGTCCGTGTCTAAAAAGTGTCCAGAAAATGTAAAAAAAAATAGCCTATTGGTTGCTTCATGTGCAGGTACACCATGCAAGAAATCTGCAGAAAATGGTCTGGTGCAGAGGTCTACGGACCCCATCGACGGTCCGTCGATAGATCCACGGACCGTCAATGGTATCCGTAGATCCTAGGTAAGTCCCTAACATTGTCTTAGTAAAAGTGTGATCTACGGTCCTGATCTACGGACCGTAGATCAACTCACGGACCGTAGACGGGGTCTTGTGAGTCCACACCTTACAGTTAACTGACTGACCCGGACCCCCATTACTTAAAACACCCATTGTTTCAAATCATTCTTCTTCCCTCCATTGCTCTCTCAACCGTTTCTCCCACTCTTTAAATTCCCCAAATCACTCCATAACCACAACATAATATCCTCCCTTCCATATATTCCCAAAACCCTTTCCATACCATAATCAACCCACTCCATAATCTGATAAAAAGGGTCCTGTGTTTGGTCAGTGACGAAAAGGTGACTCCTTGGTCTTGCTAAATCATAGAACCATCATGCAATCACCCCACTCCTTGTTGCTTGTAAGGTAATAGACTTTCTCTTCACTTTGAATTTCAATTCATAGATTGAATATAGAGGGTCAGGAGTGGGTCTTGACCTTGGGTAATTGTTAGATTGTATTGCATGATAAACTTGAGTAGTACAATGCCCTTGGAATGATAGATAGTGATTGTATAGCTTTAATTGTGATGTGAGTTTATGTGATCGTAAATACTACGTGCTAGTTTCGACTTAGGGTTCCACATCTAGTCTAAATTGTTGGGTGTAATAATAATCGGTTGGAATCTTAAGAATGACGAATTAGCATATTTCAATTGTGTAGATGCATGATTAGGTTATGATAATAATGAAACCAAAAGCAAAAAATGATCTGCACTTCCGTGGTTTTCATCTGCGACCTATATTTCAGGCACCCTGATCCACGGACCGTAGATCAGTCTACGGACTGTAGGTCTCTTCCGTGGATGACTTCTGTAGCATCTGTAAAAAAAAAAATTGGACATAGTTTGGGTCGTTACCAACTCTAAATGAGTTCTTTTGCTGCATATGGTTAGTTTTGGCACTAATGACGTTCCTGCAGGTACGATGGCACCCAAGAAGATGGTCACCTACTCGAAACGGGGCAAGTCCAAATCGGTTGCCCCTAGCTTCCGGTTGATTGATGAGGACACCGAGAACGACTCTGACCCCGCATATGTGCCTCTAAACCCAAGGGCCTCTCGCGTAGAACCCAGGAACACCCCCCGGAATGTGTTCCCCGACGTAGTCACTGTCTCCCAGTCTGATGAGGAGCACACACTGATCGGGTCACCAACTGGGGCTGCTTCCAGTTCGGAGGGTCCTATGTCCGGCTCCGAGTCTACCCATGCATCAGGCTCCCAATCATCACAATCCGAGTCTGTCCATGCTACAGGGTCCAACGCCAAATCGTCCACAGGGTCTGGAGAGAATGACCAAGCAGCCTCGTCTGATGAGGCAACTAGTTCAGAGGCCATCCCGGCACCAAGGAATGATGAACCTGCTCCGGTAGCAGGGGAGCTGAATAGGTGGTGTGTCGAGGGTCTATGGCAGATCTATCGGGATGCAAATATGGTGAATGACAAACAGAAAATGGCCCGATTAATACAAGAGGAGCGCAGAGTCCTTACGGGGAGCTTGCATACTGTGCCAGATATTCACCGGCTTTTCAAACTTCACAAGTGTGACTGGATGGCCCGAGATCCAGGGATGTATAGCGAGGAGATTGTCCGAGAGTTCTATGCGTCCTATGCTGCCACTCTCCGCGGGTCCATTTCCAAGCGGTCAAAGCTACTAGCGCAGGCCCCGCTCACTTCCACCTTGGTTCGAGGGTGTCTGGTGGATATATCACCCGCCACCATTAGCCGATTTCTCTATGGTCCTACCACGGGCCACTCTTGGTCTCCTAACACGTCGGAATTTGATTACCGCTAGGACATCGTGCGGAGTGGCACTTTCTAGAGGAATACTGAGCAGCGTGAGGCTGTGATACTATGGCTGACCAGGTACATTGCTGCAGATGGCGAGCGTGCAGAATGGGTCGCTGCTCCACGGTTGGTCATCCGGAAGGCCACATTGAACTTCGTAGCAAAATTCTTCTGGCTATTGGTACGCAACAGAGTGTCGCCCACAAAAGCGGACAATCAGGTCACTTGGGACAGAGCGGTGATGGTTGCTGAATTGGTGGCGGGAGTAGAGATCGACTTTGCCCAAATGCTGCTGGCAGAGATCCACGAGAGAGCTTTCAGGACCTCCACTACTTACGCTTTCCCCTGTCTGATATTTCACTTGTGTAGGGACTCTGGAGTGCCGATCTGGCATTGTGACCGGCTAGTCCACCCTACAGGGGCATTGGACATCGGCCTTATTCGGGATGACGCGAATGTGGCAGCACCTCGCAGAGAGCCCCAGATTGAGGTACCCACATTGAGCTCCGATCTTGCAGACACTGTGGGGCAGGCACAGGGTGGTGACCCTATTATCCCAGACCACAACGACACAGTCCCAGGCTCCTCTTCTCAGGCAGCTAGTGTTGCCCCTAGTTCTTCCTGGTCTACACCACCGTTAGGAACGACGGTTGTCCCGATGGCCATAGTACTAAAGTTAGAGGCGCAGATGGCCACACTGCTGCATCACATCCAGCCTTGGATGCAAAAGTCAATTGCCGAGTCCGAGGCTAGATTGGAGCGCAGGATGGAGGGGATGATGGACCGTAAGGTCCTGGTGGTTAATAAGCGGCTTGACACCTTTGAGTTGCGAGTCCTCGAGCGATCAGTTCCGGCCACAGACTTATCTGCTTTGCAGGCTGACATAGCCAGCCTCCGGACTGATGTGGATGCCCTTCTTGCTGCACCTTCAGTTGAGACTCCGGCGGCTCCTACTGCACTGACTGATAATACAGTGCTAGATGCTCTATTCAGTGGCATCGCCGAGGAGGGGCCTGCACCGACACATGGCAAGGGCAAGCGGCACCGTTCTCATCGCACGGAGGAAGAGAAAGCTCAGAAAAGACAACGCCGACAAGAGAAGGAGGCTAGGAGGGCCTCGATTGCAGATGAAGAGTTGCGCCAGCAGAGGGTGCGTGAGAGAGCTGCAGGGGCATCGAGCTCTGCTCCGGTTGCAGAGGATCAGTCTATTTTAAGAGGCGTGGCGAGCACCACTGATGGTGCGGAGCGTTTGATAGAACGCACTACTGAGGGTGCTTGGAGTGCTGAGGTGGGCACTACTGAGGGTGCCCCCACTGATGTTCCAGAGGGCTCCGGGAAACCGGATCCCCCTGCTTGTTGATGATTCACCGGCACTTTGCGCCACAGGTTTGCTTCACTCAAATCCATTCACTTTTACTGTCTATGTATGCAATTGTGGGTAATTGCATCTATTTTTGTTGGGGGTGGGGTAAATGGATCGTGAGTGATAGGGTGAAGCCTGAGTAACCCAACTCATGTATCCTCTCTTGGGGTTTTCTTGCCTGTGTTCTTTTACCCCAAGAGACTGTTTAATTTTTGTTGAACCGGCATGTCTTAGGATTGTGTGTGTAGAAGCATGATACAGAACGAAGCATGATGGCATGACTTAGAAAAAAATGATACCCGTCAAATTCTAGGTTGTATGCTAGAAGTAGGCTACGAGTTGCTGATTGTGTTGGCTCTGACATAGTAACAATCGACTTGATTGCATGATTAAACCTGAAACTTGAACTGGGTATTCTGATAATCTGATAATGAAACTTGTGCCAAGAGTGGGTGAGAATCGTTGACTGTTCAAATAGTTTTGTGTAAAACTAGAACTTGCTCGGTTAGTCCTGCTAAGACAATTCAATCTAGAGGATAGGAAGTGATCATAGGCCGTTGTTCTAAAAAAACCCATAAATTGCCTAGAAGGATTCAACCAAATGAAATAATTGTTCCCTTTGATCCAACTTTGAGCCTAAAAATAAACCATTTCTTTCTAAAACCCCGAACTCAACTTCCCATAATCTACTATGTTGGTCCCGATCCCTCCTTGGACATGTACACTTTGACTTAGGCCAAAAGCCTAAGTTAAGGGTGGCTAATGTAAAAAGTAACTTCAATCTTGGCCCTGACTTGACATCGGGTATTGTGAACCTCAACTAACGGAACATCCATAAGTTGAGGGTGGCTATGAAAGAGGAAACTGAAAGAAAAATGGGGATGAAAAGAGTGAAAAATGAAAAAAAAACAA
>NC_064282.1:87124527-87131080 GCF_019186545.1 Solanum stenotomum | reverse complement strand
GCTTGAGGACAAACAACGAATTTAAGTTGAGGGTGTTGATATACCGTGAGTTTACGGTATTTCTAATACATTTCACTTACAAGTTGTGTGTGTCTAGGGCCTTTTTATATTGGTTTTTATGTGTTTTATCATGTTTTGCAGGAAAGGTGTTCAGGCGCGGAAGTTTAGAGATAGCTGAAGGAAGTGCAGAAAAAGGCATCCACGGAGGTCATCTACGGACCGTAAGTCAATTCACGGTCCGTAGGTTATGACCGTAGATCAGTAGGAATGTGTTGAGGACAAATCAGGGAAATCTGACCAAGTGTGGAATCACGGTGCCCATTGGCGGTTCGTAGATTGATCTATGGACCGTACTGTTGATCCGTAGAGTGAGACTGTGAGGGTTCCAGTACCTGATTTTTGAAGATGCTAAGTATGGAGCTACGGAAGGGATTGACGGACCATAGGTCTATCTACGGTCCGTGCTGCTGGTCCGTCGTTTTCTTCAGAGAAGCTGATGGTTGGATTCTGAAATATTTTCTAAGTCCCGAGTGACGGAAGGGACTTACGGACCGTAGATCAATCGACGGTCTGTAAGTCAGTCTCGTGGATCGAAGACGCATACCTGAACAAAACTTTCCTTAATTTGTTTCCTTTTTTATGTAGGATTTGTTTTCTATAAATATGGCATGTAAACCTCGTTTTTTAGGTTAGACACTATTATTCTATTTTTGTTTTGTAACTTTGGAGATTAATTTGGAACCGTAGCAATTATTGATTTCCAAGTTAGTTTTGAAGATTTTGGCTTTGCAATTCAAGTTAATTTTCTGGGATTATTATTCTCTTTACGTATGTTCATGATTTCTCCATCTACAATTATGAATTGTGTTCTTGCTAATATGAGTAACTAAATCCACAACTAGGGTTGTGGGAACCATGATCAATTAACAAAGTATGAATAGTAAATAAGCAATTTTTTACTAGTATTTTGCATGCATTCATAATTCTTTCGTTTAGAAGTCTTTTTAACGGTGGCCAACGTTAGAACTCGCCTTGTTACTACTTGCCGGACCAAGGAGGTAATTAACAAGAAAAGAATTATCAACATAGATTTAGTGTGATACTATCTAATAGGCTAGTGTCGATTGGTGCGAAGTAATAACTAAGTCAAACATCGATTATGATCTCTAATATGAGGTAAAGGTAAGGGTGAGTAAATTATACACACGTAGCCGGACCAAGATGCGGGGTGAAATTCTCTAGATGTCGGACCAAAGATTTAGAGATACCTAACTTATCACTTTGCATGTAATACACTAGAAAATGATTGCTATTACTAGGATTACTGTGTTATGAGATTATGGGGAACACGTATACCCTAGTTATTTCTGTTATCTTGATAACAACCAAAGTTGAATTTAATTATTGATTACAATATTAAGTCTTACTATTTGTTTTACACAAGCACAACCCCCCTTTTTATTACCTGTTTATGGAAATAATTTGATTAATCAAATATAATTGTTGGTTAAAAGTAAAGTCTAAACCATTTTCCTCGTGGGATCGATCCCAACCTACAAGTTGGGTTCTTTACTTGATAACGATCGCTTATGCTTCTGAAATGAGGTGTAATTTGAGCGTATCACGCATACGAAACTCTGCTTGCGGTTGTTCTCTGTATCTATCCCTTGCCATACGAAATGATTTGACCAAAATATTATGATCGTCTAGCATTTCAGATATTCCTTGTACGATTTCTGTTTCTACTTCTTCATGCATCAGACTTTTGATTCTATTCTCTATCTCATTATCCGTGTCATATATATAGTATTGTGCAAATTGTGGACTTTTTCCAATTTCTGGTAACAGTGAGCCTATGTGATGATAATTTTGCCCACTTATTGTGAATACATAAGGACCCTTAGAACGATTGATTGATCTATCAACTCGACCTCCCATTGACATAAATGCAAACATGGAGTTATATACCCTGACATTTTTCCTAAAGTTCATCACCACTTTTCCGGATTCAGTGCCCAATAGATATTTGAGGTATGGTGGTGATTGAGTCAGTAATGGTACACGGATTCGTCCTTCCATACAGCAAAGTGCAAATTTGGGTTGTCGTGTATTTTTACTTTTGTCTGTCTGTTCCTCATACCACAGAATTGCCTGACAATATTGACAGGTGTAGGTTGGAGGGCCCAAATTCAATCTTGTCTTATATCCAGCTTCATATAAGTCCAGTGGGAGACAATATAAGTATTGAATTCATGAATAATGAAGTTATGTACCCAATACAGGGTTTTGTGTATATGTTATTATGTGTTTTGTTGACTGAGTGACAGATGTACATGTACTGTTCTGACTGGCTTGTCTGCTACTACTTGTTTGCGGATGCATTACATGTGAGACCTCTGCACATTCCTTCATAACTGAGTCATTGGATTTGTTACAGTGTCCGCCTGAAAAAATATTTATTAAAAAATTGTTACTCAGTATAATACATCTTGANAAATGAGCTACTAAGTCCAAAGTCACATCCGTGGTTGAAGAAAATCAAGGGAAAGAAGGCAAAGCAATAAAAATAGGGCAAAAAGTGGTTAAAAGCCTAGTGTAATGACAAGGAGGGCAGAAAGTCACTAAGCAGGACCCAAATATACCACACCTGACCCTGAGCCTACGTTACAAGCCAATAAAGTCCTATAGTGATCCTAGAGTCTATTTTGGAGAGTGTAAGCAGTGAAAATAAGGGCAAGCTTATGGCAGTAAGCACTAACTATATTTGAAATTACTTATGCGCGTGAGTGTTGAATAAATCCTTGTACCACGAATGAAATTAAATTTTTTTGCGAAAAAAGGATTTCATTTGAAGTAAGGGCACTAGTTACATCGTTGGAAAGTTGGTACCTAGGTGACAGTGAGAAGGTGTCTGTTGTGTGTCAGTTGGTTGGTCTGTGTCATGATGTCATCCACATGAGTTGGCTTGTGGAGTCTAAGAGAACGAATGTGCACCCGAACAATGAGAAGGTAGAGAGCCATGTGATTGCTTGAGTTTAGAAATGTTTACTTCTATACAAGTGTCATTTAGAGTTGTAGTGCCCCGCTTGAGGACAAACAACGAATTTAAGTTGAGGGTGTTGATATACCGTGAGTTTACGGTATTTCTAATACATTTCACTTACAAGTTGTGTGTGTCTAAGGCCTTTTTATATTGATTTTTATGTGTTTTTATCATATTTTGCAAGAAAGGTGTTCAGGCGCGAAAGTTTAGAGACAGCTGAAGGAAATGCAGAAAAAGGCATCCACGGAGGTGATCTACGGACCGTAGGTCCATTCACGGTCCGTAGGTTATGACCGTAGATCAGCAGGCATGGTATTGAAGACAAATCAGGGAAATCTGACTAAGTGTGGAACCACGGTGCCCATTGACGGTCTGTAGATTGATCTACGGACCGTACTGTTGATCCGTAGAGTGCGACTGCGAGGGTTCCAGTACCTGATTTTTGAAGATTCCAAGTATGGAGCTACGGAGGGGATTGACAGACCGTAGGTCGATCTACAGTCAGTACTGCTGGTCCATCGTTTGCTTCAGAGAAGCTGATTTCTGGAAGCTGAAATATTTTCTAAGTCCCAAGTGACGGAAGGGACTTACGGACCATAGATCCATCGACGGTCCGTAAGTCGGTCTCTTGGATTGAAGACACGTACCTGAACAAAACTTTCCTTAATTTGTTTCCTTTTTTATTTAGGATTTGTTTTCTATAAATAGGACATGTAAACCTCGTTTTTGGGGGTTACACACTATTATTCTATTTTTGCTTTGTAACTTTGGAGATTAATTGGCAACTCTAGCAATTATTGATTTCCCAAGTTCGTTTTGAAGATTTTGGCTTTGCAATTCAAGTAAAATTTCTTGGTTTATTATTCTCTCTACGTAAGTTCATGATTTCTTCATCTACGATTATGANAGAAGGGAGTTTGTATTCTAAAGTTGTGTTGATGTAACCAATATTTCCTTTAATTTTTAAAAATGTATATTTGTCTCATTTACAGATGAGACATATATTTGGAACAACTACACGTAAATTTGTGGTGAATGCACCCAGTGGGCCATCCCAATTCACCTGTTGTTTTATAATATTCAACTGATGTTGTGGTACTTTACCTTGACTCCCTTGCGCTGTTGTTATTGATCGAGGTATGGTGTAGTGCTCTTTATTTGGTTCTTTGAATTATATTTTGATGTATGTATAAGGCAACACTCCTCGTTAAGTGCTTGATTTTGTCGTTGTTGGGTGGTTAAATTTGGCTTGTCTCTTTCTGTTATTAGGATTACTGGCCAATCCGACCAATATTGAATTATCAACGGGGCGCACTTGAATTCTTATAAGGCACCGACGTTGTTGGAGTTATGGGTAGATATCGTCGGAATAAGAGTGGTACGCTATTTTAGTAAGAATAGGTTGGTGTTTTTTTGTAATAGTCATTGTAGCGAGGAACTGGCAGTTGAGTGTTTTATGAAATTCCAAGCAACATGTTTATAGTTAGCCAAATGACACATTATTTAGCCCATTATTGTGCAGCAATTGTATTGTTAGAGCACATCGGCGTTGTTTGAGAATGGGAAGAGATTTTGGGAGTAATGATGGTTTGTTATTTCAACGGTAAGAATAGGTTGGATCTAATTCGTAATAGTTGTTGTAGTGTGTAATTGGATGGTGTGTTTCTTTTTTCAAATTTTAAGCGACATGTACTAAGCATGCCAAAGGACATACATTTTGGTACCTTTTTTATGCCGATCATTTTTTTCTTATTTGAAGCGGTATGTACTATCCACGCGAAAGGAAACATTGTTTGTGTCCTTTTTCGTGCGTCTGTTGTACCCGTAGTCGGCGTCAGCATTGTTTGATTATTGGGTAGCATTTTGGGGATTAAGGCTGGTATGTTATTTCATTGGTGAATACGTTATTTTTGAATTATAATTAGCGAGTAACTGGAAGGCAGTGAAAGGACAAACCGTTTGAGGCCTTATTCATATTGAATGGAATTATGCCTTTAATAGTGATGTGTGATTTTTTTTTAAATGACTGATGGTATATGGTGTTATTTATTTCTATTATATCTACGTTATCGAATACATTGTGGGTTTATCTATTATAGTTTTCATTTTAGTTTCAGTTGATGTGAATTGTGTTTATTTTGTGGAGTTAGATTCCAGTGAAGGCATTGGATTGTACAGCTCATTTGTGCAAAAATCTAAATGCCTGGCAGCACACCGGGATGCGATAGTACAGATTGTCTGTTTTGAGGTTTGTAACACCCTGTTTGTGGTTAACGTATGATTGGGTGTTGTAGTGTGGGTTAGTAAGAATGACATTGTGGTAACTATACACAAGGTATAATCTAAACTATTTCAACACGGGGCAACAAAAAAGCAAAAGAATGGAGTACTTTACCTCGAACCTTGTTTTCTATATGCACAGTTTCTGTCTAAATTTGAGACATGCATTAGGTTCTCGCAGTGTCTTTTGAAACGTAAGTGGTTATTAGAAGGTAGACTTCCTATAATCAAGAGAAGGTGGAGATGAACACATTGTAAATACAGACACATTTTTTAGTGCGATATTTCTTGGAGTTGAGGAAACATAATACCCAATCATTCCATAGATGAACAACATTTGCTATTAAATCACCCAAGTATGTACTCGTAAACTAATAATACCCTGACAAACAAATAAGGAGCTAGTTGATTACAATAATACTTCTACGGTCCATAGCATATTTAATTGTAACTAAGGCTCTAAGTGTGCATTATCTTTTAGGTGTCTCCATCACTTTCTCCGTCGAGGTGTATGAAGGGCTTCCTTTTCTTTATCAGCCTTCTTGCATAAACTCTTGTGTTGCCATTGGAAGTCCCTTCCCCATCATCTGGATGTTCTTCTGAACCTCCTGCCTTTTCCACATGTGAGTTCTGCATCGCTTCCATTTTGAATTTTTCCTGTTGTTAAAAATGCATATTTAGCATTACAGGGGATGTAAGTTGCACGGTTAGCTTTGAAAATCAATGACGAAAGTATAAAAGAGATAGGTATTGTAACTGATAACATTACCTTTTTTTCTTTGTTAATGAGGTGTTGCAATTCCAATTCTTCATCTGGTACAAACACTTTTGTTACCGTATAATTTTCCAGCCCCTCTTTCAAATTGAAGTTGGTCAATTTAAGCTTGAATACAAACTCCTTGCCGCAGAGGCTCTCAATTAGCGATGGAACATGCGTATCACCTTTGGACATTCGATTTACCAACTTGGAAGCCGAAGTATCAAGCAACTTTTCCACAACCCCATTAAAAAGAACCAAAGTTGTCTTCCCTCCATTGTCTTTTACCTTAATGTGTATCTTGTACCTGTGTGTGCCATAAATAATTAGTTTTTGAATAAAAGTAAGCATGTGGTACATTGTTAACTGTTTCCATACCTAACCAACGGGAAGTCACATTCTTTTCCGCACTTATTGCAGGTGTAGACGCCATCTTTAGGTACTATTTTTTTGTTGCATAAGTTGCACGATAT
>NC_064282.1:87106765-87123717 GCF_019186545.1 Solanum stenotomum | reverse complement strand
GAAAATCAATTGGGAGATGCAGTGAGAGTGCATGGTCCACCAGGCCCACAACAACATGACAACTATCGGGGCAACATCGACATAGCAGACTCCGATGGACCCATTGTCCTACCTCCTCTACCTCCAGGACACACATTTGTGGTGACTAGTAGTTTGATGCAGATGCTTACAGCAAAAGGCTTATTTTCAGGATCGCCATCGGAGGATCCACATGCTCACTTGGCCAAGCTAAGGGTGGTTTGCAAAAGTTGTGTAGGTAGACCAGACTTGGATATGAATGTCATTGGATTACGAGTGTTCACTCTGTCACTGACAGGCGATGCTGCAGTATGGTTCACTGAGCTTCCTTATAACTCAATTTTCACATGGGACAAACTAGCAGAGGTGTTTAAAGTAAAGTACTATCCAGTGTCTAAGAAGCTCAATCACAAAGATAGGGTCAACAATTTTGTTGCATTACCTGGAGAGTCTATGAGTAGCTCGTGGGACAAATTCACTGCTTTCGTAAGAGGTGTCCCAAACCACCGTATTGATGATGAGTCACTGAAGGAATATTTCTATCGCGGACAGGATGATAACAATAAAGTAGTACTTGACACTATTGCTGGAGGTTCCTATGGTGATTGTACATATGCACTGATTGCTGAAAAATTGGAGGGATCTCTCACAACAATAAAGCGTGGAGCACTAGGAGGTCAGATACTGGGAGATATACATTTGTTGTTCATAATGCAACTGTTAACTCTGCAGATGATATTCGTGAGGAGATGGCTCAGATGAGGACAGAGTTGGGGTTGGTATTGAAGCATGTGAGTGGGGGAGCAGAAAAGGTAAATGCTGTAAACTACTTAACTAGACCTCCACCACCAGTTGAGGAGTGTTACTATGAAGAGGACACTTATGCGGTGAACGATCAGACGGGGGGTTTTCGACCAAATGCCCAAGGATCCAACAAGGATAATTGGCACCAAGGTCAAGGGAACCAAGGTCGGAATTATGGAAATTACAATCGCGAGGGTCACTATGTCCGAGATGGGAACTTCAATCGCGACAACAACTAAAACAAGAACAACTATGACAACAGAAACGATCGGGTTGGACCCTATGTTCCCCCTCAAAATCGGGAATCTGGTGCTAGGGAAGCTGGAGGTAATATGACGCGTATCAAAGATATGCTACAAAAGATGATGAGAAGGTTTGATGCGACTGATGAGAATGTGAAGGAGATGAGAAACGACTTATTTGGGATTGGTCAAAAAGTTAATGCACATGTAGTGCCAATAAAGCATCTAGAGCAGCAGATGACGCAGTTGTCTACTACAGTGAACCCGCGTCAACCTGGCACTTTTCCTAGCAACACCATCCAGAATCCAAAGAATGATGGTCATTATATGGCAATTACTACTCGAGGAGGTAAGCAAACCATAGATCCGCCTATGCCGTCTGTGGAGGAAGTTGAGATTAGAAAAGAAGATGATGTGATAGAGGGTAGACCAGATGCTGAGAAAGCAATAGAGCAAGAGGTGGAGATATATCAGAAAGTGGTTCCCTTACCTAGACCTCCACCACCTTTTCCACAAAGGTTAGTGAAGAAGACCGAAGATGGTAAATATCGCAGGTTTATCACCATGTTGAAGCAACTTTCTATCAATGTTCCTTTGATAGAAGCCTTGGAGCAAATGCCTAGGTATGCAAAGTTTATGAAAGATATGGTGACAAAGAAACGGTTTGTGAGTTTTGAAGATGATGATAGATTGCAGCATTGTAGTGCTATTGCTACAAGATCTCTGGTGCAGAAGAAGGAAGACCCTGGTGCTTTCACGATTCCACGTACTATAGGGTTGTTACACTTTACTAAGGCATTGTGTGATCTTGGTGCTAGCATCAACCTCATGCCTTTGTCTATTTACAAGAAGTTGGGTCTTAGGGATCCAAAGCCCACTGCATTGCGGTTACTAATGGCTGATTGGACTGTGAAAAGGCCCATAGGTGTGCTCCATGATGTGCTAGTGAAAGTAGAGTCTTTCATCTTTCCGGCAGATTTTGAGATTCTTGACTGTGAGGTTGATTTTGAGGTTCCCATCATCCTTGGGAGACCATTTCTTGCCACAGGGCGTGCGTTGGTTGATATGGAAAAAGGACAGATGAAGTTCAGACTGAACAATGAAGAAGCAACTTTCAATATCTGTAGATCCATGAAGCAGAATGGTGAGATACAAACAGTATCGGCTATAACTTACAGAGTGGAGAGTGGGTCAGAAGTGCAGATTGAAGAGCGATTAGGTGTTAGGCACTAGCAGCAGTCATGATGAATTTTGGTAGTGATGGTATTGAAGAGTATGATGAGTTGGTAGCCGCACTTGATAAGTGTGAATACCGGTCCAAACCAAAGAAGTATGAGCTAGACATGAAGAATCGCGAGTCCCCAACCACAAGACCATCTATTGTGGAGGCACCGAAATTGGAGCTTAAAGTTCTACCACTGCACTTGAGGTATGTATATTTAGGCGAAGAGAATACTTTGCCGGTCATCATTGCAGCAGATTTGAATGCAAGGCAAGTAGAGTGATTGGTGACTGTATTAAAGAAGTTTAAGTGAGCGATTGGGTGGACTATTGCAGATATTATTGGGATCCCCCCGGTATCTGCTCTCACAAAATCCAACTCATGCCAGATCATAAGCCCAGTGTTGAGCATCAAAGAAGATTAAATCCACCTATGCAAGAGGTAGTCAAAAAGGAGATCATCAAGTTGCTGGATGCGGGAGTTATTTATCCCATTTCAGATAGTAATTGGGTATGTCCTGTGCAGTCTGTGCCTAAAAAAGGTGGTATGACTGTGGTTCCAAATGAAAGAAATGAGCTTGTTCCAATGAGGCCTGTCACTGGATGGAGAGTTTGCATGGATTACCGGAAGTTGAATGCGTGGACAGAAAAAGACCACTTTCTTATGCCATTTATGGACTAGATGTTGGATAGACTTGCAGGCAAGGGTTGGTATTGTTTTCTTGATGGGTTTTCGGGCTACAATCAAATTTCTATAGCTCCAGAAGACCAAGGGAAGACCACCTTCACTTGCCCATATGGGACTTTTTCTTTCAAACAGATGTCATTCGGATTGTGCAATGCTCCAGCGACCTTCTAGAGATGTATGATGTCGATATTTTTTGATATGGTGGAGGATACTATTGAAGTGTTCATGGATGATTTTTCAGTTGTAGGTGATTCGTTCGATCATTGTCTTGAACATCTGGCCGAGGTGGTCAAAAGATGTGAAGACTGCAACTTAGTGCTGAATTGGTTGAAATGTCATTTCATGGTAAAAGAAGGTATAGTGTTGGGTCATCAAATTTCAGAGAAAGGTATTGAGGTTGATAGAGCTAAAGTTGAGGTAATAGAAAAGCTTCCACCACCCAGCTCTGTAAAAAGTGTTAGAAGTTTTCTTGGACATGCATGTTTTTATAGGAGATTCATCAAAGATTTCTCAAAAATTGCACATCCCTTGTGCAAACTACTCGAGAAGGAGAGTAAGTTCTATTTTGATGATGCTTGTCTTAGAGCATTTGGAGAGTTGAAGGAAAAGTTGGTTACAACACCTATCATTGTTTCACCGGATTGGGAACAACCGTTTGAGGTAATGTCCGATGCAAGTGGAGTGGCACTTGGTGTAGTATTGGGTCAAACGCGCGAGAAAATTTACTATGCTAGCAAAGCTCTAAATGTGGCCCAGAAGAATTATACTGTAACCGAACAAGAACTTCTTGCGGTGGTTTTTGCATTCAAAAAATTTTGTTCCTACTTGCTTGGTACTAAGGTCATCGTGCATACTGACCATTTTGCATTGAGGTATTTGATGGCGAAAAAGGATGCAAAACCACGATTGATTAGATGGGTATTGTTGCTGCAAGAGTTTGATTTTGTGGTAAAAGATAGAAAGGGAACCGAAAATCAAGTTGCCGAACACTTGTCCAGATTAGAGGAGGAGGCCATGCTAAAGCTTGGAGATGGGGCTGAAATTAATGATGCTTTTCTAGATGAACAGGTATTGGCTGCTTCTAATGATTTGATTCCTTGGTTCGCAGACTTTGCTAATTATTTGGCATGCGATATTGTGCCACCCGATTTGTCTTTTCACCAAAGGAAAAAGTATATGCATGATGTGAAGAAATTCTTTT
Source organism: Solanum stenotomum (assembly GCF_019186545.1). Taxonomy (NCBI): domain Eukaryota; kingdom Viridiplantae; phylum Streptophyta; class Magnoliopsida; order Solanales; family Solanaceae; genus Solanum; species Solanum stenotomum. The sequence continues at coordinate 87,119,543 of NC_064282.1, read as the reverse complement.
GGGATGAACCTTATTTGTATCGTAGTTGTGCTGATGGGATTATTCGTCGTTGTGTACCTGAGGTTGAGATGTTGAGTGTACTTGAATAATGTCATTCATCGCCCGTTGGTGGGCATCATAGTGGTATTCGGACTGCACATAAAATCTTGTAGTGTGGATACTATTGGCCTACCATCCACCAAGATGCTCATGATTTCGCCAAGTCTTGTGATCGTTGCCAAAGAGATGGAGGGATTTCAAAGAGGCAAGAGCTCCCTATGAATCCTATACTGGTGATTGAATTGTTTGATGTATGGGGCATTGATTTTATGGGTCCATTTGTGAGTTCATATGGGATGAAGTATATTCTTGTTGCGGTTGATTATGTATCGAAGTGGGTGGAAGCAGTACCGCTCTCCAACAATGAAGGAAGAAGTGTCATCGCATTCTTGAAAAAGAATATCTTCTCCAGATTTGGTACACCGAGGGCTATTATTAGCGATGGAGGTTCTCACTTTTGTAATAAGTTGTTCAAGGCACTACTTGAGAAATATGGTGTCCATCACAATGTAGTCACTCCTTATCATCCACAGACTAGCGGGCAAGTCGAAGTGTCCAACAGAGAAATCAAATAGATATTGGCGAAGACTGTGAACGCCAATCGAACGGATTGGTCAAGGAAGCTTGATGATGCTCTATGGGCATATCGCACTGCATACACCCCATAGGTATGTCTCCTTACCAACTTGTATATGGGAAGTCTTGTCATTTACCAGTAGAGCTAGAGCACAAGGCTATGTGGGCAATGAACAAGTTATATTTTGATTGGGGCACTGCATCTAATCAAAGGATGAATGACTTGAATGTTCTTGATGAGTTTCGCCTAAAAGCTTATGAAAGTTCAGCCTTATACAAAGAGAAGATGAAGAGGTATCATGATCAAAGAATTGAAAAGCGAGAATTTGTGGTTGGTGATCTTGTGCTGCTATTCAACTCTAGGTTGTGCCTATTTCCAGGCAAACTCGAGTCCAAGTGGACCGGGCCATTCTTGCTCACAAAAGTGCTCTCGCATGGAGCAGTTGAGCTTGAAAATAAGGATGGAACAAGGTTTGTGGTGACCGGCCAAAGGATCAAGATCTATCTGGGAAATGCTGAAACCGTGCAAGAAGTGATTGAGGCCTGCAACCTTGATGAAGTCTGAGTAATCAAGACACCTGCGTCGTGCCGCGAGGTTAAATCAAGCGCTGCTTGGGAGGCAACCCAAGATGTACAATCTAGCCAACGATAGGGTTCTATTTTCCATCAAGTAGTTTAGCTTTCTTTGATTACTTGCGTCTTTGTATCAATGTAGGTAGGTGCTTTAGTGTTTTAGTTCTTAGTGTTGGCTAGAATTAATATAGGGTCCGTGTCTAAAAAGTGTCCAGAAAATGTAAAAAAATAATAGCCTATTGGTTGCTACATGTGCAGGTACACCACGCAATAAATCTGCAGAAAATGGTCTGGTGCAGAGGTCTACGGATCCCATCGACGGTCCGTCGATTGATCCACGGACCATCAATGGAATCCGTAGATCCCAGGTAAGCCCCTAAATTTGTCTAAGTATAAGAGTGATCTACGGCCCCGATCTACGGACCATAGATCGACTCACGGACCGTAGATGGGGTTTCGTGAGTCCAAACCCTAAGGTTGTCTGACCCGACCCGGACCCCCTTTACTTAAAAACCCCATGTTTCAAACCATTCCCCTTCCCTCCATTACTCACAAAACCGTTTCACCCACACTTTAAACTCCCTAAATAACTCCATTACTACCACATAATATCCTCCCTTCCATAAATTCCCAAAATCCCTTCCATACCAAAATCAACCCATCCCATAATCTTACAAAAAGGGTCCGGTGTTTGGTCAGTAACGAAGAGGTGACTCCTTGGTCTTGCTAAGCATACGTATCATCACGCAATCACCCCACTCCTTGTTGCTTGTAAGGTAATAGACTTTCCCTTCACTTTGAATTTCGATTCGTAGATTGAATATAGAGAGTCGGGAGTTGGGTCTTGACCTTGGGTAATTGTTAGATGAAATTGTATGATAAACTTGAATATTACAATGCCCTTGGAACGATAGATAGTGATTGTATAGCATTAGTGTATGAGATCGTAAATACTATATGTTAGTTTCGACTTAGGGTTCCACATCTAGTCTAAATTGTTGGGTATAATAATCGGTCGGAATCTTAAGAATGACGAACTAGCATATTTTAAGTTTGTAAATGCATGATGAGGTTGTGTAAATGTTGAAACCAAAAGCCAAAAATGTATGATACCTGGCACTGATTGCTTTCACGATACCCCGTCTACGGACCGTAGATGGGGTTCATCATTAGATGCACCTGCAAATTTTCACCAAGTGTAAAACCACGGAGGTGGACTACGGTCCGTAGATCCATCTACGGACCGTTCTTCACTTCTGTGGTTTCCATCTGCGACCTATATGTCAGGCCCCCTGATCCACGAAAGAGATCCACGGACTGTAGATCAGTCTACGGACCATAGATCTTCTCCGTGGATGACCACTACAGCATCTGTCAAAATTTTAAAAAAAAATTTGTGGACTTAGTTTGGGTCGTTACCAATTCTAACAATTTCTTTTGCTGAATATGTTTAGTTTTGGCAGTAATATCGTTCCCGCAGGCACGATGGCACCCAAGAAGATGGTCACCTACTCAAAACGGGGCAAGTCCAAATATGTTGCCCCTAGTTTCCGGTTGATTGATGAGGACACCGACAACTACTCTGACCCAGCATATGTGCCTCTCAATCCTAGGGCCTCTCGCACTGCACCCAGAAGTACCCCCGGAATGTTCTCCTCGATGTAGTCACTGTCTCCCAGTTTGATGAGGAGCACACACTGATCGGGTTACTAACTGGGGCTGCCTCCAGTTCAGAGGGACCTATGTCCGGGTCCAAGTCTACCCATGCCTCAAGCTCCCAGTCTGCCCACTCTTCACAATCTGAGTCTGTCCATTCTACAGGGTCCAATGCCAAATCATCCACAGGGTCTGGAGAAAATGACCAAGCAACCTTGTCTGACGAGGCATCTAGCTTAGAGTCCATACCTGCACCACGGAATGATGAGCCCACTCCTGTAGCCGGCGAGCTGAATAGCTGAAGATCTATCGGGATACTAAGATGGTCAATGACAAACAAAAGATGGCCCGACTGATTCAAGAGGAGCGCAGAGTCCTCACGGGGAGCTTGCATACTGTTCCAGATATTCACCGGCTGTTCAAACTTCACAAGTGTGACTGGATGGCTCGAGACCCAGGGACGTATAGCGAGGAGATTGTTTGGGAGTTCTATGATTCCTATGCTGCCACTCTCCGCGGGTCCATTTCCAAGCAGTCAAAGCCACTAGCTCAGGCTCTGCTCACTTCCACCTTGGTTCGAGGATGTCCGGTGGACATATCACCCGCTACCATTAGCCATTTTCTCTATGGTCCTACCACGGGCCACTCTTGGTCTCCTAACACTTCCAAGTTTGATTACCGCTGGGACATTGTGCGGAGTGGCGCTTTTCAGAGGAATGCTGAGCAGCGAGAGACTGTTATATTATGGCTGGCCAGGTACATCGCTGCGGATGGCGAGCGGGCGAAATGGGTCACTGCTCCACGGTTGGGCATCCAGAAGGCCACGTTAACTTTTGTGGCCAAGTTCATCTGGCTGCTGGTGCGTAACAGAGTGTCACCTACAAAAGCTGACAATCAGGTCACTTGGGACAGAGCGGTGATGGTTGCAGCATTGGTAGCAGGAGTAGAGATCGACTTTGTCCGCATGCTGCTGGCAGAGAATCACGAGAGAGCTTTCAGGACCTCCACTACTTACCCCTTCCCATGTCTGATTTTTCATTTGTGCAGGGACTCTGACGTGCCGATCTGGCATTGTGACAGGTTAGTCCACCCTACAGGAGCATTGGACATCGGCCTTATTCGGGATGACACAAATGTGGTAGCACCCCGCAGAGAGCCTCAGGTTGAGGTACCTCCTTTGGGTGCCGATCTTGCAGACACAGTGGGGCAGGCACAGGGTGATGACCTAAGCATCCCCGATCACACCGACAGTGTTCCGGGCTCCTCATCTCAGGCAGCTAGTATGGCTCCTAGCTCTTCCCGGTCCATACCGCAGTTGGGAGCTACTGTGGTCCCTTTGGCCAGAGTCCAGAAATTAGAAGCTCAGATGGCCACCCTGCTACATCACATCTAGCCGTGGATGCAAAAGTCCATCGCTGAGTCAGAGGCCAGAATGGAGCACAGGATGGAGGGGATGATGGACCGTAAGGTCCTGTCTTTTAATAAGCGGCTTGACGCCTTTGAGTTGCGAGTTCTCGAGCGATCAACTCTGGCCACAGACTTATCTGCTTGGCAGGCTGCCATAGCCAGCCTTCGGACTAATGTTGATGCCATTCTTGCTGCACCTTCAGTTGAGACTCAGGCTGCCCCTACGGCGCTGGCTGATGATACAGTGCTAGATGCTCTATTCAGTGGCATCGCCGAGCCGACACATGCCAAGGGCAAGCGGCACCGCTCTCATCGCACGGAGGAAGAGAAATCTCAGAAAAGACAGTGTCGGCAGGAGAAGGAGGCTAGGAGGGCTTCGATTGCGGACGAAGAGTTGCGCCAGCAGAGGGTGTGTAAGAGAGCTGCAGGGGCATCAAGTTCTGCCCCAGTCGCAGAGGTTCAGCCTATTTTGAGGGGCGTTGTGAGCACAACTGATGGTGCGGAGCGGTTGATAGAGAGCACTACTGAGGGTGCTAGGATTGCTGAGGTGGGCACTACTGAGGGTGACCCCACTGATGTTCCAGAGGGCTCCGGGAAACCGAACCCCTCTGCTTGTTGATGATTCACCGGTGCTTTGTGCCACAGGTTTGCTTCACCCAAATCCATTTTCTTTTAATGTTTATGTATGTATTGTGGACAATTGCATCTGTTTTTGTTGGGGGTGGGGTAAATGGATTGTGAGTGATAGGGGGAAGTCTGAGTAACCCAACTCATGAATCCTCTCTTGGGGTTTTCTTGCCTGTGTTCTTTTCCCCCAAGAGACTGTTTAATATTTATTGAACCGGAATGTCTTAGGATTGTGTGTGTAGAAGCATGATACAGAATGAAGCATGATGGCTTAAGAAAAATGATACCCGTCAGATTCTGGGTTGTATGCTAGAAGTAGGACACGATTAGTTGATTGTGTTGGCTCTGAGTATGACATAGTAACAATCGATTTGACAGCATGACTAAACCTGAAACTTGAACTGGGTAATCTGATAATCTGATAATGAAACTATGTGCCAAGAGTGGGTGAGAATCATTGACTGTTCAAACGGTTTTGTGCAAAACTAGAACTTGCACGGTTAGTCCTGCTAAGACAATTCAATCTAGAGGATAGGAAGTGATCATAGGCCATTGTTTTGAAAAATCCACAAATTGCCTGGAAGGATTCAACCAAATGAAATAACTGTCCCCTTTGATCCAACTTTGAGCCTAAAAATAAACCATTTCTTTCTAAAACCCCGAACTCACTTTCCCATAATCTACTATTTTGGCCCCGGTCCCTCCTTGGGCATGTGAACTTTGACTTAGGCCAAAAGCCTAAGTTGAGGGTGGCTAATGTAAAAAGTAACTTCAATCTTGGCCCTGACCTGACATCGGGTATTGTGCACCTCAACTAACGGAAAATCCATTAGTTGAGGGTGGCTATGAAAGAGGAAACTGAAAGAAAAATGGGTATGAAAAGAGTGTGAAAATAAAAAATAAAAAATAAATAAAAAAAAGAGAAGAAAGGGAAAACGTGAGGAAAGGATGTGACTTGTTAAAAGCGAAAGGAACGATAAAATAAAAGGAAAATGAGCTACTAAGTCCAAAGTCACATCCGTGGTTGAAGAAAATCAAGGGAAAGAAGGCAAAGCAATAAAAATAGGGCAAAAAGTGGTTAAAAGCCTAGTGTAATGACAAGGAGGGCAGAAAGTCACTAAGCAGGACCCAAATATACCACACCTGACCCTGAGCCTACGTTACAAGCCAATAAAGTCCTATAGTGATCCTAGAGTCTATTTTGGAGAGTGTAAGCAGTGAAAATAAGGGCAAGCTTATGGCAGTAAGCACTAACTATATTTGAAATTACTTATGCGCGTGAGTGTTGAATAAATCCTTGTACCATGAATGAAATTAAATTTTTTTGCGAAAAAAGGATTTCATTTGAAGTAAGGGCACTAGTTACATCGTTGGAAAGTTGGTACCTAGGTGACAGTGAGAAGGTGTCTGTTGTGTGTCAGTTGGTTGGTCTGTGTCATGATGTCATCCACATGAGTTGGCTTGTGGAGTCTAAGAGAACGAATGTGCACCCGAACAATGAGAAGGTAGAGAGCCATGTGATTGCTTGAGTNAGTAGCTCTGTACTAGTGACTTCCAGGTTCTGGGAGGGATCTTTATTTGTATATAAGTTTTTGGTTTGCGTCCGCCTGTTTATATTGTTATTTGCCTACTCTTGTTTGATTTCTACCCTCAGACCCATTACTTGTTGTTCCGGGTTACGGGTTGGCTTACCTACTGGTGGGTTATAGTAGGTGCCATCATGACTTGATAAATCGGGTCGTGACATTATCTCTATGAATAACAAAGTTTTTACAGACAAGAATAGAATAAATTTGTATGTAGTTCGATACAAACTGTACAAAATAGGTCAAAAATTAAAGTGACCAAGAGACAAAATAACACAAGATAGAGATAATGATAGTTTATGTACACTCACTACTAATATTGTGATCATCATTTTTGAGAAATCTTTTCACAATATCTAGGCATGATTGCAAAACAATATTCCTCCATGGTTGGTCAACAACTTCTTTTCTATCTTCTTTGAAAACGTTAGTAGCAATAATATGATGCACCGGCCACATTTTGTCATTTATTAATCGTTGAATCTTGTCAAGTTGGTTACAAATTAATATACGAGTATTACGCTTGATACTTGAAATTGAAGCTTGAAGAATCATCTTCTTTGATTCATCATCTCCGTCTATATTTTTTTCTTCCCTTAAATATTTGCCCATTTCAGGGACACCAATGGACCGTCGGATTCCTTTGGTGTAATCTGCATCTGGAATGAAAATTTGCGACACCTCATCCACTATCCCTTCATGCAACATAAATTTAAGAATAGTTTTACTTAGGTGAACATATATTTGAAAACCAAAAGTATTATTAAGAAAACTATATAAGAAAAGTTTTAGTTAGAGTCATTATTATATTTTGATTTATAGAAAAAATAGGGAATCCACCCGCGCTTCGCGCGGGTCCAAGTTGGGCTTTATTTGACTATATTATATGTTGAAGAACCGTAAATGAAGATGCAGTCAATTTTTGGAAGTGTCGTAGACTGTGGCATTATTTTACTTCTGGTTTAAGTGTTGTAATGTGATTCCATGTTTCGTCGTCAAACATTTAATTTATTAATGCACTTTAACGGGTGAGGTTTCTTGGTGGTCTTTATATTTAGTCGTCACATATTTGTACGAACATCATTTGTTATAGTAATGTGACTGTCTTTGTATGTAACTCTATGTTTTGTAATATATCATTTGTTTTCCCATCTTGAGCATGGCCAACATTAGCATCTACCTGATCAATACAATTGACTATTCTGTGCAATGCTCCAATCTTACACCGACATCACTATTATTTTTCACCCCCATTTTTGTCAAACGTAATTTTCGTAGTCCCAAAGTTGCTACATATTGTTTGTTGTGTTGTATTCTTTGTTGGTGGCTCTGCGTACATGTGTATAAACTATGCGCATTATATACAAAGATATATATGATGGTTTTCTATGTAATAAGGCCCTTACGTACTCAATGTGTATAGTTAAATGTTACATATTTGTGACAATACATGAATCATTCAATATTAAGTTTGTAAAAGAGGACTCATATTTGTGCTGCAAGTAGAAATAGTAAGCAAGACATTCATTTCTTATTTTTAGTTTCTCAAATCAGCGCTTTCCGAGAAGGTCGTCTATCATAGGTGCCCTCATCAGGAATGTAATCTGTACTATTAAATTTCATAGGCAGCTGCACTGGTCTCTATTGTATTAGTTAGGCCTTCACGCAAGTGTTGCATTTGCATTCCACCTCCATCATGAATCCTCGTTAGTATGGATTTTTATCTGCACATGGTGTAATGTATATTTATATTTGCCACACCGAACGGTTAATTGCTAAGAAATACCTCCTCAGTTTGCACCATTTTTGGGCCAACGTTCTTGAAGATTTCCTTATAAACAATATTTTTTATATATCTAGGGTCATCTGTGTCCTCGTCTGCATTGACAATTGTCAATCCTTCTCTTGTTGTTACACATGATATTGCGACATACAATTGGCCATATGTGAATACTTGTTTTGGTAGATACAGCCCAACTCTTTGAAGAGTTTGCCCCTGGCTCTTGTTGATGGTCATAGCATAACAGGGTGCTAAAGGAAGTTGGCGCCTGTTGAGCTTGAACTACAACTTTGAATCGTTTGGTGACATGATAATTCTTAGTATTGTGACTCTTGTACCGATATTCTTTACAGAGATTATGTTGCAGTAACAAACCAAATACCCAGATGCATTATTATTAATCTTGTACCATTGCATAGGCCTTCAGTTTGATTTAGATTTCTAAGCAGCATTACCGGACTTCCTACTTTCAAGTGAATGTCATGGTTTGGGATACGTGGGAATCGTAAGTTGTTTAGGAATTCTGTTGGGTACAATATATCCTCCTCATTAGTATTCACACTTGCTTTGCACACATTGTCCGAGCTATAGTAAGTTCTTCCTTCCCCAGGTATCAGCTTCAGAATTTTCTCATTTAGTTCATGGACCATTTCATTTTTTGGTGTGAGTATGGCTCTTTCTTTCAAGTAGGATGGGTCGTTATAGTTCTGTAGCAGGGACATATATACTACCTCTACAATGGATTCTATCTTATTGTGCGATGTTGGAATGTATACATCAGCGGGCACATGAATGAGGTCCTTCTTATTAACTGCATAAACGGATCCATCTCCAATCTGCAAAAGCCATTTATCAAAACTTGCTATTTTTCTTGCTTCAAAACCCCTGACTTTTCCACAGCTAAGTCTCATATTTTCCGTCAATTCATAAATTGAGAAGTAGGGCCACAACTGTGAGCAGTTCAGCGCTTCATCCACAATATCACCTCTTGTTCCCTTTGGAATAACCGGGAGTATTTGGCAAAAATCACCACCACAAACGAAAGTTATGCCCCCAAAAGGTTTCATGGCACTATTTTCATACCTATCTCAGAGAATATCCCTCAAGGTTCTATCCAATGCCTCAAAGCACAATTTGTTTGCCATTGGTGCCTCATCCTAGATTATCAAAGCGGTGTTTTTAAGTAGTTCCGCTAATTGACTGCCTTGTTTGATTTCACATGTTGACTCTGGCGTGATGTCTAGAGGAATATGAAAGCGCGAATGAGCAGTCCTACCATTTGGTAATAATAAAGATGCTATAACCGAAGTAGCGGCGGGGAGAATGATTTTTTTTGTGATCTGATCTTTGAAATAATTGTATTCCACATAAATGTCTTACCCCTACCACCATGGCCGTGTATAAAAAATAATTTCCCTTCTTCGTTATCCACTGTTGTTATTATTGCCTCATATGCCGGGCGTTGGCAAGAATTTAACAAAGCGACTGATTGATCATGGAGTATTTGGAGCTTGTCTTTGTCGTAGTCTAGCTCTTCATTGATTAGGCGATTCCCTACATTTCGCATTAATGCTGAATCTGGAAGGGGCATTCCTTCTATATCTTTCAAACTTCTCCCCATCTTTAGAAGGATTCTTTCAATTTCAAATAGTGTGTACGCTTCAATCTGCTTTGTGTTTAGTTGCAAATAATTGAATTGTAATCTCTTTCGCTGCATATGAGTGATATCTTCAGATAATATTCCATAGTTATTCTCCCATAGCTTACGTGTATCTGACACCTGACAGTTCATAAGTATAGTAACAAAGAGATGTCGCAACTCGTTTCCAGAAGCCCAATGGGCTTTCTCAGACAAGCAGTCGTTCCACTCTTTTTCATCATCTAATAACCCCAAAGTGTAGCAGGCCTCTCTATATGTTTTATGATCTACTCCATTGATTCTTCTGATGCTTTCGAAGGAACTACACCCTTTGACAAAATTTAGCAACATACGCATGTAAAAACGTTCTCCACTTCCTAGATGTGCAAAGTAAATTCTGCCAACTGCGTGTCCCTTCTTCCTCCTGATCCACCTTTTGTCTCTTCCATTCCTAACCCAACATGTTGGAAAATCGGAATATGTCAGCTCTTTTGCATCAAGGTTTTCTTTGTTTGCCTCAAACCATTCTGTAAATTTTGTTTTTTCTAAATCGTGTCTGCTCAGTATGCTTTCAGCTGTCATTGATTCTTCAAATGTTATTGTGTTTTTCCCCTGTAAATGAAATGGTAAGCGCTTAACAGCCGGTTCCCTGTGATGTATATCAAATGAATAGATCCTCCAGCAAGCTTCTGTGGCTGATATGTATCTGCAATCTAGGTATTTATTTTATCTGATCATTTCTGTTGGTATCCCGATTGATTCTATTATTGTTGTGGCTCTATCAAACCCTTTATGAACATACTTGAATAGGTACTTGACCTACCTCGCATTATTGCATACTTCAACATTTATATGTGCATCAAACTGGACAAGCAAGTCCCTGTTATATGGGACAACATATCGGTTGTCTAAGCTAGCATGATTTTTCTTGACTTCAATACCTGTGTTCTGTCTCATATAAATAAGGAATCCATCCGAATCAAAAAAAAATCGGTCATTGTATTTCTTTGGAAAATGTTTAGAGCACTTGCCTTATTTCATATATGGGCAACTGGGATTTTGTTCTCCACACGGTCCGTGCATCATGAAGTTTTTCACGGCATTATACCCATCTGGGTCTTCTCTGTAATCTGATATTTCAGCGGATATTACTCTGTTGATATGATCTGTTGTTGGATTTTTTTATGTTTCATGAAGTAAAAGCAGTATATGATCATGTGGCAAGCCTCTTTTCTGGAACTCAATTGTATATATACCTGCAAACAAATTAGTATGTGGACGTGATTAGCATGTTGATTAGGTGAATTGGTTGCTAGATATCCTGTATTCATAATGAAGTGATATAATTCTTAGTAATTAAGCTTTGTAGGAGTTATGGTTAGGTCTTGTGCGCACATGTTTACGATTCTGTGATAATCTTCCATGTTTTTGGTTGCACATATAAATGTACCTATATTGTAATTTAAAAGCATTGAGATTGCATTTTGTGTGATTTAGTAAGACAATATTGAATATTATTGATTGTCATATCTTACACACAATTATTGTCCCGAAAGGCTTATCCTTTTTAAGAATCCGCATTAGCTGCAACAACTTGATCTGGAAGACTCGGCATATAATGTCCACCCGGCAACCATCAGGATCTTGGTTTATTAGTCTCGTCATTGTATTTATTTCCGGCCACTTTGGGTTGCAAGTAAAAGTCAGGAACAAATTTGGGTATCCAGCCCACAGATATATAGCCATTGCATCTTGATAATTTTGTGCCCTATAGCGAGGTCCCTCAGTGTGGGAGGAAGGTAGTATAATAGTTTTTCCCACCATTGAGCAATCTGAATCTCCACATACAATAGCATCCATTAAGCCACCATAAAGATCAGACCTTAATTTCTATTGATTTTTCCGGATATACCTAAATCTTTCTTCTTCAATTGCCATGTACCCATCCACAATGTACTGCTGCAATAGCCTGTCAGCTTGGAGTAGAGTGTGTCCCTCATTAAGGCGTTGTTGTATGCGGTATCCATAAAATTGTCTCATTGTCAAGTTTGTCCGTGTGTATGTTTTTTGACTCTCAGAATCTAAAGGTATTCCAAGCCTATATCCATCTTCCCCATATGGATGTATTAATAGGTAATTCATCGACATGAAACTTGGATGTAAATTTGTGATCCTTTGCAGTCCGTTCTTGCGGTGTTCCACAATGACATCTCGCTGGAAGTTAGCATCTGTAAGGTCTCCTATGATTAATCCAGCAACTTCAGAAGCCATTGGTCTGTTGTATTATCAACCATCTTGGGTCCTTTCAAATAGGATGCGCATACGAAACTCTGCTTGCGGTTGTTCTCTGTATCTATCCCTTGCCATACGAAATGATTTGACCAAAATATTATGCTCGTCTAGCATTTCAGATATTCCTTGTACGATTTCTGTTTCTACTTCTTCATGCATCAGACTTTTGATTCTATTCTCTATCTCATTATCCGTGTCATATATATAGAGTTGTGCAAATTGTGGACTTTTTCCAATTTCTGGTAATAGTGAGCCTATGTGATGATAATTTTGCCCACTTATTGTGAATACATAAGGACCCTTAGAACGATTGATTGATCTATCAACTCGACCTCCCATTGACGTAAATGCAAACATAGAGTTATATACCCTGACATTTTTCCTAAAGTTCATCACCACTTTTCCGGATTCAGTGCCCAATAGATATTTGAGGTATGGTGGTGATTGAGTCAGTAATGGTACACGGATTCGTCCTTCCATACAACAAAGTGCAAATTTGGGTTGTCGTGTATTTTTACTTTTGTCTGTCTGTTCCTCATACCACAGAATTGCCTGACAATATTGACAGGTGTAGGTTGGAGGGCCCAAATTCAATCTTGTCTT
>NC_064282.1:87043730-87103230 GCF_019186545.1 Solanum stenotomum | reverse complement strand
CCTTTAAAGCATGTTTTGCATGGTCATCATACTTAGTACATTTTTGTGTACTAACCCATATTCTTCATGTTTTTACTACAAGTGTAGGTTCCGGCAAGTGATCCCTCTTAGCTAGTTTGAAGTGTTGGATTGCTTTCCTCCAAGACTTGGTATGTCCTCATGGATTCGAGGACAAGATTTTTAAGTTCTTTTGTTCATGTAATAGACACTTTTAGTTTTGTTTGATTGTAAAGGGCCGTGTCCCTACTTATGTTTTTGTTTGTGTCTAAGATGGCCATGTGAGACTTAGACTTCCGCTGTGTGTTTTTAAAGTTGTTTTAAGAAGTTTAAATGTGTGGATGTAAATAAGTTTTTTTATTATTCCGCACTATTTTCATTATTGAATGCAATGAATGACTAGGTGGCTTGTATAAGACCCCTTCGGGGTCGAGTACGCCTTGTTACGACTTGGGGGTGCTCCCGGGTCGTGACAGAAGGTTACGTACTAACCTCTCTGTCATAATTCCAGTCCGAATCTAGTAACTCAGTAATAGTCATCCGGTTCTGGAACATTGCCTCCGCAATAGGTATATTACTTCCATTACCACTCTCAATTGTTGGTATGTGAATAGGTTTGGTTGCAAACTTTTGAATCAATGAGGTGATGTGGTCCATTTGAAGATTCACATAAGTTTTGGTTGCTGCAATGGTGGCAAAAGTAATTTCACCTGTTACAAAATAATATTTACACGTCACGTTGACCTAATGAAGTTAAAACTGCACTTAATTGATATGCTCTGTAATAGTATTTACCTCTAAATTCCTTCATCGTTGTTGCCGTAACAATGACAATGTATGGACCGGATTCAGGGGGGAATAAGTATGGGTAAAATCCTTCCCCGTAATCCTCCCAAAGGGTTATTTTGGCTTTCGCAGACCTGTCCTCGCTAAACAAACAACGTAACCTGTTAGTGTTATTCTTGTTGTTTAGGGTTACCTAATATAAGTGAAAATAATCCGATGAGATTTGTTAATTACGGATCAGTAAGAATGTGAAGGTCTCGTGTTTTCCACTTTGAACCAACACTCTCTAGATCACCTATTCCACATAAGCATCCGACCACATCTACAACTTCAATAGGGAGAATATTAAGTATATACGGTGATGAATGTGCGTTAGATAATTGAAGTGAAAAAGTTTACCTGATAGGTAGGTGTTGTTATTGACCCTTGAGCGAACAATGTTTGGCCGAATAAACTGGAAGCCATTTTTAGGGATATTAACAGTATCATCCTTTATTTTTTGTGTGGCAGTTATCCGTAGAAAAGTGATTTTAACATCAGATTGTACGGGTCTGTATTCACCCATACTTTCAGCGACCTTAAAGTTCCTGATAATGATCACAGAGCCTTTGGCTAAATTAGCTCGAAACCAGTTTACTTGATTCTTCTAGATTACCGCATGTACAAAAGTTCCTTGTTACATGTCAGTTAGTAAGTGCATCTGCAATAACCTAACCAATAACAATGTGGTTAAAATTTGAAATGAAAGGGGTATTACCTTTTCGTCAATAAGTATCATGTCACTTATCATCTCGTTGCTTCTCTTGTAGTTTTTAAATTTCTACATTCGGCAAACTCGTACCTTAACCAACCAGTCATCCCTTGTAGTATCCAAATCTGTAAGAAGTGAATAGGCCATATGGTTGTAACAATTAAAGGTTAGGGGAAGAAGAATTGTGTGTTTTTAAAGGAAGGAAGAGAGGGATTATTGTTAATGGGTGTCTTGGAGTCTGCAAGGCATTATATAGACATTGCTGGAATTTGAAAGAGGGTTGCAATCGTTACGAAGAGACGCATTGTTTTGGAAGCACATTTACAAACAGGCGCAATTTGGAACAACCGTTAGTCCAGAAGTCGTGATTAGCAAGAGATGTTAGGAAGCGACGCATTCTTTGATAAGAACATTGTTTTTTTATCACAATCCGTGGAGCCGTGTTTGTAGTATTAAATAGGCTGGTTGCAGGTTTAATTAGTGGGTTGGAATTTCATTCTGTATTGGGGTTTAATAGCCCTGAGTTTGATCATATAATTATGAGGAACTTTCGCAAATAGCAACTATAATAAACATAAGTATGCTCCATAGCTATAGTTCGCATATTTATGGCCTATAGCTACAATTTAAGCTATCTCGTTTGTATAATTCACGGATTTGTATAAATTCACAGGTTTGTATAATTCGCAGATACATTTGTATAATTCAGTTATTTTAGTGTAAACTCGAAATAACGAATTTATACAATTACAAAAACTAGAAGTGTAAATAGTTATACAAATTATATTATACAAATTACAAAGTATACAAAAGTTATACAAATTATATTATACAAATTCTGAATTATACAAAAGTGCGGATTATATAAAACTAAAAAGCTGAGCTGCGTAATTATAGCTAAAAGTAGGCCACGAATTGTAATTAAGGAAAACTATAACTATGTTAAGTAATTAACTATTATATGTTTTCTTATTCATGTTATTTTCCCTATAATTAAGCGAATCAAACTAATCCCGCCTAGTCGTAGATATGCTATGTTGTTGACTTAAAAAGAGACTTGTGAGGTATACATAGAAGACTGAAGACATGGAACTTTGCATTGATTGGACTTAGGGGGTAAAAAACTATTTATTTGTTAACGTTTTATTATCTCGCTCCCTCTTAAAATACATCCAATTACAAGTAGAGGGAGGGTAAACTCGGTGTTACCAAAATTGTCCATGAAATTGTCTTGCCTCTTAACTGAATAGCCGCCGTTAACAGTTGGGGATAAAAATTCACTACTAAGATTTACTATGATGGATTAATTCCCTATAATTTATTGGTTTACCCTCAAACCAGATAAAAATGAAGTTTTAAATCTGGGATTTAGTGTGAAAACTTTGTTTTTAAATACTATATTTTGTTTGAAATCTTTAAATTAATGAAATTTAATTATATACACATTTTATAAATGCGGAAGATCTTATTTAAAGTTGGAGTCGCCCAGGTAACCTTTTGTAAGCAGACAATTTTATAATTGCAATTGTAGACAGTTTTAAGATGCGGTAACAAATGGTATTTTTGGGGGACAAACGTGGACTTTCACAGTCCAACGTAAAGTTAAGGTTGATTGGTAACGTCATCAGTTGTGCTGGATTCCGAGATTGGAAGATATTTGTATCGACGTTTCATAAACATATTTTAAAGCCATTTAGAGTTGATTTTGAAAATAATAAATATTAGATTAAAATATTTGCCAACCATAGTCTGATAAAATTATGAGGGATACAAGTTGGTTACCTAATAAAGATATGGGTATTATAACATTCATATCAGTTATGCAAGTTTCATGAGGGCAATCAAATGTAACACGATAGTGGTTGTTCTTCGGTGTAAGATTTGAGTGCATATAGCATGTCAAATGACCATTTAATCTGCTTGTACTGGTAAAATGATGTTAATGAAGGTATCTGATAAGTTTTCAGATAAAAAGGCATTCTCATCCTTGTTCAGGTAACCCGTTTCCCTCAAAGATGTAATCTCTTCAGTTTCTATTAATTTGAAGAAATCAGGAGGTGCAGTATTCCTGATCTCTGTTCTTTCATCACCAGGGTTGAGATCGTTAAGGACTTCGCTAGATATCCCACCATTCTTTCCAATCACACCCTGAGATGAAGTCTTTCTTTTATTCCTGTCAGTTGACTACTTGTTAGTTTGTGTGTGGGTGTTGTTACTTCCCTTTCTTTCATTATATCTGTCAAATCAAGAGCCTACACGGCCACCATTTTGTTTCTCAAAATGGAGACATTTAATTCACATCAGAACAAAGTTGGTGCGGAACAATTAATTTTGTGAAAGTTGTGAGAAGAAGCGATGCATAAACAAAATGTACAGAAGAGCATACTTCCGTAAGAAAGTAAAACCTAGACATATTATCGGGCGATAACACTATCAATGCTAAGCAAGCTTGGGGGAACGGGCGAGGAATTGGAAGGTAAAGGGTAGCAATGTGATGGCGTAAATGGCAAAGAACTTATTTAAAGACAAATTCCCCTTTGTAGCCTATTTTGTGCTTAGAAATTTGCAAATGCAGTTGTAGAATGTTTTTTAATCCAACAAAGTTTGGAATGTTATGCGCACTAATCGGCACTTTGAAAGGATAACGTCAATGAAAAGTAGAATGGTATCAAAGGATGATTCGTAGGGCAGGTTTGGGAAGTAATAGGGCAACAAACTTATAAGGTAAAAAGGAGATAAGAATGTATTAAACAATAAGGCATTGGTTTCGCAACCATTGTTAATTAGCTCCTGATGGTTCTTCCAGGTTTGTGGAATAAATGAAGTCCCTTATGTGGGCATATTGTCTCCGCAGGTAGTTGATTCTCAATTTTGCTACATGTGCGTATGCCCATTCCACAGGATTTGAAGGTAGTTCTGTTTAAGAAGTAAGAAGGAGACAATATTAACGGTGACCAATGATAAAGAAGTAGAAGTTATAATGTGGGATCTACCTGTCAATTATGTAGGAAGGGTTAGATTTGAAGGAGTTGATGCGGTTCTTTCAGCATTCGGTATATGCCTGCGTTTGTATAGATTTGAGAAACTGCTTTTGGATTTAAGGGGTGAATTAAATTCAGGGGAAGGGTGTGAGGGTGAGACATCCAATGAATGATGCAAGGGTTAAACTTATGTATGTATACCTGGAGTGGCGTTTTTTTTTATGTTCCGTTGGGTCCATACCAGAAAGTTGGTTTGCGTCAATAGCGGGCTTCCTGGTGAACGACAAAATGGATGAAATAGGGGATGTATATATGAGACGTACAAGTAGGCACCATTGTATAGAGTAACGATAGCACAGGGGTAACGGGTGAGTGTAAAATGTATGAATGTATACCTGTATTGGGTGGGGGTTTGTTTTAAATTCTTTGTGTCCATAGAAGCAGCGTGTACATTGGCATCCAAGTAAGCAGTCCTAGGAGGAGACAAAGTAGAATAGTACAGGATTTTGCTTATTAAANGGGGGGGGGGAATAATGAAACGTAATTTGTTACAAAACTGATTAAAAAAATATGGGATGAAAATAAAAAACGCACGAGGAGGCACCGTTGTACAGAGTAACGCTAATGCAGGCGTAACGGGTGAGTAGAAAATGGATGAATGTGTACCTGGATTGGGCGGGGGTTTGTTTTAAATCCTTTGGGTCCTTAGAAGCAGCCAGTACAGATGCGTCCATATAAGCAGTCCTGGTAGGAGAAAAATCATAAATGTACGGGAGTTTGCACTATTAAAACTTCCAGGTCATCTAGTTTTGTAACAAAGAAATGAGCATTATATACAAAAATCAAAGATTAAACAACATGACTTTATAAGAACCAATGTGTNTTCCAGGTTTGTGGAATAAATGAAGTCCCTTATGTGGGCATATTGTCTCCGCAGGTAGTTGATTCTCAATTTTGCTACATGTGCGTATGCCCATTCCACAGGATTTGAAGGTAGTTCTGTTTAAGAAGTAAGAAGGAGACAATATTAACGGTGACCAATGATAAAGAAGTAGAAGTTATAATGTGGGAGCTACCTGTCAGTTATGTAGGAAGGGTTAGATTTGAAGGAGTTGATGCGGTTCTTTCAGCATTCGTTATATGCCTGCGTATGTATAGATTTGAGAAACTGCTTTAGGATTTAAGGGGTGAATTAAATTCAGGGGAAGGGTGTGAGGGTGAGACATCCAATGAATGATGCAAGGGTTAAACTTATGTACGTATACCTGGAGTGGCGGTTTTTTTTATGTTCCATTGGGTCCATACCAGAAAGTTGGTTTGCGTCAATAGCGGGCTTCCTGGTGATCGACAAAATGGATGAAATAGGGGATGAAAATATGAGACGTACAAGTAGGCACCATTGTATAGAGTAACGATAGCACAGGGGTAACGGGTGAGTGTAAAATGTATAAATGTATACCTGTATTGGGTGGGGGTTTGTTTTAAATCCTCTGTGTCCATAGAAGCAGCGTGTACATTGGCATCCAGGTAAGCAGTCCTAGGAGGAGACAAAGTAGAATAGTACAGGATTTTGCTTATTAAAAATTCAAGGGGGGGNGGAAATAATGAAACGTAATTTGTTACAAAACTGATTAAAAAAATAGGAGATGAGAATAGAAAACGCACGAGGAGGCATCGTTGTACAGAGTAACGCTAATGAAGGCGTAATGGGTGAGTAGAAAATGGATGAATGTGTACCTGGATTGGGCGGGGGTTTGTTTTAAATTCTTTGGGTCTTTAGAAGCAGCCAGTACAGATGCGTCCATATAAGCAGTCCTGGTAGGAGAAAAATCATAAATGTACGGGAGTTTGCACTATTAAAACTTCCAGGTCATCTAGTTTTGTAACAAACAAATGAGCATTATATACAAAAATCAAAGAATAAACAACATGACTTTATAAGAACCAATGTGTATAAACTCTATATGCAGTTCAAATTCTGCCCAATAAAGGGCATGCCATCTTCAATAGGGCAACTAAATATAGGCAGTTACATAGTCTTTTGCCTAACATACCAGGTCATCTAGTTTTGCAACAAAGAAATGAACATTATATACAAAAATCGAAGCGTAAACAACATGACTTTATCAGAACTAATGTGTATAAACTCTATATGCAGTTCAAATTATTCCCAATAAAGGGCATGCCATCTTCAAGAGGCAACTAAATATAGACAGTTACTACACTATATATTGAAGACATAGTATTTTGCCTAACATACAAGGTCATCTAAGTTTTGCAACAAAGAAATGAACATTATATACAAAAATCAAAAGCTTAAACAACATGACTTTACAAGAACCAATGTCTATAAAGTCTAGATTCACTGCAACCATGTAAGAACCATTTTCTTTGCAGTAATAGCAAAAAACATAACTATTAATCCCGAAAAGAGGGTTAGAAAGAGATGCCATTGAAAATTCCAAATATAACTACAAACAACCAAAACCCTGTTTTTAGTATTTACACATTAAAAAAACCAAATATTATTTGCAAAAACTATAACCAAACAGAATTCCCACAACAACCCAATGTAATCTCAGAAGTGGGATTTGGGGAGGGTAAGTTTACGCAAACCTTACTCCTACTAAACAAAATGATTCTGTAACATTATTTGTCATTCAATTTTTGCTAACACCGCAGTAGAAAGGTGTTTTTTTTTAACATTCTTGTTTGTAAAGGGTAAAATATCACCTAAACTACAATTACCTTTAATCCAAAAAAAGAAAACCCTAGAACAATTCAATATGAAGAAAAAAATTCGAGATTAAAATATATTTTCAATTTAAACCCTAAAATTAGAAGTGTTTAATGATCAGATAAACGTTAAGGCGAATGTAATGTGTGAATGAAAAATGTATCAATGTGTACCTAGTTTGAGCGGGGATTTGATTGAATTCTTTATGGTATGTAGAATCAGGCAGTGAGAGTGTGTGCATATTAGTAGAAGGGGGAATGAGTGTAGCAGTTGGAAGCAACGGAGGGAATTGGAGGTTGTGTGTAGGCCGAGTTGCAGCAATGTAAGGAGAGAGTTTTTGTTTAGGAGTAATATATAATAACGTTGAGATGGTACGGAAGAGGTGTTTTGGTAAGGCAAGGGGGATGTCGTTTAGTTATGGATACGACTGTTTGGAGAGGAAAGGCTATTTTGGTATTAAAATAATTGAAGGAGAATTAAGGCGGGTATTTTTGGTATTCAAAAATTTGAAGGAGAATTAAGGCTTGTGATGGCGCCACGTCACCGGGTTGCGGGTTCCCTTTTATATATATATATATATATAATAACTACAAAAACTACCTGCATTGACCATTTTATCAACCATTGTGTCAACTCTACGGTTCAAGACTGATTACTCTACATTAATCCAAATAAAGAAACTGCCATACTTATATTTGAACATGAACACATGGCCTTCCACAAGTTTTTCAATATACAAATTTGACCCTTCAACAATAATTGGAACACATTGAGTCTTCAATTTTTTTTTATGTAGACAATGGACTTCAGACAGAAATCTTCGGCCGTGAAGTTGGAATCTGGCTCAATTTTATCTAAAAAATTTTAAACAAAATAACTGTCAATTAATATTCACATTAAAATAAAGGAATCACAAAAGAATGTGTTTTTCAAATATGTATACCTAGCAAATAGTGTCGTACACCTTCTTTCTCAGCGTGTGTGATCTTGTTGGTCACGATTTCATGTCCCTTAAATACTTGCATTTTGTCCGAATTGATTATATCTCCTCGAAAATGGGTGTCAAGGTCAACAGAGAGACGAGATTTTCCCATTCCTGTTGCTCCCATTATGAACACCACTTTCTTTTTGTTGTTGTTGTTGATGAAAGTATTTATTTTAGCTACACATAAAATAAAATTATAATAATAATTACTTTAAAATAGTAAATAATCTCATGAAAACCACTCATGCATGCACACAAACATTAAAAAATCTTATAAATATAAAGTTAATTAGTAGAAACCTTGCTTGAGATGTAATAAACTATGTAAAATAATATATTTTTCTTGATGGTGGTTATGAAAGAGATTGCATTGGGCATTTATAGTAAAATGTATTTGTGGACTTATTAATTATCATACCATATTCAGAAATACTGATATCTTTTAGGATAAGATCAATGACTTTTGAAAAATGTATAGATATGTCAACTGGAATTTTGGTAATTACAGGTAAATAATTTTAGGATAAAGTTATCAAATGTACATTATTTGGAGATCGCATATAACTGGGCATTTATAGTATAAATGTGATTATGAACTTATGAATCAGCATATACCAAATTTTTTAAAAAAAATCATATCTTTTCTGTTAAGAATAATTCTTCAAAAAAACCTACAAATATGTCAGCTTGAATTTGGGTGATTAGGCTTAAATAATTTTAGGATGAAGTTTCTAGATGCACATTGTTATGAGATCACATACAAGATTGACGAAAATATGGATTTCAAAAGGATTGTACAAAGAACTCAATAATATTTCTCAAGGAATACATTCAAGTGATAATGCGTCAATTCATACACTATTTAACAACACATCATAAGTGCTAACTCTAATTCAATTAGAAGGGAAGGAACAATTATCGATAACTATTTCAATTACAATTATTTATATTTACTTGTGCAACATGTAAAAATAGATAAATGTTTTATTGAATGAATCTTACATCACCATGATTGAATTAGGTAGAATATATTTCCTTAAATGATCCTTACCGATAGATTGCAAACTTATTTTTTTCTCTTCTTTGTCTATGTAACAATTTTAAATTTGTAGTTTATATTTTATTCTTTAAAATTCTTTAAGGTTAGAATCTTCCCAAACATTTATAGTCATTTAGTTTTTCACTCTATTACCTTGACATTAAGAATGATCTCATGTAACTGTGTAAGTACGTATTTATATTAATATATATTAAATATCAAAGACTTGGACTTGAATTTGGACTTGGCGCTTGGGCTTGGATCGGACCTTAAAATAAATATTTTTATAAAGCTTAAATATTTGCTCTATAACTAACAATATTTTTACAGACAAGAATAGTATATATATATCTGTAGTTCGATACAAACTGTACAAAATAGGTGAAAAATTAAAGTGACCAAGAGACAAAATAACACAATATAGAGATAATGCTAGTTTATGTACACTGAATACTAATATTGTGATCATCATTTTTGAGAAATCTTTTCACAATATTTAGGCATGGTTGCAAAACAGTATTCCTCCATACTTCGTCAACAACTTGTTTTCTATCTTCTTTGAAAATGTCAGTAATAATAATATAATGCACCGGACACATTTTCTCATTTATTAATCGTTGAATCTTGTAAAGTTGGTTACAAATTAATATACGAGTATTACGCTTAATACTTGAAATTGAAGCTTGAAGAATCATCTTCTTTGATTCATCATCTCCGTCCATATTTTTTCCTTTCCTTTAATATTTGGCCATTTCAGGGACACCAATGGACCGTCGGATTCCTTTGGTGTAATCTGCATCTGGAATGAAAATTTGCCGCACCTCATCCACCATCCCTATATGCAACATAAATTTGAGAATAGTTTTATTTAGGTGAACATATATTTGAAAACCAAAAGTATTATTAAAAAAACTATATAAGAAAAGTTTTAGCTAGAATCATTATTATATGTTGATTCATATATAAAATAACTACAAAACCTACCTGCATTGACCATTTCATCAACCCTCGTGTAAACTCTACGGTTCAAGACAGATTGCTGTACATCAATCCAAATAAAGCAATTGTCATACTTATATTTGAACATGAACACAGGGTCTTCCACAAGTTTTGCAATATACGAATTTGACCCTCCAACAATAATTGGAAAACATTGAGTCTTCAAAAAAAATTCTATGTAGACAATGAACATCATACAGAAATCTTCAGCCGTGAAGTTGGAATCTGGCTCAATTTCACCTAACAATCAGTGAAACAAAATAACTGCCAATTAATATTCACATTAAACTAAAGGAATCATAAAAGAATGTCTTTTTCAAATATGTATACTTAGCAAATAGTGTCTGTCACGACCCAAAAATAGACGTGATGGCACTCGTCGTATTCCACCAAGACAAGTTAGCCTAAAGCTCAACCATTACAAGAAAATGCGAAAATTTTATAATCAACTCAAAAATACCCCAAAAACCTGGTTTGTCACGTGTACAAGCCTCTAAAGTATTACAATTGATTCAAAAGAAAACACAAGTCTAAAATGACATTGTTTCTAGAATAAAACAAGATCATAAATAGGAGTAAGAAGTTCCGCTGAAATGACAAGCATCTACCCCACAAACCTCTACAAGAAGCCTTGGAAAAGAAGAGAATAACAAGTACTACAAAAATCCAAGCTCATAACACACAAAAATTTGTAGAGGCAAGGGATGAGTACCAAACCACACGGTACTCAACAAGTAAACCTCTAAACACGAGCTAAGGGGATAAAACACGAGTACTCCTTACACCCCAACCGAACCTTCACAACTACAATCTATATACAACCAGCCCAACCTAACAGTTCACAATTTACAAGTACGTATCTCAACAACAACACTCTAACAATCATATAATCTCAACAACAAGCTCAATATTCATCAATTACAGCCTCCACAACTACAACCTACTTAAAACTAGCCCAACATAACAGTTCACGGTTTACAAAGCACATAGCTCAACACAACACTCTAACAATTTCATATCCTCAACAACAACAACAATTTCATAACCGCAACAACAACAAAAATTTCATATCCTCAACAACAACACTCTAACAATTGCATATCTTCAACAACAAGTTCAATATTCATCCGTCAGAAGTTCTAGGAAAGGTACTCACAAGATTAGCAACACACAAGATCAAGTTCACCAATAATAAAGAAGTGCAATGCAATGAAATGCAATGTCAAGTATAGTGATGCATGTGTGACCTAATGATACACACCCGCTGTCTCTCAGTCTGGGACCCATGGGGGACATATCTATCCATGCATCTGTCGTGGCGCATGACACGTCCCTCGATAATAGTATCTATCGCGGTGCGCGATGCATCTCTCAGTATATAGTATCCATCGCGGCGCGCGATACGTCCCTCGAAATGGTACATCCTTTTTAATTTCTTATTCTTTCTCAATTCACATAACACTTGTCACAACCATGTCTCAAAACAATGCAAATGACATGTTCACACAAATAATGAGTAGATGACCATTTTCATAACATTGCACAATTCACAACAACACAATCATGATACAACATCAACAATGATTCAACAAGCCTTTCAAGCCATTCTCAACACATCACACATAAACACTTAATCACATTGCCTTTTATTACCCCTTTTTCATCATTAGAATTAATCAATGTGGACAAGTCAACCCATCACCAAGTCTCATTACCCAAACACATATTACAAGGAAATACACGAATTCCATACACTTAACAAGGGTTTAGAAATCCACTTGCCTCAATTGATTCACAATATACTCCGAGACTTGAGCCTTTCCTTTTCGTTGAGTTTCTAAATCAATGTAATCTATTCAAGTACATAACCACAGTGAGATTTCAAAACTAACAACAATCATATTACTATGTGTCTAGTCTAGACCCAAAAGCTCACCCAAATATGTAACAAGCTTTTAATATTTTCCAAATTTCAAGGCTAAGGTCAAGTCTTAATTCCTCCAATTATTATAAATTTAAAGGTATTCAAATAATATAGTACCCCAAATATTTAATTACTTATCTCAATATTTTAAAACTAGAATAATAATGTAACCATAACAAGAAAATTAAAGCACGAAACAAAAATCCAATTTACCATCAAGTAACCAGACAGTGACGTGAATTTGGGAAAACAAAGTAACCACGCACCTTATACTCCTAAAGACTATCTAATAATTTGTTAATTGTTACCCTTAATCATTATGCCATCACTATTGCCATGATTGTAAGTCAAACTTGTGGCTGTGCAAATTCTCAAGTGAAATTTTACTATTTCTACACAAATAATATTAAGAAAGTGCACTACCTACTACAGCTATCCACATATAACCAATCAAACCTATTTAACTTTCTCACTTTTAATCCCATGATATTGGTCCACCTACGCTGTCTAGGAGAATTTCCAAGTTCCAACTCCAATCTCTTTCAGCCAACGCACATATCCACAAAACATATAATTTAGACATGAATTAAGTTATCCCATTCCAATAATAAAACTTTAGCAAAACAAAGATTTTTACCTAAAGGAAGAGAACTCACTGCTCACGCTCTCTTCTGGTCGTTTATGATTAATGCCACACGACTATGCGGTTTCCACAAATATTATAAACCTAGTTTACTTTTACACATGGACCAAGTAATATAAGACCTTAAATAAATAATTAAAATTGCCCCATTAATTGTATAACTATAATTAACTAATAGTCCAAAATACCCCTTATAAAATTTTCTGGAATAGGCAAATAATTCTAGTACTCAAAATGATTTAACGGGTCATTACATTATCCACCACTAAAAACTATGTTCGTCCTCGAACATAAAGAAGAAGGAAGAATAACTGACGTTATCAAAAGCCTAAGTTATGATCTTCTAGAGTCGGTGTTGATCTCTCTAAGTGAGTTCCTTTTTAAGACCATTACATCAAGATCAACTACTAAGAACTAAACTATCAAATCAAACTTTGGAAGATCTACAAATCAAGAGTTATTACTAAACCATAGACTAATACATGAACTCAATCTGAATCGAAACCCTCTAGACCATAACACAATAACTAGGACGAATCCTTTCTCACATAACCACAATAAAATTCTGAATCAATACTTGCTACAACCTAAACCAATCATCACACACTCATAGTGCACAAACCATCACAGATCTTATCAAAATTCCCTTCTCACAATATAATCTTTCCACGAGCTTAAGTTATAAAAAATGGATCTATAGACATTGAGTACTCATCCAGGGAGAAACAAAGTTAGTTGACCCAAAGAAGAAAATGATCAACTAAATACCTAGCAAGCGATACACTTCAAAATGCAGAACCTCTAACAACATTCTTAGACAATTGTAACTCTTCATGTATAGTAGCTCTTGAATAAGTTGTCATAAGTAAGGTTGTGCGTGTAGAATCACTAGTGTACTTCAACTATCTCAAACAACACCAAATCTTCCATAACTGAAACGACCAAGTCTAACTAAGGATGCCACCCTACCAAGAGGACAATCACAGGATCGGTACACCCAATCCACCACTAGGGATTCACCCATAGATATGAAAACACGTGTGGGTATAGGTAGCGAATCACACTCCAAACCATATCCAAAACGAAGTAGATGGTTATATAAGAATATACAGAACCAAAGTCGAATAACACTAGATACTTCTTCCATAATGGCCATATCAAAAATGTTCATTCATATGACTCTATCTGTTTAATTTTCTAGTTACCCACAATCACCAATCTAGTCCCGATTATAATTGCTCACCTACTTATTTAATCGAACCACATGTGCTCTTCACAGTACTTCACTAGGGTCAACACTCTTAATACTAACAGAATATCATAGCCACACCATCCATTTACCTTACTCTCAAATCGTCACTAGTATTAAAGTCTTCTTAGCAAACATACTATCGCCTTCAATATTTTCAAACTATGACTTCCCCTCTTTCCATTTAAGCATTCCATGACAGATATGAGTAACACTCAAGACTGATAGCACTAATTCCAAATCTAAAAGTACTTTACCATTTAGATACAACAATTGAATCACACTCAATGTCAACTCCACGTAATTTTTCAGATACCAAATTTCAACTAATATTCAAAACCATCATATACCTCATACCAACACTTAACAAATTATTGGTCACTCTAATAATTCGGTATACTATAAGTTTATAACCTCTACTCACTATCAAATGCCTATGTAACACATCATATCAGTCTGTATCGCCCCATCAACAAAGTAGTTTCAATCCTCTCAAAGTCCTCATTAATCATGTAAAACAGTAGGTCCACACCGTTGAACATCAATAAGTTACCTATCATAATTTGAACAATCTAGCTCGACATAACCACATAGAATCTTTCACACAGCACTGCTTGTCACCCAACAAAAACTCAATACTTAGAAAAGTCGATGATACATTCCTAGTAAGTCTGTACCAAACTAGTTCACATCTCATGGTCATATCTAAACTCATAGGCAAAAATCAATAAATCCTTCAACTACAAACCAAGGGCTTATACGAGAGGTTTATTCCTTCACTTTTCTTAAAATCTTTCCATGACACAAAATTCTAAATATCTTTAATTCTTCAATACACTAGACTCTTGTTCCTATTGTTGACTCGCTCACGCCAATCTTATCCTTTGACCAAACAACCCATGATATTATAGCTTATACTTTAAACCAAAACTTTAAGTGAGGTACTTTCTTAGGCCCCTTAACAATCAAAAGTAACAAATTCTACGACTCAAACCCTGTACATGTTCTTCCAAATCCTCAATATTCGATGTGATCGATCAATTCTTACCTTACCAATTCATACCTTGACAAAACCTACTACCACAAACGTAGACTTGCAATGAAAAACTTGAATTCTGATTCCAACTGTGCCATTAATCAACCTCAAAAACACAAAAACACTTATTACCACACTCAAATCGAACGCCTATATGACACTTGAAACCCAGTTATACCAATCAAATTCAAAGGACTAACCTACTTTTATATGCACTTTTTACTAAAATTTTCAATTACCTTCACATAATTATACTCTTCGAGACTTCTTTTACCCATAAAGTTGTCATTCTTGTATCTATGCATTAATACTGTATCAATGATCCACCACTAACATCTCCTTATACACACATCGTAATCACAAATATCTGCAGTAACAACCTAGTTGGTTTCTCAAATGTGAATATAACATCAAATTTCATTATACGAGTATGTGATACAACTGATAACTCTTTAAGTAGTTAGTAATCGGACTTGACATCAACGTATCCATTTTCATATACCACTAGTACCATATTGTGAAGTCTGTTAAATCCACCACTAGAACACATCATACCTATCGAGAAGATTGTACCCAAATATCCTACACATTTATGCCTCATTAAGTAACTAACATACACTACCAAATCTGTTCGGTCTCTCATCCAAAGGGATATGCATCCCTTCGTAGATTAGGTCAATAACAGGAGTACCACATTCTCTAACTCTAAACAAGTAAGAATCGATACCATTACAGTAGTTGTATTATTACCCTCTTTGATGTACACTCAATATATAACCGTTGTAGATCTTCTGACCTCAATTGGTGCAAAATCACTCTCATAATTCACTGAGTATCCCATATATGTTCTGACAACATTACTAACTGTAGTTTTCAAAGTAACACTGTTCATTACTTATCTATCCTTTTAATCATTCCACTTCCATTATCAAACTAATCAAGATATTGCCTATACCACACAAGTAATATTCCCTTTATTGGGGTAACTAACCAAAAATAAACACATTCATAAAATCCCTCAAACTATTGTTCAACCTCATCATTCGAATATCCTCAAACTGTTTCGTCAAGTCATCACCTAACTCAATCTATTCGAGTCGTTGAACATTTCAAATCTGACAACACATCCTTTCCATAAGTCTATCACTTCCACATTAGTAACAAATCTAACATAGACAAATACAACCCACTAAATACTCACATCAGGAACTATGCACGAGTCATCATATAAATGAGAGTGAATGGAGTGAAGCGATGATAAACAAAACCGGACCAAGTACGCACGATAGAGATCAAAGGAGTGAAGATTTTTTCTAAAAGTCACTATAACCACACGAAGATAAGTACAGACTTCTCCGTACCAATCCTCGAGACTCTACTTAGACTCGACTTGTACACACGTGAGACCTATGAACCTGGGGCTCTGATACCATTTTGTCACAACCCAAAAATGGACGTGATGACACTCGTCTTATTCCACCAAGACAAGTCAGCCTAAAATTCAACCATTACAAGAAAATGCAGAAATTTTATGAGTAANATACCATTTTGTCACGACCCAAAAATGGACGTGATGACACTCGTCTTATTCCACCAAGACAAGTCAGCCTAAAATTCAACCATTACAAGAAAATGGAAATTTTATGAGTAACTCAAAAATACCCCCAAATCTGGTTGTCACGTGTACAAGCCTCTAAAGTATTACAATTGATTCAAAAGAAAACACAAGTCTAAAATGACATTGTTTCTAGAATAGAACAAGATCATAAATATGAGTAAGAAGGTCCGTTCAAATGACAAGCATCTACCTCACAAACCTCCACAAGAAGCGTTGGAAAAGAAGAGAATGACAAGTACCACAAAAATCCAGGCTCGTAACCTACAAAAATTTGTAGAAGCAAGGGGTGAGTACCAAACCACACGGTACTCAGCAAGTAAACCTCTAAACATGAGCTAAGGGGATAGAACACGAGTACTCCTTACACCCTAATCGAACCTTCACAACTACAATCTATATACAACCAGCCCAACCTAACAGTTCACAATTTACAAGCACATATCTCAACAACAACATTCTAACAATCATATAATCTCAACAACAAGCTCAATATTCATCAATTACAACCTCCATAACTACAACCTTCTTAAAACCAGCCCTACATAAGAGTTCACAGTTTACAAAGCACATAGCTCAATACAATGATATATCGTGAGTTTACGGTATTTCTAATACATTTCACATACAAGTTGTGTGTCTAGGGCCTTTTTGTATTGGTTTTTATGTGTTTTTATCATATTTTTCAGGAAAGATGTTCAGGCGCGGAATTAAAGAGATAGCTGCAAGAAATGCAAAAAAGGGAATCTACGGAGGTGATCCACGGACCGTAGGTCCATTGACACTCCGTAGATGGTGGTCATAGATGAACAGCCAATGCATGAAAGGCAAATCAGGAAAATCTGACCAAGTGTGTAACCACGATGACCGTACTGTTGATTCGTAGATTGATACTGCGAGGTCTCCAGTACCTGATTTTTGAAGAGTCTAAGTATGGAGCTACGGAGAGAGACTGACGGACCGTAGATGGATCAACGGTCCGTCCTGTAGTTCGGTCGTTTGTTTCAGAGAAGCTTACTTTTTGGAAGTTGAAATATTTTCTAAGTCTTGGCTGACGGAAGGGACTCATGGACCGTAGATCCATTGACGGTCTGTGAGTCAGTTTTGTGGAATGAAGATGCGTGCCAGTAACAAACTTTCCTTGTTCTGTTTCCCTTTTAATATAGGACTTATTTTCTATAAATAGGGCATGTAAACCTCATTTTTTGGGGGTTAGACATTATTATTCTATTCTAGTTCTTGACTTGGGAGATTAACTTGCAACTTTAGCAATTATTGATTTCCTAAGTTCGTTTTGAAGATTTTGGGGGTTGCAATTCAAGTTGAATTTCTTGGTTTATTATTCCTCTTACGTAAGTTCATAATTCTTTCCTCTAAAACAATGAATTGTGTTCATATGATTATGGGTAACTAAACCCCACAACTAGGGTTGTGGGAACCATGAGCGATTAACAAAGTATGAATAATAACTAAACAATTCTTGAACAGTGTCTTGCATACATTGATAATTTTTTTGTTTAGAAGTCTTTTTAATGAGTGCACGCGTTAGAACTCGCCTTGTTGCTACTTGCCAGACCAAGGAGGTAATCAACAAGAAAAGAATAATCAACATAGATTTAGTGTGATACTATCTAATAGGCTAGTGTCGATTGGTGCAAAGTAATAACTATGCCAAACATCGATTATGATGTCTAATATGAGGTAAAGGTAAAGGTTATTAAATTATACACACGTAGCCGGACCAAAGTGTGGGGTGAAATTCTCTAGATGCCGGACCAAGGATTTAGAGATACCTAACTT
This sequence comes from Solanum stenotomum, assembly GCF_019186545.1. Lineage (NCBI taxonomy): Eukaryota > Viridiplantae > Streptophyta > Magnoliopsida > Solanales > Solanaceae > Solanum > Solanum stenotomum. The sequence goes on along the minus strand of NC_064282.1, from coordinate 87,084,688 downwards.
ATCACTTTGCATGTAGTACACTAGGAAAGGATTGTTATTACTAGGATTACAGCGTTATGAGCTTGTGGGGAACACGTATACCCTAGTTATTTCTCTCATCTTGATAACAACCAAAATTGAGTTTTGATTAATGATTACTTATTAAATTCTTACAATTTGATTCACAAAACCCCTCATTTTAATTACTTGTTTCTGGAAGTAATTTGACTAATCGAATATAATTGTTGGTTAAATTAAAGTCTAAACCATATTCCTCGTGGGATCGACCCCAACCTACAAGTTGGGTTCTTTACTTGATAACGATCGCTTATGCTTCTTTAGGGAGGTGTAATTTGAGCGTATCAAATTTTGGCGCCGCTGCCGGGGAAAATTTGGCTTTTAGATTTATTTTAACTACATTATTAAACGTTAGTCAAATATTTCCTAATTTTTATTTTTCTTGTTGTTTTTGTCTCTATCAGGTTCTAACTCTAGTTTATGCCAAGTACACAGAGCCAGGGTGAACCACTTACTCTGTACGATCCAGAGTTGAACCAAACTTTGCGAAGAATGAACAATCAAGAAATTCCAGTTAATCCTATCGGAGTAAATCTTGGTGATGCAGTTGAATTACTACAGCCAAGAGTAGCTGGTGGGGAAAATTGGGGTCTAGCTGAAAATCAATTGGGAGATGNAGATACAATAATTGAATCACACTCAATGTCAACTCCACGTAATTTTTCAGATACCAAATTTCAACTAATATTCAAAACCATCATATACCTCATACCAACACTTAACAAATTATTGGTCACTCTAATAATTCGGTATACTATAAGTTTGTAACCTCTACTCACTATCAAATGCCTATGTAACACATCATATCAGTCTGTATCGCCCCATCAACAAAGAAGTTTCAATCCTCTCGAAGTCCTCATTAATCATGTAAAACAATAGGTCCACACCGTTGAACATCAATAAGTTACCTATCATAATTTGAACAATCTAGCTCGACATAACCACATAGAATCTTTCACACATCACTGCTTGTCACCCAAACAAAAACTCAATACTTAGAAAAGTTGATGATACATTCCTAGTAAGTCTGTACCAAACTAGTTCACATCTCATGGTCATATCTAAACTCATAGGCAAAAATCAATAAATCCTTCAACTACAAACCAAGGGCTTATACGAGAGGTTTATTCCTTCACTTTTCTTAAAATCTTTCCATGACACAAAATTCTAAATATCTTTAATTCTTCAATACACTAGACTCTTGTTCCTTTTGTTGACTCGCTTACACCAATCTTATCCTTTGACCAAACAACCCATGATATTATAGCTTATACTTTAAACCAAAACTTTAAGTGAGGTACTTTCTTAGGCCCCTTAACAATCAAAAGTAACAAATTCTACGACTCAAACCCTGCACATGTTCTTCCAAATGCTCAATATTCGATGTGATCGATCAATTCTTACCTTACCAATTCATACCTTGACAAAACATACTACCACGAACGTAGACTTGCAATGAAAAACTTTAATTCTGATTCCAACTGTGCCATTAATCAACCTCAAAAACACAAAAACACTTATTACCACACTCAAATCGAACACCTATAGACTTCTTTCTCAAATCTTATCCAATCGTTTTAACCAATCTGATTAACCCATGATATTATTACCATGATCAAAGAAAAACGGTTGAAACCACATATTTTTGAACCCAATTCTCAACCCCTCTGAAGATACCTCCTTAGCCCTTGCAATCAGAGAAAATATTCATACTCTCACCTCTTTCCGAAGGCTACACTATATCCAACTAATTTTTTTTCATTATGACTCTAGCTCCTTTAAATTCTTTTCGAGCGGTGTCCCAACATCTTCTAAAACTTTTCCTACAACCAAGTTACTCACCAAATAATAGCAAACCATAATATTAGATACTCGCAAGTCCTCATCATATAGTTGCATCCTAATCACAATCCATCACGAACTCTTGTTACCATCATGCTCAGTTAGCTCTTGTCATCACCACGAAGTCAACCTTTTCATCAATATGACACTTGAAACCCAGTTATACCAATCAAATTCAAAGGACTAACCTACTTTTATATGCACTTTTTACTAAAATTTTCAATTACCTTCACATAAGTATACTCTTCGAGACTTCTTTAACCCATAAACTTGTCATTCTGGTATCTATCCATTCCCTTGGACATTAAGATGAAATCACCGGTCTTTATTTAGAACCCTCGGGATACACTTACCAACTTAACGCATTAATACTGTATCAACGATCCACCACTAACATCTCCTTATACACACATCGTAATCACAAATATCTGCAGTAACAACCTAGTTGGTTTCTCAAATGTGAATACAACATCAAATTTCATTATACGAGTATGTGATACAACTGATAACTCTTTAAGTAGTTAGTAATCGCACTTGACATCAACGTATCCATTTTCATATACCACTAGTACCACATTGTGAAGTCTGTTAAATCCACCACTAGAACACATCATACCTATCGAGAAGATTGTACCCAAATATCCTACACATTTGTGCCTCATTAAGTAACTAACATACACTACCAAATCTGTTCGGTCTCTCATCCAAAGGGATATGCATCCCTTCGTAGATTAGGCCAATAACAGGAGTACCACATTCTCTAACTCTAAAGAAGTAAGAATCGGTACCATTATAGTAGTTGAATTATTACCCTCTTTGATGTACACTCAACATATAACCATTGTAGATCTTCTGACCTCAATTGGCGCAAAATCATTCTCATAATTCACTGAGTATCCCATATATGTTATGACAACATTACTAACTGTAGTTTTCAAAGTGACACTGTTCATTACTTATCTATCCTTTTAATCATTCCACTTCCATTATCAAACTAATCAAGATATTGCCTATACCACACAAGTACTATTCCCTTTATTAGGGTAACTAACCAAAAATAAACACATTCATAAAATCCCTCAAACTATTGTTCAACCTCATCATTCGAATATCCTCAAACTGTTTCGTCAAGTCATCACCTAACTTAATCTATTCGAGTCGTTGAACATTTCAAATCTGACAACACATCCTTTCCATAAGTCTATCACTTCCACATTTGTAACAAATCTAACATAGACAAATACAACACACCAAATACTCACATCAGGAACTACGCACGAGTCATCATATAAATGAGAGTGAATGGAGTGAAGCGATGATAAACAAAACCGGACCAAGTACGCACGATAGAGATCCAAGAAGTGAAGATTTTTTCTAAAAGTCACTATAGCCACACGAAGATAAGTACAGACTTCTCCGTACGAATCCTCGAGACTCTACTTAGACTCGACTTGTACACACGTGAGACCTATGAACCTGGGGCTCTGATACCATTTTGTCACAACCCAAAAATGGACGTGATGACACTCGTCTTATCCCACCAAGACAAGTCAGCCTAAAATTCAACCATTACAAGAAAATTCAGAAATTTTATAATCAACTCAAAAATACCCCCAAAATCTGGTTGTCACGTGTACAAGCCTCTAAAGTATTACAATTGATTCAAAAGAAAACACAAGTCTAAAATGACATTGTTTCTAGAATAGAACAAGATCATAAATATGAGTAAGAAGGTCCGTTGAAATGACAAGCATCTACCTCACAAACCTCCACAAGAAGCTTTGGAAAAGAAGAGAATGACAAGTACAACAAAAATCCAGGCTCGTAACCTACAAAAATTTGTAGAAGCAAGGGGTGAGTACCAAACCACACGGTACTCAGCAAGCAAACCTCTAAACATGAGCTAAGGGGATAGAACACGAGTACTCCTTACACCCTAACCGACCTTCACAACTACAATCTATATACAACCAGCCCAACCTAACAGTTCACAATTTACAAGCACATATCTCAACAACAACATTCTAACAATCATATAATCTCAACAACAAGCTCAATATTCATCAATTACAACCTCCATAACTACAACCTTCTTAAAACCAGCCCAACATAAGAGTTCACAGTTTACAAAGCACATAGCTCAACACAATGATATATCGTGAGTTTACGGTATTTCTAATACATTTCACTTACAAGTTGTGTGTGTCTAGGGCCTTTTTGTATTGGTTTTTATGTGTTTTTATCGTATTTTTCAGGAAATATGTTCAGGCGCGAAATTAAAGAGATAGCTGCAAGAAATGCAGAAAAGGGAATCTACGGAGGTGATCCACGGCCCGTAGGTCCATTGACGCTCCGTAGATAGTGGTCATATATGAGCAGCCAATGCATGAAAGGGAAATCAGGGAAATCTGACCAAGTGTGGAACCACGATGACCGTACTATTGATTCGTAGATTGATACTACGAGGTCTCCAGTACCTGATTTTTGAAGAGTCTAAGTATGGAGCTACGGAGATAGACTGACGGATCATAGATTGATGAACGGTCCGTCCTGTAGTTCCGTCGTTTGTTTCAGAGAAGCTTACTTTTTGGAAGCTGAAATATTTTCTAAGTCTTGGCTGACGGAAGGGACTCATGGACCGTAGATCCATTGATGGTCCGTGAGTCAGTTTTGTGGAATGAAGATGCGTGCTAGTAACAAACTTTCCTTGTTTTGTTTCCCTTTTAATTTAGGACTTGTTTTCTATAAATAGGGCATGTAAACCTCATTTTTTGGGGGTTAGACATTATTATTCTATTCTAGTTCTTGACTTGGGAGATTAACTTGCAACTTTAGTAATAATTGATTTCCTAAGTTCGTTTTGAAGATTTTGGGGGTTGCAATTCAAGTTGAATTTCTTGGTTTATTATTCCTCTTACGTAAGTTCATAATTCTTTCCTCTAAAACAATGAATTGTGTTCATATGATTATGGGTAACTGAACCCCATGAGCGATTAACAAAGTATGAATAATAACTAAACAATTCTTGAACAGTGTCTTGCATACATTGATAATTTTTTTGTTTAGAAGTCTTTTTAATGAGTGCACGCGTTAGAACTCGCCTTGTTGCTACTTGCCAGACCAAGGAGGTAATCAACAAGAAAAGAATAATCAACATAGATTTAGTGTGATACTATCTAATAGGCTAGTGTCGATTGGTGCAAAGTAATAACTATGCCAAACATCGATTATGATGTCTAATATGAGGTAAAGGTAAAGGTTATTAAATTATACACACGTAGCCGGACCAAAGTGTGGGGTGAAATTCTCTAGATGCCGGACCAAGGATTTAGAGATACCTAACTTATCACTTTGCATGTAGTACACTAGGAAAGGATTGTTATTACTAGGATTACAGCGTTATGAGCTTGTGGGGAACACGTATACCCTAGTTATTTCTCTCATCTTGATAACAACCAAAATTGAGTTTTGATTAATGATTACTTATTAAATTCTTACAATTTGATTCACAAAACCCCTCATTTTAATTACTTGTTTCTGGAAGTAATTTGACTAATCGAATATAATTGTTGGTTAAATTAAAGTCTAAACCATATTCCTCGTGGGATCGACCCCAACCTACAAGTTGGGTTCTTTACTTGATAACGATCGCTTATGCTTCTTTAGGGAGGTGTAATTTGAGCGTATCAAATTTTGGCGCCGCTGCCGGGGAAAATTTGGCTTTTAGATTTATTTTAACTACATTATTAAACGTTAGTCAAATATTTCCTAATTTTTATTTTTCTTGTTGTTTTTGTCTCTATCAGGTTCTAACTCTAGTTTATGCCAAGTACACAGAGCCAGGGTGAACCACTTACTCTGTACGATCCAGAGTTGAACCAAACTTTGCGAAGAATGAACAATCAAGAAATTCCAGTTAATCCTATCGGAGTAAATCTTGGTGATGCAGTTGAATTACTATAGCCAAGAGTAGTTGGTTGGGAAAATCGGGGTCTAGCTGAAAATCAATTGGGAGATGCAGTGAGGGTGTATGGTCCACCAGGCCCACAACTTCTTGACAACTATAGGGGAAACGTCAATATTGCTAACTCTGATGGACCTCTAGTCTTACCCCATTTGCCTCCGGGGCACACATTTGTGGTAACCATTAGCTTAATGCAGATGCTTACAGCAAGGGGCTTGCTGTCAAGGTTTCCATCGGAGGACCCACATGCTCACATAGCCAAGATAAGGGTGGTCTGCAAAAGCTGTGTAGGTCGACCAAACTTGGATATGGATGTCATCGGATTGCGAGTGTTCCCTCTATCATTGACGGGAGATGCTGCTATATGGTTCACTGAGCTTCCTTATAACTCAATCTATACATGGAACCAACAGAGAGATGTGTTCTTCGCAAGGTATTATCCAGTGTCCAAGAAGCTCAATCATAAAGATAGGGTAAATAATTTTATGGCATTGCCTGGAGAGTCTGTGAGCAGCTCATGGGACAGATTCACTTCGTTCATAAGAGGTGTTTTGGATCACCATATTGATGATGAGTCACTGAAAGAATATTTCTATTGAGGTCAGGATGACAACAATAAAGCAGTGCTTGATACTATTGCTGGAGGATCATATGGTGAGTGCACATATGCACAGATTGCAGAAAAATTAGAGAAGATCTCTCGTAACAATAAAGCATGGAGCACTAGGAGGTCGGATACTGGGAGAAACACATTTTCCATTCATGCTACGAATAATCAGTCTGCAGAGGAGATTCGTGAGGAGAAGGCTCAGATGATGACCGAGTTGGGGTTGGTATTGAAGCATGTGAGCGGAGGTGCATAGAAGGTAAATGCAGTGAATTACTTGACTAGAACGCCACCACCATCTGAAGAGTGTTACTATGAAGAAGATGATTATGTAGTGAATGATCAGACGGGGAGTTTCCGACCTAACGCTCAAGGATCCAACAAAGAAAATTGGCACCAAGGTCAAGGAAACCAGGTCGGAACTATGGTAATTACAACCGAGAGGGTCAATATGTCCAGGATGGAAACTTCAATCGCGACAACAACTACAGCTGGAACAACTATGGCAACAGAAATGATTGGGTTAGACCTTAAGTTCCCCCTCAAAATCGAGAATCTGGTACTAGGGAAGCTGGAGGCAATTTGACGCATATTGAAGATATGATGCATAAGATGATGAGAAGGTTTGATGTAATTGATGAGAATGTGAAGGAGATGAGAAATGACTTGTCTGGTATGTAACACCCCAGAAAATTTTTGAACTAAGACTCAAACCGTTCTTCGTAGTGAGTGAGATTTTACCAAGGAATTTAAAATTTCCTAAGTGTTAAGGTCACTAGATGTAGCACCTTGAGTTTCAAAAAGAATTAAATTGGAAATAGCAAAATCTGAAATTTTGCAAGTTATGCTTAAGTGTGAGTTTTGGGTCGACTTCAAACAACCATAAATCCTATCTCAGGATGAATTAGGTGTGCTACCAGATACCGTAGCGAAGATCTTTGATTTATCTTTCCAACGCCGTGGAGTTTGCTATGTTTCGAGGTCGGATGAGTGAGATATGGCCTTTTGAAGATAGGCTGTCCAGTTAAGGAAAGTTAGCCGAAAATAAAGAGGGGTATTTTGGTCTTTTCCTTACCCAACCAGATTTAATTCATTTTTAGTAATATTTTAGCGGTCTAATCTGATTAGGTTCAGTTTTATAATTCTAAAATACACCTAGGGTTTTAGTTGAGAGTTCAAGAAGAAGAGAAAAGAGGAGAAAAGAGAAAGGATGAAAGTGTTCGTCGAGAATCTTGCATCTTGTTGCGGATTTTCGCCATGGGTTTAATCCCTAAGAGGTATGTAAGCTTCCATAGTGTTGGGTTCTTTCACCCACACGCCAATCATGACTTATTCAGCGTAATTTCGTTCTTGAAATTTATGGATTTAAGTTCTTGATGAGTTCTTGAAGTTTATTAAGTTTTGAAGTAAGATTCTGCTTAGGTCAACTTTAAACGACCATATCTCTTAGAATATTAAGAGTTACTTGAGCCAGAACCTATCCAATTAAAGGTAATTGAATCTACTTTCCAACCCCACCAGCTTCACGTCAATCCAATAACTGAGTAAAAAGTTATGACTATTTTAGTAACCTATACAGTGCTGTTACGAATTAGCCGACGGGAAAATATTGGAAATAATCGTTTTTGTCTTTTTACCTCCAAGAAAACCATCAACGAATTTCTTGACTAATAAAAAGCTCAAAACAATCAGATTTTCATCTTCACTCATGAAAATCATAATTTTTGGCTATAGAGATTTTAAGAAACAAACTCGAAAATCTCAAGAAAGGTCTTCTTGATTGTTTACCTTCAACCTAGGGTTTCCAGGTTTCTAATCAAGTTCTTCTTCAAGATTCTTAAAGATTCTTCAAGATTCTTCAATAATCTTGTTCTTCTAGGTATGTAAGGCTATCATAGTGTGGGACTAGTTCATCATCACACCCTACATCTACTTTCAGATCAGTAAAAGAGTAATCTAGGAAACTTTCCCTAGATTTGAGTATTCTTGAGATAAGTTGATTTTGAGTTCTTGAATTCAAGTTTCTTTTAAAAGTTATATTCCTAATTATCGAATAGTTATATTGTTATTGAGATCCTTCATATCATGAATCAAAACTCTTGAATTCATAATTCAAATTCAAGAGAGAGTTAAGAGTAGAGTTCAAGGAAGCCTTTGAGTTCAATTGTGAATCCTTTGAGATCAACTATCGATTTGAACTAAGTTTTGAGGAATTAAGTCAGAGAATGAGAAGAGTCACACACATGAGTTTCATAATGTTATGTAGACCTACGAGTCAAGTCGTTCATGCCCATAAATTCTGCATGAACTCCAGAAGTTGAGTATCTTTGAGAGGAGTAGTATCTTCAAGTTCTAAGTCTTGAGTATTGAATTCCTAATCCCCTTTGAGATTATATTTCTAAGCATGGGACTATTACATGTTACCCATAAAGTCTTTGAGTTGAATTATTCATGCCCATAATTCCTCATGAATCCTATAAGTCGAGCAGTCTTGAGAAGAGAAGTATCTTTGAGTCCTTGAGTTGAGTCGTTCATGGTCATAATTCCGCATGAACCCTCTGAGTTGAGCATTCTTGAAATGAGTAGTATTATTGAAGTTCTTGAGTTCCAAGTATTTGAGTTCTATTTATGATTATTGAAAACCTTGCATTGAGTAGTTCATGTCCATAATTCGGTATGAACCATATTTTAAGAAGTCTTTTACAAACGTTTTAACTTTGTTTTAAGACTTAAGTTTTGAGTTCAGTAAAGAGTAAAGAGTAAAGTTTGAAGTCTTTTTCTTCAAAAGTATATGGGGACTAAGTATTCCCAAAGAGTTTATAAATGTTTTCACATTTAAATAAGAACGGAAACTGAGATTTCCAAAGGGCCTTCGGGCTAGTTTTCAGAAAAGAGTAATAGCTTTCTAAATGAAGCAAGCAGGGAAACTGAGATTTCCAAGATAGCCTTTGAGCTAAGTTTTTGAGCAATTATCTCAAATCAGCAGAAAGAGTATGTTTTTAAAACATAAGAGCTAGTATATTTTTGGGAGTAGTATTGAGCACCGATATGGGGGAGAGTTCAGAAAACTCACAGCCCCCATAAACCATGTAGCCATCATGGGTAGAAAAGGGTCATACTTTTTAGATGAACCCTTTTCACATAGACTAGTGGATCCATTAGTAGTTCAGGTCTTATACCTTTGGCCGGGTATAGGATGCGCTGGCAGTGTGAGGAAGATCGCTGTATCATCACAATAGCTCTTATGTGATGGTTGTCGGTTAGAGAAACTCCCACAGAAGTTATTGTATTTTTATATACATCAGTTTATTGTATTTTTATATACATTTCAGAGTTATGTTGTATCCTTGCATACACACAGATTTGAAAGCATGTTTTAAAACAGTTTGTTTCTTTATATTGCATTTGCTTTAAATTGCTTTATATTGAAATAAGTTCAGTCATATTTAGTTGAGTATCCAAAGTTGAGTATCCAGAGTTGAGCATCCAGAGTTGAGTATCTAGAGTCGAATATCATATCTTTGAGTCGAATATCATATCCTTGAGTTGAGTATCTAATCTCGGAGTTGAGTATCTTATCCTTTGAGTACTTCTGAGTTGAGTAAGTTTGAGTAGTTTTGAGTGCCCTTGAGTATTCCTTGAGTTGAGTAAGTTTGAGAAGAGATAAGTATGTTTCATTTCTATCAAGTTTCAAGCTTATATTTATGTTTTAGAATTCCTCTTACATGCCCGTACATTCCACGTACTGAGCCATTTGGCCTGCATCTTCTCATGATGCAGACACAGGTATTCAGGATCATCAACAGGAGCTTTGTTGATACATCCGAGAGTTCGAGTTAGTTATGGTGAGCCTCCTTGCTTTCGGAGGATTTTATTTACTTTTCAGTTTAGTCAGGATGTCGTGGGTCTTGTCCCGACTTCCATCTTTATCAGTTAGAGGCTTCATAGATAGTCAGTATAGTTGAGAAGTCTGTATTATTCATTTATTTTATTAAATGTTTTAAAGACTTAAGTTGCCTATTTTATAGCGAGTTGAATAATTTATTCTAGTCGGAGTTTTCTTTTGAGTTAAAGCTTTCTATCTAAGTTTTATGAACTTTTATTTCAGTTTTTAAGCTTTGTATGATTGAATCAGTTTTCCGCTTGTAGTCAGCCAGGATGAGGGTTCGCTTGGGGACCAGCAATGGTCTTCGAGTGCCGGCCACGTCCAGGGTGTAGGCTCGGGTCGTGACATGGTATTGGTCAAAAGGTTGATGCTCATGCAGTGTCAATAAAGCATCTAGAGCAGCAAATGACTCAATTGTCTACTACAGTGAATCCACGTCAACCTGGCACTCTTCCTAGCAACACCATCCAGAATGCAAAGAATGATGGTCATTGTATGGCAGTTACTACTCGAGGGGGTAAGCAACCCATAGATCAGTTTATGCCATCTGTGGTGGATGCAGAGATTAGAAAAGAAGATGATGTGGTAGAGAGAAGAGTCTGAGACGGCAACAGAGCAGGAAATAAAGATATCTTAGAAAATGGTCCCCATACCTAGACCTCCACCACCTTTTCCGTAAAGGTTAGGAAAGAAGACTGAAGATGGTAAATATCGTAGGTTTATTAGTATGTTGAATCAGCTTTTTATCAACGTTCCTTTGATAGAAGCTTTGGAGCAACTGCCTGGGTATGTGAAGTTTATAAAAGATATGGTGACAAAGAAAAGGTCTGTGAGTTTTGAAGATGATGATAAATTGCAGCATTGTAGCGCTATTGCTACAATATCTCTTGGGTAAAAGAAGGAAGACCCTGGTGCTTTCACGATCCCATGTCCTATAGGGTTGTTACACTTTGCTAAGGAATTGTGTGATCTTGGTGCTAGCATAAACCTGATGCCATTGTCTATTTACAAGAAGTTGGGTCTAGGGGACCCAAAGCCCACTGCAATGTGGTTACTAATGGACGATCGAACTGTGAAGAGGCCCATTGGTGTACTCCATGATATGTTAGTGAAAGTGGAGTCTTTTATTTTTCCGACAGATTTTGTGATTCTTGACTGTGAGGTTGATTTTGAGGTTCCCATCATCCTTGGGAGGCCGTTTCTTTCCATAGGGCGTGCGTTGGTTGATATGGAAAAGGGACAGATGAAGTTCAGACTGAACAATGAAGAAGCAACTTTCAATATTTATAGGTCCATGAAGCAGAGTGGTGAGCTTCAAACAGTATCTACTATAACTTACAGAGTGGAGAGTGGGATGGAAGTGGAAATTGAAGAGCGACTAGGTGTTGAGGTATTAGCAGCAGTTATGATAAATTTTGATAGTGATGGTATTGAAGAGTATGATGAGTTGGTAGCCGCACTCGATAGGTTTGATTATCGGTCCAAACCAAAGAAGTATGAGTTAGACATGAAGAATTGCGAGTCCCCACCCACAAGACCATCTATTGTGGAAGCACCGAATTTGGAGCTTAAGGCTCTACCACCGCATTTGAGGTATGTATACTTGGACAAAGAGAATACTTTGCCGGTCATCATTGCGGCAGATTTGAATGTGAGAAAAGTAGAGTGCTTGGTGACTGTGTTAAAGAGGTTCAAGCGAGCTATTGGTGGACTATTGCAGATATTATTGGGATTCCTTCCGGTATTTTCTCTCAGAAAATCCAACTCATGCAAGATCATAAGCCCAGTATCGAGCACCAGAGAAGATTAAATCCACCTATGCAACAGGTAGTTATAAAGGAGATCATGAAGTGGCTGGATGCGGGAGTTATTTACCACATTGCAGATAGTAGTTGGGTGTGTCATGTGTAGTGCTTGCCTAAAAATAGTGGTATTATTGTGGTTCCAAATGAAAGAAATGAGCTTGTTCCAATGAGGCCCGTTACTGGATGGAAAGTTTGTATGGATTATCAGAAGTTGAATGCGTGGACAGAAAATGACCACTTTCCTATGTCGTTCATGGACCAGAAGTTGGATAGACTTGTAGGAAAGGGTTGGTATTATTTTCTTGATGGGTATTCCGGCTACAATCAAATTTCTATAGCTCCAGAAGACCACCTTCACTTGCCCTTATGGGACTTTTGCGTTCAAACGGATGCCATTTGGGCTGTGCAATGCTCCAGCAACCTTCCAGCGCTGTATGATGTCTATATTTTTTTATATGGTAGAAGACAATATTGAACTGTTCATGGATGATTTTTCAGTTGTAGGTGATTCTTTTGATCGTTGTCTGGATCATTTGGCCGAGGTGCTTAAAAGGTGTGAAGACTGTAACTTGGTGCTGAATTGGGAGAAGTGTCATTTTATGGTTAAAGAAGGTATAGTGTTGGGTCATCAAATTTCAGAGAATGGTATTGAGGTTGATAGAGCTAAAGTTGAAGTAATAGAAAAGCTTCCGCCACCCATTTCTGTAAAAGGTGTTAGAAGTTTTCTTGGGCATGCAGGTTTTTATAGGAGATTCATCAAAGATTTCTCAAAAATTGCACATCCGTTGTGAAAAATGCTCGAGAAGGAGTGTAAGTTCTATTTTGATGATGCTTTTCCTAGATCATTTGGAGAGTTGAAGGGGAAGTTGGTTACTGCACCTATCATTATTTCACCGGATTGGGGACAACCATTTGAAGTAATGTGCGATGCGAGTGGAGTGGCGCTTGGTGTAGTATTGGGAAAAAGGCGAGAGAAATTTTTTCACGCTATTTACTATGCTAGCAAAGCTCTAAATGTGGCCCAGAAGAATTATACTATGACCGAACAAGAACTTCTTGTGGTGGTTTTTGCATTCCAGAAATTTTGATCCTACTTGCTTGGTACTAAGGTCATAGTGCATACTAACCATTCTGCATTAAGGTATTTGATGGCCAAATTGGATACAAAACCCAGATTGATTAGATGGGTATTGTTGATGAAAGAGTTTGATTTTATGGTAAAAGATAGAAAGGGGACCAAAAATCAAGTTGCCGATCACTTGTCCAGATTAGAGGAAGAGGCTATGCTAAAGCTTGGAGATAGGGCTGAAATTAATGATGCTTTTCTAGATGAACAGGTATTGGCTGCTTCTCATGATTTGATTCCTTTGTTCGCAGACTTTGCTAATTATTTGGCAAGCGATATTGTCCCCCCTGATTTGTCTTTTCACCAAAGGAAAAGGTTTATGCATGATGCGAAGAAATTCTTTTGGGATGAGCCTTACTTGTATCGTAGTTGTGCTGATGGGATTATTCGTCCCGTGTGCCCGAGGTTGAGATGTTGAGTGTACTTGAAGCATGTCATTCATCTCCTGTTGGTGGGCATCATAGTGGTATTCGAACTGCACATAAGATTTTTCAGTGTGGGTACTACTGGCCTACTATCCACCAAGATGCTCATGATTTTTCCAACTCTTGTTATTGTTGCCAAAGAAAAGGAGGGATTTCAAAGAGGCAAGAGTTCCCTATGAATCCTATATTGGTGATAGAGTTGTTTGACGTCTGGGCATTGATTTTATAGGTCCATTTGTGAGTTCATATGGGATGAAGTATATTCTTATTGCGGTGGATTATGTATCGAAGTGGGTGGAAGCAGTTGCGCTCCCAACAATGAAGGTAAAAGTGTCACCGCATTCTTGAAAAAGAATATCTTCTCTAGATTTGGTACACCGAGGGCTATTAGTAGTGATGGAGGTTCTCACTCTTGTAATAAGTTGTTCAAGGCACTACTTGAGAAATATGGTGTCCGTCACAATGTAGCCACTCCTTACCATCCACAGACTAGTGGTCAAGTTGAAGTATCCAACAGAGAGATCAAACAGATTTTGGCAAAGACTGTGAATGCTAATAGAACAGATTGGTCAAGGAAGCTTGATTATGCTCTATAAGCCTATCGCATGCAATACAAGACCCCCATAGGTATGTCTCCTTACCAACTTGTATATGTGAAGTCTTGTCATTTACCGGTAAAGCTAGAGCATAAGGCTATGTGGGCAATGAAGAAGCTAAATTTGGATTGGGGCGCCGCATCTAATCAAAGAATGAATGACTTGAATAGTCTTGATGAGTTTCGCCTAAAAGCTTAGGAAAGTTCAGCCTTGTACAAAGAGAAGATGAAGCGGTACCATGATCAAATAATTGGAAAGCGAGAATTTGTGGTTGATCTTATGCTTCTATTCAACTCTAGGTTGCACTTATTTCCAAGCAAACTCAAGTCCAAATGGACTGGGCCATTTTTGCTCACAAAAGTGCTCCCCTATGGAGCGGTTGAGCTTGAGAATAGTGAAGGAACAAGGTTCATGGTAAACGGGCAAAGGATCAAGATCTATCTGGGAAATGCTGAAACTGTGCAGGAAGTGATTGAGGCCTACAATCTTGATGAAGTCTGAGTAATCAAGAAACTTGCGTCGTGCCGCGACGTTAAATCAAGCGCTGCTTGGGACGCAACCTAAGATGTACAATCTAGCCAACGACAGGGTTCTGTTTTCCATTTAGTAGTTTTCTTTGTTTAATTGCGTCTTTGTGTCAATTTAGATAGGTGTTTTAGTTTTTTTTTAGTGTTGGCTAGAATTAGCATAGAGTCCGTGTCTAAAAAGTGTCCAGAAAATGTAAAAAGAATAGCCTATTGGTTGCTACATGTGCAGGTACACCATGAAAAATCTGCAGAAAATGGTCTGGTGCAGAGGTCTACGGACCCCATCGACGGTCCATCGTTCAATCCATGGATCGTGGATGGTGTCCATAGATCCCAGGTAAGCCCTTAAATTTTTCTAAGTGTAAGAGTGATCTACGGTCATCATCTATGGACCGTAGATCAACTCACGGACCGTAGACGGGGTCTCATGGGTCCAAACCCTAATTCTGTCTAACCCGACCTGGACCCCCTTATTTAAAACTCCCCTAATTTCAAATCATTTCCACTTCCCTCCATTCACTCTCCAACCGTTTCACCATTCCATAATCTCCCTAAATCACTCCATAACTCTCCCATAAAATCATCCCTTCCATTCCTCCATAATTCCCACAATTCCTTTCCATTTACGAATACACCTCATTCCATATTCCACAAAAGGGTCCGGTGTTGGGTTAGTAACGAAGAGGTGATTCCTTGGTCTTGCTAAGCTTAGTGTCGTCACGCAATCACCCCACTCCTCATTGCTTGTAAGGTAATAGACTTTCCCCTCACTTTGAATTTCGGTTAATAGATTGAATATAGAAAGTTGGGAGTTGGGTCTTGACCTTGGGTAATTGTTAGATGAAATTGCATGATAAAATTGGAAGTTACAATACCCTTGGAACGATAGATAGTGATTGTTTCCTTGTTGTATGTGATTATAAGTCTACATGTAAGTTTTCACTTAGGGTTCCAAAGTTTGTCTTAATTACTTGTTCAAATGATTAATCGGAATCCTTAGAATGACAAACTAGCACGATTCAATGTTGAAATGCATGGTTAGACTAGTACATTGTTGAAAATGGTCTAACATGTGGACTTGCAGATAAAGATTGGCTGAAACCTGGCATAGATCGCATCCACGATACCCCATCTACGGACCATAGATCAATCTACGGATTGTAGATTCGATTCGTGGGTTGATGTACTTGAAAATCTCACTAAGTGTGAAACCACGGATGTGGACTGCGGTCCGTAGATCAATCTACGGACTGTTCTGTACATCTGTGGTTTCCATTTGTGACCAATATTGTTGGCCCTCTGATCCACGGAAGGGTTCCATGGACCATAGATCAGTCTACGGACCGTAGGTCTCCTCCATGGATGACCACTGTAGCCTCTGTCTGAAATTTTCTTTGGACTTTGTTACTGTTCGTTTATAGTTCTAAAAGTTTTCTTTGTTTGTTTATGGTTAGTTTTGGCACTTGTATTGCTTCCACAGGTACGATGGCACCCAGGAAGCTAGTCATCTATGCAAAACAGGGCAAGTAAAAATATGTTGCTCTTGGCTTCAGGTTAATTAATTAGGACACGGAAAAAGATCCATCATACGTTCCTCTCAACAAAAGGACTTCCCCCACGACACCTCGAGCCACCAGAGGCACCTCCCATAAGGTGATCACCGACGTAGTCACTTTCTCCCAGTCTGATGAGGAGCACACACTGATCGGGTCACCAAGTGGGGCTACTTCCAGTTCAGCTATTGGGTCTGCATCTGGCTCCGAGTCTGCCCATGCTTCGGGCTCTGAGTCCAGCCATTCTTCAGGGTCCGATTATGCCTATGCTTCGGGGTCCAATGCCAATTCAGCCACAGGGTCCAGCCAAGATGACCAAGCTGCCTCGTCTGATGAGGCCACTAGCTTTAAGTCTGTACCAGCACCAAGGAATGAGGATCCTACTCCAGTGGCTGGCGAGCCAAATAGATGGTGTGTTGAGGGCCAATAACAGATTTATCGGGACGCCAAGATGAGAAATAACAAAGGAAAGATGGCCCAACTTATTATAGAGGAGCACAGAGTCCTCACAGGGATCTTGCACACTGTCCCTGACATCCACCAGCTTTCTAATCTTCACAAGTGTGATTGGATGGCTAGAGACTCTGGGACTTATAGTGAGGATTTAGTATGAGAGTTCTACGACACTTATGCTGCCACTCTCCGTGGCTCGATTTCCAAGAGGTCAAAGCCCATGGACTAAGATCCTCTCACTTCCACTGTGGTCCGGGGTTGTCCGATGGACATATCACATGCCACCATCAGCCGCTATCTCTATTGTCCGACCATACGTCACTCTTGGTCACTAAATACAGCGGAGTTAGAGTACAGATGGGACATCATATGGAGCAGTGCTTTCCAGAGAAATGCTGAACAGCGAGAGGCTGTAATACTATGGTTGGCTAAGTACATTGCTGCAGATGGAGAGCATGCAGAGTAGGTCACCGCACCTCGGTTAGGTATCCAAAAGGCCACATTGAATTTTATGGCCAACTTCTTCTGGTTGTTGGTGCATAACAGGGTGTCGCCGACAAAAGCTGACAACCAACTCACATGGGACAGAGCAATCATGGTTGCAGCACTGGTAGCGGGAGTGGAGATTGACTTTGCCCTCATGTTGCTGGCAGAGATTCACGAGAGTGCATTCAAGACCTCCACTACTTAACCCTTTTCATGTTTGATTTTCCAATTGTGCAGGGACTCTGGAGTGCCGATCTGGCATTGTAATAGGTTGATCCACCCTACAGGGAGTTTGGATATAGGCCTCATTCGAGATGAGACAAATGTGGAAGCACCTCGCAGAGAACCCCAGATTGAGGTACCTCTCTTGGGCGCAGATCTTGCAAAAACGGTGAGGCAGGCACAGTGCGGTGATCCCATTATACCAGATCACTCTAATACTATCTCGGCCTTCTCTTCCCAGGCTACTAGTTCATCCCGGTCCACACCACAATTAGGAGCTACTGTTGTCCCGTTGGCCATAGTACAAAAATTGGAGGCTCAGATGGCCACATTAATGCATCACATCCAGCCTTGGATGTAAAAGTCGATAGCCAAGTCCGAGTCCAGAATGGAGCAAAGGATGGAGGGCATGATGGACCGGAAGGTTCATGTAGTAAATAAGCGTCTTGATGCCTATGAATTGCGAGTCCTCAAGCAATCAGCCCCGACCATAGATCTATCCTCTTTGCAAGCTGAGTTAGCCAGTTTCTGGACCGACGTTGATGCCATTCTTGCCACCCCTACAGTTGAGCCTCAGGCCACACCTACTGCACTGGCTGATGATACGGTGTTGGATGTTTTATTCAGTGGGACCGCCGAGGAAGGGCTTGAGCCTACACATGCCAATGGTAAGAGGCACCGTTCTAATCGCACTGAGGAGGAAAAAGCTCAAAAGAGACAACGTAGGCAGGAGAACCAGGCCAGGAAGGCCTCGATTTTAGATGAACAGTTGCGCCAACATAGGGTGCGTGAGAGTGTTGCAGGGGCATCTAGTTTTGCCCCAGATGTAGAGGTCCCGCCTGTTCTGAGGGACGTTGTGAGCACCACTGGTGGTGCTATGATGGATGATGTGGGCACTACTGAGGGTGTCCCAACTATTGTTCCAGCAGGCTCCAGGAAACTGGACCTACCCTCTCGTGCATGATTCGTCGGCGCTATGCGCCATAGGTTTGCTTCACCCAATCCACTATCTTTTACTGTTCTTGTATGCATTGGGGACAATGCATCTACTTTAGTTGGGGTGGGGTAAATGGATTGTGAGTGATAGGGTGAAGTCTGAGTAATCCAACTCATAAATCCTCTCTTGGGGTTTTCTCGCCTGTGTTCTTTTTCCCCAAGAGACTGTTTAATTTCTGTTGAACCGGCATGTGTTAGGATTGTATGTATAGAAGCATGAACAAGAATGAAGCATGATGGCTTATGAAAAATATACCCGTCCAAATTTTGTAATGTGTGCTAAAATTTGTAGGCTAAGACAAGTTGAATGTGTTGGCTCTAAGTATGACATGATAATGAATCAACCTGATGGCATGACTTAAGCTGAAACTTGAACTGGGTAATCTGATAATTTGATAATGAAACTAAGTGCCAAGTGTATGTGAGAATATTTGATTGTTCAAACAGTTTTTGTGTAAAACTAGAACTTGCTCGGTTAGTCCTGCTAAGATAATTCACTCTAGAAGCTAGGAGGTGATCATAGGCCCTTGTTCTGATAAGTTCACAAATTGCCTAAATGAAGGATCCAACCAAATGAAATAAATGCTCCCTTTAATCCAAATGCTTTGAGCCTAAAATTAGACCATTTCTTTCTAAACCCCGAACTCACCTTCCCATAAATCTACTATGTTGGCCCTGGTCCCTCCTTGGACATGTGCACCTCGACTTAGGTCAAAAGCCTCAGTTGAGGGTGGCTAATGTAAAAGATAACTTCAATCTTGGCCCTGACCCGACATTGGGTATTGTGCACCTCAACCAATGGAAAATCCATAAGTTGAGGGTGGCTATGAAAGAGGAAACCGAAAGAAAAATGGGTATGCAAATATTTTGATGTTGAGAAAAGAGAGGAATGGATGTGACTTGTTGAAAGCTAAAGAATAAGCATAAAACGCAAGACAGAGATAAAAGTGAAAAATAAAAAGATCAACAAAACCTAAAGTCACATCCATGGTTGAAGAAAATCAAGGGAAAGACGGTAAAACGGTAGGATGACAAAAATAGGGCAGAAAGAGGTTGAAAGCCTAGTGTAATGTCAAGGTGGGCAAAAAGTCACTAAAAAGAACCCAAATGTACCACACCTGATCCTGAGCCTACATTACAAGCCAAGAAAGTCCTATAGTGATCCTAGAGTCTAATTTTGGGAGTCTAAGCAGTGAAACTAAGGGCAAACCTATGGTATTGAGCACTAATTGTACTTGAAGTTGTTTCTGAGTGTGAGTGTTGAATGAATCCTTGTACTCAAAGTCATAGTCATTCTGTGAAAGAAAAGGGATTTCGTTTGAAGTAAGGGCACTAGTTGCATTGTCGGAAAGTTGGTACTTTGGTGATAGTAAAACAGTGTATGTTGTGTGTTAGTTGGTCAATCGTTGTCATGGTTTGATCCACATGAATTAGCTTATCGAGTCGAAGAGAACAAATTTTGCACCCGAAAAGTGAGTGGGATAGAGAGTCATGTGATTGTTTATGCTTGAAATGCTTGCTTCTATACAAGTGTTGTTTAGAGTCTTAGTGCGTCGCTTGAGGACAAACAACGAATTTCAGTTGAGAGTGTTGATAGACCATGAGTTTACAGGATTTCTAATACATTTCACTTACAAGTTGTGTGTGTTTAGGGCCTTTTTGTATTGGTTTTTATCATATTTTGCACGAAAGATATTCAGTTGCGGAATTAAAGAGACAGCTAAAAGAAATGCAGAAAAGGGAATCTACAAAGGTGATCTACGGACCGTACGTCCATTGACGCTCCGTAGATGGTGGTCGTAGATCAGCAGCTAATGCATGGAAGGCAAATCAGGGAAATCTGACCAAGTGTGGAACCGCGGTGACCATTGATGGTCCGTAGATCAGGTCCGTAGGTTGATCTATGGACCGTACTGTTGATCAGTAGACTGATACTACGAGGTCTCGAATACCTGATTTTTGAAGAGTCTAAGTATGGAGCTATGGAGAGGGACTGACTGACCGTAGATCGATCTACGGTCCGTATTGTAGTTCAATCGTTTGTTTCAGAAAAGCTGACTTTTTGGAAGTTGAAATATTTTCTAAGTCTTGGCTGACGGAAGGGACTCACGAACAGAAGATCCATTGACGGTCCGTGAGTCAGTCTCGTGGAATGAAGACGCGTGCCTGTAACAAACTTTCTTTATTTTGTTTCCCTTTTAATTTAGGACTTATTTTCTATAAATAGGGAATGTAAACCTCATTTTTTGGGGGTTAGACATTATTATTCTATTCTAGTTCTTGACTTAGGAGATTAACTTGCAACTTTAGCAATTATTAATTTCCTAAGTTCGTTTTGAAGATTTTGGGTGTTGAATTTCTGGGTTTATTATTCTTCTTATGTAAGTTAATAATTCTTTCATCTAAAACAATGAATTATCTTCATATGATTAAGGGTAACTAAACCCCACAGCTAGGATTGTGGGAACCATGAGCGATTAACATAGTATGCATAATAACTAAGCAATTCTTGAACAGTGTCTTGCATGCATTGATAATTTTTTCGTTTAGAAGTCTTTTTAACGAGTGCATTACAGACAAGAATAATATATATATCTGTAGTTCGATACAAACTGTACATAATAGGTAAAAAATTAAAGTGACCAAGAGACAAAATAACACAAGATAGAGATAATGATAGTTTATGTACACTCAATACTAATATTGTGATCATCATTTCTGAGGAATCTTTTCACAATATCAAGGTATGGTTGCAAAACAATATTCCTCCAAGCTTCGTCAACAGCTTCTTTTCTATCTTCTATGAAAATGTCAGTAGCAATAATATGATGCACTGGCCACATTTTCTCATTTATTAATCGTTGAATCTTATCAAGTTGGTTACAAATTAATATACGTGTATTACTTTTGATACTTGAAATTGAAGCTTGAAGAAAATCTTCTTTGATTCATCATCTCCGTCTATATTTTTTTTCTTCCCTTAAATATGTGGCCATTTCAGGGACACCAATGGACCGTCGGATTCCTTTAGTGTAAACTGCATCTGGAATGAAAATTTACCGCACCTCATCCACCAGCCCTGCATGCAACATAAATTTAAGAATAGTTTTATTTAGGTGAACATATATTTGAAAACCAAAAGTATTATCAAGAAAAGTATATATAAGAAAATTTTTATTTAGAGTCATTATTATATTTTGATTCATATATAAAATAACTACAAAAACTACCTGCATTGACCATTTCATCAACCCTCGTGTCAACTCTACGGTTCAAGACTGATTGCTCTACATCAATCCATAAAGAAACTGTCATACTTATATTTGAACATGAACACAAGGTCTTCCACAAGTTTTTCAATATACAAATTTGATCCTCCAACAATAATTGGAACACATTGAGCCTTCAAAAAAATTTCTATGTAGACAATGGATTCAGACAGAAATCTTCGACAGTGAAGTTGGAATCTGGCTCAATTTCACCTAAAAATTTGTGAAACAAAATAACTGCCAATTAATATTCACATTGAAATAAAGGCATAAAAAAAGAATGTCTTTTTCAAATATGTATACCTAGCAAATAGTGTCGTACACCTTGTTTCTTAGTGTGTGTGATCTTGTTGGTCACTATTTCAAGTCCCTTAAATACTTGCCTTTTGTCCGAGTTGATAATTTCTCCTCGAAAATGGGTGGCAAGGTCAACAGAGAGACGAGATTTTGCCGTTCCTGTTGCTCCCATTATGAACACCACTTTCTTCTTGTTGTTGTTGTTGTTGAAAGTATTCATTTTAGCTACAAATAAAATAAAATTATAATAATAATTAGTTTAAAATAGTAAATAATCTCAGGCACATCACTCATGCATACACTCATACATTAAAAAATCTTATAAATATAAAGTTAATAAGTAGAAACCTTGCTTGAGAAGTAATAAACTATGTAAAATAATATATTTTTCTTGATGGTGGTTATGAAAGAGATTTAATTGAGCATTTATAGTAAAATGTATTTGTGGACTTATTAATTATCATACCATATTCAGAAATACTGATATCTTTTAGGATAAGATCAATGCCTGTTTAAAAATGTATAGATATGTCAACTGGAATTTAGGTAATGACAGGTAAATAATTTTAGGTTAAAGTTATCAAATGTACATTGTTTGGAGATCACATATAACTGGGCATTTATAGTATAAATGTATTTATGAACTTATGAATTGGTATATACCAAATTTTTTTTAAAAATCATAACTTTTAGCTTAAGAATAATTATTGAAAAAAACGTACAAATACGTCATCTTGAATTTTGGTCATTAGGCTTAAATAATTTTAGGATGAAGTTTCTAGATGCACGTTGTTATGAGATCACATACAAGATTGATGAAAATATGGATTTCAAAAGGATTGTACAAAGAACTCAATAATATTTCTCAACGAATACATTCAAGTGATAATGCGTCAATTCATACACTATTTAACAACACGTCATAAGTGCTAAGTCTAAATCAATTAGAAGGGAAGGAACAATTATCGATAAGTTTTTCAATTTCAATTATTTATATATATTTGAGCAGAATGTAATAATAGATAAATGTTTTATTGAATGAAGCTTCCATCATCGTGATTGAATTAGGTAGAATATATTTCCTTAAATGATCTTTACCGATAGATTGAAAATTTATTATTTTCTCTTCTTTATCTACGGAACAATTTTAAATTTAGAGTTAAGAATTTTATTCTTTAAAATTCTTTAAAGTTAGAATCTTCCCAAACATTTATAGTCATTTATTTTTTCACTCTATTACCTTGACATTAAGAATGATCTCATGTAATTGTGTAAGTACGTATTTATATTAATATATATTAAATATGAAAGACTTGGACTTGGATTTGGACTTGGTGCTTGGGCTTTAATCGGACCTTAAAATAAATATTTTTATAAAGCTTAAATATTTCCTCTATAAATAACGATGTTTTTACATACAAGAATAGTATATA
The DNA here is from genome assembly GCF_019186545.1 of Solanum stenotomum. Lineage (NCBI taxonomy): Eukaryota > Viridiplantae > Streptophyta > Magnoliopsida > Solanales > Solanaceae > Solanum > Solanum stenotomum. The sequence continues at coordinate 87,061,144 of NC_064282.1, read as the reverse complement.
TATCTGTAGTTCGATACAAACTGTACAAAATAGGTCAAAAATTAAAGTGACCAAGAGACAAAATAACACAAGATAGAGATAATGATAGTATATGTACACTCTACACTAATATTGTGATCATCATTTTTGAGAAATATTTTCACAATATCTAGGCATGGTTGCAAAACAGTATTCCTCCATGCTTCGTCAACAACTTCTTTTCTAACTTCTTTGAAAATGTCAGTAGCAACAATATGATGCACCGGCCACATTTTCTCATTTACTAATCGTTGAATCTTATCAAGTTTGTTACAAATTAATATACAGTATTACGCATGATACTTGAAATTGAAGCTTGAAGAATCATCTTCTTTAATTCATCACTTCCCTCTATATTTTTTTGTTCCCTTAAATATTAGGCCATTTCAGGGACAACAATGGACCGTCAGATTCCTTTAGTGTAATCTGCATCTAGAATGAAAATTTGTCGCACCTCATCCACCAGCCCTGCATGCAACATAAATTTAGGAATAGTTTTATTTAGGTGAACATATATTTGAAAACCAAAAGTATTATTTAGAAAACAATATAAGAAAAGTTCTAGTTAGAGTCATTATTATATTTTGATTCATATATAAAATAACTACAAAAACTACCTGCATTGACCATTTCATCAATCCTCGTGTCTACTCTACGGTTCAAGACTGATTGCTCTACATCAATCCAAATAAGCCGACTGTCATACTTATATTTGAACAAGAACACAGGGTCTTCCACAAGTTTTTCAATATACGAATTTGACCCTCTAACAATAATTGGAGCACATTGAGTCTTCAAAAATTCTTGTATGTAGACAATGGACTACACACAGAAATCTTCGGCCGTGAAGTTGGAATCTGGCTCAATTTCACCTAAAAATTTGTGAAACAAAATAACTGTCAATTAATATTCACATTGAAATAAAGAAATCACAAAAGAATGTCTTTTTCAAATATTTATACCTAGCAAATAGTGTCGTACACCTTGTTTCTCAGTGTGTGTGATCTTGTTGGTCAAGATTTCAAGTCCCTTAAATACTTGCCTTTTGTCCGAGTTGATTATTTCTCCTCGAAAATGGGTGGCAAAGTCAACAAAGAGACGAGATTTTCCCGTTCCTGTTGCTCCCATTATGAACACCACTTTCTTCTTGTTGTTGTTGTTGAAAGTATTCATTTTAGCTACACATAAAATAAAATTATAATAATAATTCGTTTAAAATAGTAAATAATCTCATGAAAACCACTCATGCATACACTCATACATTAAAAAATCTTATAAATATAAAGTTAATAAGTAGAAACCTTGCTTGAGAAGTAATAAACTATGTAAAATAATATATTTTACTTGATGGTGGTTATGAAAGAGATTGCATTGAGCATTTATAGTAAAATGTATTTGTGGACTTATTAATTATCATACAATATTCAGAAATACTGATATCATTTAGGGTAAGATCAATTTCTGTTTAAAAATGTATAGATAGATATGTCAACTTGAATTTAGGTAATGACAAGTAAATAATTTTAGGATAAAGTTATCAAATGTACATTGTTTGGAGATCGCATATAACTGGGCATTTATAGTATAAATGTAATTATGAACTTATGAATTGGAATATAACAAATTTTTAAAAAATCATATCTTTTAGCTTAAGAATAATTATTGAAAAAACCCTACCAAAACGTCAACTTGAATTTGGGTGATTAGGCTTAAATAAGTTTAGGATGAAATTTCTAGATGCACGTTGTTATGAGATCACATACAAGATTGACGAAAATATGGATTCCAAAAGGATTGTACAAAGAACTCAATAATATTTCTCAAGGAATACATTCAAGTGATAATGCCTCAATTCATACACTATTTAATAACACGTCATAAGTGCTAAGTCTAATTCAATTAGAAGGGAAGGAACAATTATAGATAACTATTTCAAGTACAATTATTGATATTTACTTGTGCAACATGTAATAATAGATAAATGTTTTATTGAATGACGCTTCCATCATCATGATTGAATTAGGTAGAATGTATTTCCTTAAATGATCTTTACCAATAGATTGCAAATTTATTATTTTCTCTTCATTGTCTATGTAACAATTTTAAATTTGGAGTTAAGAATTTTATTCTTTAAAATTTTTTAAGGTTAGAATCTTCCCAAACATTTATAGTCATTTATGTTTTCTCTCTATTAGCTTGACACTAAGAATGATCTCATGTAATTCTGGAAGTACGTATTTATATTAATATATATTAAATATCAAAGACTTGGACTTGGATTTGAACTTGGCGCTTGGGCTTGGATCGGACCTTAAAATAAATATTTACTCTGTAAATAACAATGTTTTGATAGGCAAGAATAGTATATATATCTTTAGTTCGATACAAACTGTACAAAATAGGTCAAAAATTAAAGTGACCAAGAGACAAAATAACACAAGATAGAAATAATGATAGTTTATGTACACTCAATACTAATATTGTGTTCATCATTTTTGAGAAACATTTTCACAATATCTAGGCATGGTTGCAAAACAGTATTCCTCCATGCGTCGTCAACAACTTCTTTTCTATCTTCTTTGAAAACGTCAGTAGCAATAAAATGATGCACCGGCCACATTTTTTCATTTATTAATCGTTGAATCTTGTCAAGTTGGTTACAAATTAATATACGAGTATTACGCTTGATACTTCAAATTGAAGCTTGAAGAATCATCTTCTTTGAGTCATCATCTCCGTCTATATTTTTTCCTTCCCTTAAATATTTGGCCATTTCAAGGACACCGATGGATCGTCGGATTCCTTTGGTGTAATTTGCATATGGAATGAAAATTTATCACCTTTCATCCACCTGCCTTGCATGCAACATATATTTAAGAATAGTTTTATTTAGGCGAACATATATTTGAAAACCAAAAGAAATATTAATAAAACTATATAAGAAAAGTTTTAGTGAGATTCATTATTATATTTTGATTCATATATAAAATAACTACAAAAATTATCTGCATTGACCATTTCATCAACCCTCGTGTCAATTCTACGGTTCAAGACTGATTGCTCTAAATCAATCCAAATAAAGCAACTGTCATACTTATATTTGAACATGAACACAGGGTCTTCCACAAGTTTTTCAATATACGAATTTGAGCCTCCAACAATAATTGGAACACATTGAGTCTTTATAAAATTTTCTATGTAGACAATGAACTTCACACAGAAATCTTCGGCCGTGAAGTTGGACTCTTGCTCAATTTCACCAAAAATTTTGTGAAACAAAATAACTGTCAATTAATATTCACATTAAAATAAAGGAATCACAAAAGAATGTCCTTTTCAAATATATATACCTAGAAAATAGTGTCGTACACCTTGTTTCTCAGCGTGTGTGATCTTTTGGTCACGATTTCAAGTCCCTAAAATACTTGCATTTTGTCCGAGTTGATTATTTCTACTCGAAAATGGGTGGCAAGGTCAATAGAGAGACGAGATTTTTCCGTTCCTGTTGCTCCCATTATGAACACTTCTTTCTTCTTCCTGTTGTTGTTGATGAAAGTATTCATTTTAGCTACACATAAAATAAAATTGTAATAATAATTAGTTTAAAATAGTAAATAATCTCATGAAAACAACTCATACATTAAAAAATCTTATAAATATAAAGTTAATAAGTAGAAACCTTGCTTGAGATGTAATAAACTATGTAGAATAATATTTTTTCTTGATGGTGGTTATGAAAGAGATTGCATTGAGCATTTATAGTAAAATGTATTTGTGGACTTATTAACTATCATACCTTATTCAGAATACTGATATTTTTTAGGATAAGATCAACGACTTTTGAAAAATGTATAGATATGTCTACTGGAATTTTGGTAATGACAAGTAAACAATTTTAGGATAAACTTATCAAATGTACATTATTTGGAGATCGCATATAATTGGGAATTTATAGTATAAATGTGATTATGAACTGTTGAATTGGTATATAACAAATTTTAAAAAAATCATATCTTTTAGTTTAAGAATAATTCTTGAAAAAAACCTACAAATACGTCAACTTGACTATGGGTGATTAGGCTTAAATAATTTTAGGATGAAGTTTCTAGATGCACATTGTTATGAGATTACATACAAGATTGACGAAAATATGGATTTCAAAGGGATTGTACAAAGAACTCAATAATATTTCTCAAGAAATACATTCAAGTGATAATGCGTCAAATCATACACTATTTAACAACACGTCATAAGTGCTAAGTCTAATTCAATTAGAAGGGAAGGAACAATTATCGATAACTATTTTAATTACAATTATTTATATTTACTTGTGCAACATGTAATAATAGATAAATGTTTTATTGAATGAAGCTTCCATCATCGTAATTGAATTACGTAGAATATATTTCCTTAAGTGATCCTTACCGATAGATTGCAAATTTCTTATTTTCTCTTCTTCCCCTATGTAAAAATTTTAAATTTGGAGTTAAGAATTTTATTATTTAAAATTCTTTACGGTTAGTATCTTCCCAAACATTTATAGTCATTTATTTTTTCACTTTATTACCATGACATTATGAATGATATCACGTAATTGTGTAAGTACTTATTTATATTAATATATATTAAATATCAAAGACTTGGCTTTGGATTTGACTTGGTGCTTGGGCTTGGATCAGACCTTAAATTAAATATTTTTATAAAGCTTAAATATTTGCTCTATAAATAACGATGTTTTTACAGACAGGAATAATAAATATATCTATAGTTCGATACAAACTGTACAAAATAGGTCAAAAATTAAAGTGACCAAGACACAAATTAACAGAAGATAGAGATAATGATAGTTTATGTACACTCAATATTAATATTCTGATCATCACTTTTGAGAAATCTTTTCACAATATCTAGGCATGGTTGCAAAACAGTATTCCTCCATGCTTCGTCAACAGTTTCTCTTCTATCTTCTTTGAAAATGGCAGTAGTAATAATATGATGCACCGACCACATTTTCTCATTTATTAATCGTTGAATCTTGTCAAGTTGGTTACAAATTAATATACGAGTATTACGCTTGATACTTGAAATTGAAGCTTGAAGAAGCATCTTCTTTGATTGATCATCTCCGTCTATCTTTTTTTCTTCCCTTAAATATTTGGCCATTTCAAGGACACCAATGGACCGTCGGATTCCTTTGGTGTAATATGCATCTAGAATAAAAATTTGCCGCACCTCATCCACCATCCCTGCATGCAACATAAATTTATGAATAGTTTTATTTAGTTGAACATATATTTGAAAACTAAAAGTATTATTAAGAAAACTATATAAGAAAAGTTTTAGTTAGAGTCATTATTATATTTTGATTCATATATAAAATAACTACAAAAACTACCTGCATTGACCATTTCATGAACCCTCGTGTCAACTCTACAGTTCAAGACTGATTGCTCTACATCAAACAAAATAAAGCAACTGTCATACTTATATTTGAAAATGAACACAGGGTCTTCCACAAGGTTTTCAATATACGAATCTGACCCTCCAACAATAATTGAAACACATTGAGTCTTCAAAAAAATTTCTATGTGGACAATGGACTTTAGACAGAAATCTGCGGTCGTGAAGTTGGAATCTGGCTCAATTTCACCTAAATATTTGTGAAACAAAATAACTATCAATTAATATTCACATTAAATTAAAGGAATCACAAAAGAATGTCTTTTTCAAATATGTATACCTAGCAAATAGTACACCTTGTTTCTCAGCGTGTGTGATCTTGTTGGTCACGATTTCAAGTCCCTTAAATACTTGCATTTTGTCCGAGTTGATTATTTCTTCTCGAAAATGTCTGGCAAGGTCAACAGAGAGACGAGATTTTCCCATTCCTGTTCCTCCCATTATGAACACCACTTTCTTCTTGTTGTTGTTATTGATGAAAGTATTCATTTTAGCTACACATAAAATAATAATATAATAATAATTAGTTTAAAATAGTAAATAATCTAATGAAAGCCACTCATGCATACACTCATATATTAAAAAATCTTATAAATATAAAGTTAATAAGTAGAAACCTTGCTTGAGATGTAATAAACTATGTAACATAATATATTTTTCTTGATGATGGTTATGAAAGAGATTGCATTGGGCATTTATAGTAAAATGTATTTGTGGACTTATTAATTATCATACCTCTCACGTCCCGAGTCTGCTCCCTGGACTTGGTCGCCACTCAAGAACCATTGCTGGTTCTCAAGCGAACCCTCTTCCTGGCTGACTACAAGCGGAAAACTGATTCAAGCATACAAAGCTTAAAAACTGAAATAAGAGTTCATAAAACTTACATACCAACTTTAAGTCCAAACAAAAATATGCATAAAAAAATATATACAACTCGCCATAAAAGGCAACTTTAGTCTTTAAAACATTTAATAACAATAAATGAATAATACAGACTTCTCAACTATATTGACTATCTATGAAGCCTCTAACTGATAAAGATGGAAGTCGGGACAAGACCCACGACATCCTGACTAAACTGAAAAGTAAATGAAATCCTCCGGAAACAAGGCGGCTCACCATAGCTAACTTGAACTCTCAGATGTATCAATGAAGCTCATGTTGATGATCCTGAATGCCTGTGTTTGCATCACGAGAAGATGCGGACCAAATGGCTCAGTACGTGGAATGTATGAGCATGTAAGGGGAATTCTAAAGCATAAACATAAGCTTGAAACTTGATAAAAAGGAAACATACTTACCTCTTCTCAAACTTATTCAACTCAAGGAATACTCAAGTATACTGAAAACTACTCAACTCAGAAGTACTCAATGATAAGATACTCAACTCAGAGATATGACATTCGACTCTGAGTACTCAACTCTGGATACTCAACTCAATATAAAGCAACAATACACATGCAATATATGAAAATCTTTATAAAATAGTAAAACAACTTAGTTTGTTAAAGAAAATGCAATAAAAAACTCAACTTTACTTATATAATAAAGTAATATAGTTTCTGTGGGAGATTCTCTAACCGACAACCACCACTATGAGCCTAAGTGGTGATATAGCGTCTTGCCCATGCTGCCAGAATTGTCCTATACTTTGTCGTTATATAGAACGCTTTAACTTAGTGGATCCACTAGCTTAACTTATGTGATCATCTAAAAAGTATGACCCATTAATACCCATATCGGTGCTCAATACTACTCCCAAAATGTACTTAGCTCATATGTTTGTAAAAACAAAACTCTTTCTTTGGTTTGAGATAATTACTCAAAACTTAGCTGAAAAGCTCTCTTGGAAATTATAGTTTCCTCTTTACTGAAAAACTAGCTTAAAGGCTCTTTTGAAATCTCAGTCTCCTTTCTTGTTTAAATGTGAAAACATTTACTCTTTGGGAATACATAATCCCGATATACTCTTTTGAAGATATGAACTCAACTCTTTACTTTTTACTCTTTGCTTAACTCAAATCTTAAGTCTTAAAACAAAGTTAAAACGTTTGTAAAAGACTTCTTAAAATATGGTTCACACCGAATTATGGACGTGAACGACTCAATGCAAGGTTTTCAATAACCATAGATAGAACTCAACACTTGGAACTCAAGAACTTCAATAATACTACTCACTTCAAAAATGCTCAATTTAGAGGGTTCGCGCGGAATTATGAGCATGAACTACTCAACTCAAGGACTCAAAGATACTTCTTATCTCAAGACTGTTCTACTTATAATGTTCATGCGGAATTATGGGCGTGAACAACTCAACTCATGGACTTCATGGGTAATAGGTAATAGTCCCATGATTAGGAATGTAATCTCAAATGGGTTAGAAACTCAATACTTAAGACTTAGGATCTGAAGATATTTCTCCTCTCATAGATACTCAACTTCTGGAGTTCTTGCAGAATTTAATGGCATGAACGACTTGACTCGTAGGTCTACATAACATTATGGAACTCATGATACAACTCTTCTCATTCTCTGAATTACTTCCTCAAAACTTACTTCAAATCGATAGTTAATCTCAAAGGATTCATAATTGAACTCAAAGGCTTTCTTGAACTTTACTATTAACTCTCTCTTGAATGTGAATTATGAATTCAAGAGTTTTGGTTCATGATATGAAGGATCTCATGATGACAAAGTAGATTCATGAATACATTCTCCTCATCCTTATACTCACTTGCTCGAGTCTTGAAACAAACTACTAATAATTGTACAAGATTCCTCAAAAAGACTCTAAGGGACCTTATCAAAAAGGTTTGAAACAACTCTCAAACTTGACTCTCAACTCTACCTTGAATTTGATTTATGAATTCAAGTTTATGATCATGTTAGGAATGGGTTTAGGTGTTTAGAAGTAGCTTAGAGTAAGTAGAATCGAAATTGAGCGAAGGTGCACTTTGAACCAACTCAAACGGGGCAACCAACAACAAACTGGGTGGGGCAGGTGACCCTGGCGCTATGGGTGGCGCGGGGCGCCAGCCCCTAATCATCAGAGGTGGGTTTGGGGCGCTCTGGCAGGCGCATCGCACCAGGCCCCAACCCAGAAAATTCAGCAAGTTTATTTTCTCGTTTTCTCACCCAATTTCTCCTAGAATCGAATGGTTTCTTCCCCAATCACTTAGAATTGGTTACTTAACATAAGTACACTCTAAACTACTCAATACATCCCTTAAAACACTCACTTTGATCTCAAGAAATGATCCAAAACCCAACACAACAAGATTTATAATGAACTTCAAGAACTCATGAAGAACTCAAATCTTTCAACTTCAAGAATGAAATTTGTGCTGAAAATAACATGTTTGGCATGTGGGTGAACAAACCCAACACAATGGAGCCTTACATATCTCTTAGGAATTAAATCCATGGCGAAAATCCGCAACAAGACACAAGAATCTCGACGAAAGCTTGATCCTCTCCTCTTTTCTCTTCTTCTTTTCTCTTCTTTTCTCTCAACTAAAACCCTAGGTGTAAAATAGGATTATAAAACTGAACCTAATCAGATTATACCCTTAAAACCTTACTAAAAACGAATTAAATCTGATTGGGTAAGGAAAAGACCAAAATACCCCTTACTGTTTTCGGTTTTGTTTCCTTAACTGGCCTAACTTCAAAAGGCCATATCTCACTCATCTAAACTCGAAACTTAAACTCAGCGGAGTTGGAAATATAATTCAAAGGTCTTTCCTATGGTATCTGGTATCACACCTAAATCATCTTGAGCTGGAAGTTATGGTTATTTGAAGTCGACCCAAAACTCATACTTAGCTTAACTTGCAAAATTTCAGATTTTGCTATTTCCAATTCAATTCTTTTTGAAACTTAAGGTGATACATCTAGTGACCTTAACACTTCTAAAAAATTTAATTCCTTAGTAAACTCCTACTTACAAAGAAGGACGGTTCAAGTCTTAGCTAAAAAAAATTCTAGGGTGTTACAATACCTTATTCAGAAATACTGATATCTTTTAGGATAAGATCGATGACTTTTGAAAAATGTATAGATATGTCAACTGGAATTTTGGTAATGACAAGTAAATAATTTTAGGATAAAGTTATCAAATGTACATTGTTTGGAGATCGCATATAACTGGGCATTTATAGTATAAATGTGATTACGAACTTATGAATTGGTTTATACCAAATTTTAAAAAAAGTCATATCTTTTAGGTTAAGAATAATTCTTGAAAAAAACCTACAAATACGTCAGCTTGAATTTGGGTGATTAGGCTAAATAATTTTAGGATGAAGTTTCTAGATGCACATTGTTATGAGATCACATACAAGATTTACGAAAATATGAATTTCAAAAGGATTGTACAAAGAACTCCATAATATTTCTCAAGGAATACATTCAAGTGATAATGAGTCAATTCATACACTATTTAACAACACGTCTTAAGTGCTAAGTCTAATTCAATTAGAAGGGAAGGAACAATTATCGATAACTATTTCAATTACAATTATTTATATTTACTTGTGCAACATGTAATAATAGATAAATGTTTTATTGAATGAAGCTTCCATCATCGTGATTGAATTGGGTATAATATATTTCCTTAAATGATCCTTACCGATAGATTGAAATTTTTTTATTTTCTCTTATTTTTCTATGTAACAATTTTAAATTTGGAGTTAATAATTTTATTCTTTAAAATTCATTAAGGTTAGAATATTCCCAAACATTTATAGTCATTTATTTTTTCACTCTATTACCTTGACATTAAGAATGATCTCATGTAATTGTGTAAGTACATATTTATATTAATATATATTAAATATCAAAGACATTGGACTTGGTGCTTGGGCTTGGATCGGACCTTAAAATAAATATTTTTGTAAAGTTTAAATATTTGCTCAATAAATAATAATGCTTTTATAGACAAAAATAGCATATATATCTACAGTTCAATACAAAATGTACAAAATAGGTCAAAATTTAAAGTGACCAAGAGACAAAATAACACAATGTCACGACCCGAGCCTACACCCTGGACGTGGCCAGCACTCGAGGACCATTGATGGTCCCCAGGCGAACTCTCATCCTATCTGACTACAAGCAGAAGACTAATTTAAGCATGCAAAAGCTTGAGACTGAAATAAAAGTCCATGAAACTGAAATATCAAACTTTAAATCAAATGAAATACTCTGAATATAAAAATAATATATTCAACTTTCCATAAAATAGGCAACTTAAGTCTTTAAAACATTTAATAAAATAAATGATACAGACTTCTCAACTATACTGACTATCTATGAAGCCTCTAACTGATAAAGATGGAAATCGGGACAAGACCCACGACATCCTAAAAACTGATATAACTGAAAGATAAATGAAATCCTCCGGAAGCAAGGAGGATCACCATAGCTAACTCAACCTCTTGGATGTATCAACGAAGCTCCTGTTGATGATCCTGAATACCTGTGTCTGCATCATGAGAAGATGCAAGCCAAATGGCTTAATACATGGAATATACGAGCATGTAAGGGGAGTTCTAAAACACAACATAAGTTTGAACTTGATAAAAAGGAAACAGACTTAACTCTTTTCAAACTCACTGAAATCAACTTAACTTAAGAATAAGATACTCAATTCAAGGATTAGATACTCAACTTCAAAGATATGATACTCGACTCAATGAAGCACAAATCAACTCAAGATACGCAACTTAAGGTAGTCAACTTGAAATACTCAACATAACTCTCATTTCAATATAAAGCAATTTCTAAAGCAAATGCAATATAAAGAAAAGCTGTTTAAAAACATGATGTCAACTCTATGTGTATGCGAGGATACAACATAACTCTGAAATGTATGTAGAAATACAAGTAACTATGTATATAAAAATACAATAACTTTTGTGGGAGTTTCTCTAACCGACAACCATCACTTAAGAGATATAGTGATCATACAATGATCTACCTCACGCTACCAGCGCATCCTATACCAGGCCAGCGGTATAAGACCTGAACCACTAATGGATCCACTAGTCTATGTGAAAAGGGTTCATCTAAAAAGTATGAACCTTTTCTACCCCGATGGCTACATGGTTTATGGGTGTTGTGGGTTCTCTGAATGCTTCCCCATATCGATGCTCAATACTACTCCCGAAATATAATACTAGCTCTCTATGTTTTTAAAAAAATATAAACTTCTTCTGTGATTTGAGATTAGTGCTCAAAAACTTAGCCCAAAGCTATCTTGGAAATCTCAGTTTCCTCTCTTGCTTCATTTAGAAAGCGCTTACTCTTTTCTGAAAACTAGCCTGAAGGCTCTTTGGAAATCTCAGTTTCCGTTCTTATTTAAATGTGAAAACATTTACTCTTTGGGAATACATAGTCCCCATATACTTTTGAAGAAAAGGACTTCAAACTTTACTCTTTACTCTTTACGAACTCAAAGCTTAAGTCTTAAAACAAAGTTAAAACATTTGTAAAAGACTCCTTAAATTATGGTTCATGCCAAATTAGGGACATGAATGACTCAATGAAAGGTTTTCAATTACCATAGATAGAACTCAATACTTGGAACTTAAGAAATTCAATGATACTACTCATTTAAAGAATGCTCAACTCACAGGGTTCATGCGGAATTATAAGCATGAACTTCTCAACTCAAGAACTGAAAGATACTTCTCAATAGGGCTTAGGAATTCAACACTTAAAGGCATAAAACTTGAAGATACCACTTCTCTAAAAGATGCTTAACTTACGAAGTTTGTGCGAAATTATAGGCATGAAACAACTCGACTCGATGATATACATAACAACATGGACTCATGTATACGACTCTTCTCATTCTCTTACTTACTTTCTTAGAACTTAGTTCAAATCGATAGTTGATCTCAAAGGATTCACAATTGAAATCAAAGGCTTACTTGAACTTTACTCAACTCTCTCTTGAATGTGAATTATTAATTTAAGAGTTTTGGTTCTTGATATGAAGGATCTCATGATGACAACATAGATTCATGAATACATTATCCTCATCCTTATATTCACTTGCTCGAGTCTTGAAACAAGTTACTAGTAATTGTAGAAGACTCCTCAAAAAGACTCTAAGGGACCTTATCAAAAAGGTTTGAAACAACTGTCAAACTTCACTGTCAACTCTACCTTAAATTTGATTTATGAATTCAAGGTTATGATCATGTTAGAAATGATTTTAGGTGTATAGAAGTATCTTAGAGTAGTTAGAATCGAAAAGGAGTGAAGGTGCACTTTAAACGAACTCAAACGGGGCAACCGACGACAAACTGGATTTGGCAGGCGACCCTGGCGCTATAGGTGGTGCGGGGCGCCAGCCCCTAAACTTCAGAGGTGGGTTTGGGGCGCTCTGGCAGGCGCATCGCGCCCGGCCCCCAACCCAGAAATATCAGCAAGTTTGTTTTCTCGTTTTCTCACCCTATTTCGCCTAGAATCGAATGGTTTATTCCCCAATCACTTACAATTGATTTCTTAACATAAGTACACTCTAATCTACTCAATACATCCATTAAAACACTCACTTTTATCTCAAGAAATCATCCAAAACCCAATACAACAAGATTTAGAATGAACTTCAAGAATGAAATTTGCTCTGAAAATAACATGTTTGGCGTGTGGGTAAATAAACCCAACACTATGGAAGCTTACATACCTCTTAGGGATTAAACCCATGGCGAAAATCCACAACAAGACGCAAGAATCTCGACGAACACTTGATCCTCTCCTCTGTTCTCCTTTTTTCTCTTTTTCTTTTGTCTTCTTTTCTCTTAACTAAAACCCTAGGCGTAAAATAGGATTATAAAACTGAACCCAATCAGATTATACCTTTAAAATATTACTAAAAACGAATTAAATCTTATTGGATAGGGAAAAGACCTAAATACCCTTCTAAAACCCGGTTTTGACTTTCTTAATTAGGCAGCTTAACTTCAAAAGGTCATATCTCACTCATCTGACCTCAAAACATAGAAAAATTAGCGGCGTTGGAAATATAATTCAAAGGTTTTTCATACGGTATCTGGTAGCACTCCTAATTCATCTTGAGCTAGGAGTTATGGTTGTTTGAAGGCAACCCAAAACTCATACTTAGTTTAACTTGCAAAATTTCAGATTTTGCTATTTCCAATTTAATTCTTTTTGGAACTCAAGGTGTTACATCTAGTGAACTTAGCACTTAAGAAATTTTAATTCCTCGGAAAAATGTCACTCACTACGAAGAACGGTTCGAGTCTTAGTTCGAAAAATTTTCGGGGGTGTTACACACAAGATAGAGATAATTGAAATTGAAGCTTGAAGAATCATCTTCTTTGATTCGTCATCTCCGTCTGTATTTTTTTATTCCCTTAAATATTTGGCCATTTCAGAGACACCAATGGACCATCGAATTCCTTTGGTGTAATCTGCATCTGGAATGAAAATTTGCAGCACCTCATCCACTAGCCCTGCATGCAACATAAATTTAAGAATAGTTTTATTTAGGTGAACATATATTTGAAAACCAAAAAGTATAACTAAGAAAACAATATAAGAAAAGTTTTAGTTAGAGTCATTATTATATTTTGATTCATATATAAAATAACTCCAAAAACTACCTGCATTGACCATTTCATCAACCCTCGTGTCAACTCTACGGTTCAAGACTGATTGCTCTACATCAATCCAATTAAAGCAACTGTCATACTTATATTTGAACATGAACATAGGGTCTTCTACAAGTTTTTCAATATACGAATTTGACCCTCCAACAATAATTGGAACACATTGAGTCTTCAAAAATTTTTCTATGTAGACAATGGTCTTCAGACAGAAATCTTCGGCCGTGAAGTTGGAATCTGGCTCAATTTCACCTAAAAATTTGTGAAACAAAATAACTGTCAATTAATATTCACATTAAAATAAAGGAATCACAAAAGATTGTCTTTTTCAAATATGTATACCTAGCAAATAGTGTCGTACACCTTGCTTCTCAGCGTGTGTGATCTTGTTGGTCACGATTTCAAGTCCCTTAAATACTTGCATTTTGTCCGAGTTGTTATTTCTCCTCGAAAATGGGTGTCAAGGTCAGCAAAGAGACGAGATTTTCCTGTTCCTGTTGCTCCTATTATGAAAACCACTTTCTTCTTCTTGTTTTTGTTGATGAAAGTATTCATTTTTGCTACACATAAAATAAAATTATAATAATAATTAGTTTAAAATAGTAAATTATCTCATGAAAATCACTCATGCATACACTCATACATTAAAAAATCTTATAAATATAAAGTTAATAAGTAGAAACCTTGTTTGAGATGTAATAAACTATGTAAAATAATTTTTTTTTCTTGATGGTGGTTATGAAAGAGATTGCATTGAGCATTTATAGTAAAATGTATTTGTGGACTTATTAATTATCATACCATATTCAGAAATACTGATATCTTTTAGGATAAGATCAATGACTTTTGAAAAATATATAGAAAAGTCAACTGGAATTTTGGTAATGACAAGTAAATAATTTATAACACCTCGATTATTTTGGATATCCTTCATCCATATTGTAGGCTTACGAGTCAAAATTTGAAACTTTTATTACATCACCATGTGAGATTCTATAACATTGAATTTTTTTAATCAAAATTTTATTTAAAAATTATAATATTTACATGTTACTATATTCCTAAAGTTTCTTAAATATTGATGGAAAAAAAATTCTTTAGTTACGATACAATATTATATTTATTTAGTTTATCAAAGAATTAGAAATTAATAAAATTTTCCTAACTAAGTTGGTATGTCTAGGTGTACCAATAAATTATTATGGTATAAAATAGGCTTTATAGATATTAATTTTTTTTATTAATTATGATATATAAAAAAAAATTGCATGTATGTTACCATAAATCTATACAATACCTGGATTGTTTCATAATAGGATAAAATAATATATATAAATATATATATATATATTTCCACCTCCACTTTCACGTGGAAGTGGAGGAGATGGGCACCAAGCCTTAGCTACATTAATTAGGCCTACCATTCTTTCCATTTGGTATACTATTTAAATTGATTTTTAATGGAAGGTTGAGAAAATGTTTGTCGGCAAAGAAAGTGACCCATATAATATATATTATATATATATATATGAGAGCTTTGCAAAATTTCATTCATCCTTTTTAGGAGTAAATTTATCTAGTTCCCACTTCAACTATACAGTATTCATATATCTAAATTCCTTCAACGTCTTTACTGATGGTAGAATATATATACTATGATGTTTTGTGCTCGTGTGGAATTTTTATAACACTACACCTGATTGTTGAGTCATTGTTGTGGTCTATGCGGTGATGAAATTTGGTGGGAAACATGTTTAGCGCTATATTCTACCGTCTAAATGAAATTGATTGTTTTAAACCAGGTTTTGCAAGGTTTTATACCAGGTATGTTAAGGCAAAATTCTCTTTTTCATATCTTACGAAATCTTAAAATTTATAGATCATCAAATAAATTGTTTTTACTATTCTATTCCTAGAAATACCCTCTGTGAAGGGCATTGAGAAGTGAGCTGATGTTATGCTTTGATTCTATCGTATTGCTCATATACTTGTATCATTGTGAAGTGTGTTGCTGGTAAAGTTATCCTCTGTTAAGTTTCTTATTTCTTATATCTACTTGCGAGTTATTGTCTTAAGATTAAGGCTAAAATATTGGAGAATTATCATGTTATACCCAGGAGAGTTGTTAAGTCATTCTTTCTTGTCAAAACCTTTTACAAAAATGTCAATTGAAAATGATACTACTATTAAATCTTGTACTCTATTCTTTTTGTTAATTATATACTTGTCAAGAAACATATTTTCTAAGACGGACCATACTATTATCAATTTGAAGTCATTCATATAAATCAAGTTAAGCATGTTAGTCTCCTTTTAAGTTTCTAGATGACTGATTTTCTAACTTTAAGTCGAGTCAAGAGCTTTGAATCCATTACGACTCTTTAGACCTAAATGGTTGTACGAAATTTAAATGAGTTCATGAAAAGATTCTTTCAACACCTTGAGTTCCTTTTGTATATCCTCAAGTTTAAGTTACCTTTCTGAAATTGAGTTAGGCACTTAATAGGTTGTTCTAAAAGTATATGAGGTTCTATATGAGTCATTTACATGTTATATGAGAGTGAATACGGAATTATGAGAACATGAGTTCCAACGGGTCAAGGTTGGCAACATGAGTATGGTAATATATATGCATTACGAATCCATGACATGACATGCTGTGCATTCTACTTCCGAGCTATAATCGGAAGGTATGGGGCCTATTGCCTATATTTATACGTATGAGACACATATGGGCACAAGTTGGCGAATATGATGTCAGTTCGCTACCGGAAGGCACCACCATTGCTAGCAGTTGGTTGGGTATGTCTTGCATTTGCATCTATCTATATATATATATATATATATATATATGTACTCACGACATACAATCAAACGAGCATATCATGCATATTTAATTATTAGGAGGTCAGATGTCAGCTAGGGAGGCTATTAGAATTCCAATTTCAGGTGGTATGTCTATTACACTTTCTATCACAACTATTTATGACATTATTTTCCGATATAATGAAAAATCAAATAGAATTCTTAGGAATACAAATTGATAAAAACGGAATAAATATGCAAACACATATAGTACAAAAAATAATTAACTCAAATGAACAACTAGACACAAAAAAGAAATTACAATCATTCTTAGGACTAGTAAATCAAGTAAGAGAATACATACCAAAATTAGCAGAGAATTTAAAACCATTACAACAAAAATTAAAGAAAGATATAGAATATCAGTTTGATAAAAAAGACCAAATACAAATACAAAAGGTAAAATTATTATGTAAAAACTTACCTAAA
>NC_064282.1:86993852-87035854 GCF_019186545.1 Solanum stenotomum | reverse complement strand
AGCACCCGGTTCGAGTCCGTGGTCCAGCCCATATAGGTTGACTCATTAGCTATAGAACCCGGTTCGAGTCCGTGGTCCAGCTTGCACGTGGTGTATTCCCAATTCCTCACTAAAGCTTCAGTTTAGTCTTGATTACTCTCATCTGTAGGTTGAGGTTTTGGAGGTTGGAGAAATTCTGATTAAAGTCCGGGACGTAATGAAATCCGAGAATATGATTGGGAATGGTTCAGTTAAAAGTCCGGAATTTGGTAATATTGTGATAGACCTTCTAGCTCCATTATTTTACTTCAACTGCCAGTGCATCTGCCGGGCTTATGGGGGTCCGTGCAGGTGGTTTCTTTTATTGTGCACGAGCGTATCCGTCGAGTTTATGGGAGCCCGACGGAGTTAGTTAGATTGCTTGTCTTTGTTGCCTGTACGCTCGTGTACATACTCCCCATTTACTACTATTTGCACTTGATGTGACCCTTTATTCGCATTTCAGTTTACTTTTGCTTATCTTGCTCAGTCGGCCGATGATGCCTACTGGGTACCTGTTGTTTTGGTACTCATGCTACGCTCTGCATCTATTTTGTGATGCAGGTCCGAGCACTAGTAGCCAGCGTTGATCGAGCTTGGAGTAGACTTTTCCGGAGACGGGGGTGAGCACACGGCGTTTTGTACTATTTCAGTCTCCATCTGTATATATAGACTTGTCTTTTTCCTTTCGAGACAGTCCAGTCTCTGTTGTCCAGTTTTGGGACTTGTACTCATTTTGTAGTAGCTCTGTACTAGTGACTTCCAGGTTCTGGGAGGGATCTTTATTTGTATATATGTTTTGGGTGCTTCCGCCTATTTATATTATTATTATTTGCCTACTCTTGGTTAATTTCTACCCTCAGATCCATTACTTGTTGTTCCGAGTTACGGGTTGGCTTACCTGCTGGTGGGTTATAGTAGGTGCCATCATACTTGATAAATCGGGTCGTGACATAGCGAGAGATTGTAAATTACCTAAAAATCCAAAGAAAAAACAAATATCAGAAATAATAATAGACGATAAAAAATATACACAAATAGAATACGTAGATTATGAATTAGAAAGCAATGATAGTATATATGAATTATCGGAAAATGAAATAGATAATGACATAGAAATAAAATCAGATAATGAATTCTATAATATAACAAATGACTGAAGAAGATATACAAACAATAAATAAAGAAGAACATCAAGACAAAGAATATTTAGAACAAAAAATAATATTTGATAATAGTGTATTTGAACAAATAAAAGGAAAAGAATTAGACCTAAGCGTAGCAAAAATATTCGAAATATCAACAGTAAGAAACTGGTTTAAACGACAAAACGAAGAATATTATGTAGTAAGTCAAAGAGAGCATATCATAGATTGCAAATACACTAAAGGAAAGGCCAAAATACCAATAATAAATAAATGAATAATAAATAAAGAAATACAAGATATTAAGGCTAAAAATCCAATTAAATATGTACATTTAGGAGGAACAAAAATATTAATAAAAGCATGTTTTAGAGAAGGAATAGATACACCCATAGGAATATACTTAGCGGATGATAGAATTATACAACTCATAGAAAAAAGTATAATAAGTGCAGTAAGAGGTAACCTCATTTACCAAAAATATAAGTTTATAATAAGTGTTAACTACTCAGTAGCAATAAATGACAGAAATATAGATAAATCACTAGTATTATACTGGCGAATGTCAGGGATAGAACTAGCCCCAGAAAGTAAAATATTTACTGCTAGATGTAAAAACTTATATGTTCTAACAACAAAACATAAAATAACAGCAAAAAATAAAATAGACAAAATAAAATAAAAGATCCCTTTGAAAGAATAGTTACAGTCATAGATAAAAATGATTATAGTTATAATGAAATTGATATAGAAGAAGATTTAGAAATAGTAAAAGAAAGACTAACCACATCGAAAAGAACAAACAATGAGATACCCCAAACATCATAAAAAATGAGTACCTCAAGGAGAATAGATAAAACCCCACAAAAATCAATGGAAGAAGATATAAAACCACATCATTACTACATAACTGGAATAATGGAACAACGAAAATATTTAATATTAATAGATACAGGACGAGAAGAAAACTATATCACACGAGAATTAGTGACGGAAGATGAAATAATAACTGTTGAACAGTCATGCTCCGAACTACCAAAAGCATTAATGTATACCGAAGAAACTACAGAAAAAGAAATAATCATCGGAGGAGTACCAATAGTGATAAAATTCAAAATATATCAAGGAAATGAAAATATCATTTTAGTAATAAAATGGTTAGAACAAGTAAAACCATATAATCTAGAAGACAAACAGTTAACAATAAATTATGAAAATAAAAGAGTAATAATAAAAAGGACTTTGGTATGATAAAAATATGAAAATATATATACTTGCAAAGATAATAATAGAAGGAGATTACAACCGATATTATACACCAATGATAGATACGGGAGCAGAAGCTAATATATATAAATATAATTGTTTACCAGAAGATAAGTGGGAAAAATTAAAAACACCTACAGTAGTAACAGGATTTAATAATGAAGGAAACATGATCACATATAAGGCAAAAAGTATAAAAATACGAATATGGGATAAGATATTAACTATTGAAGAAATATATAACTTTGAATTAACTACAAAATATATGCTATTAGTAATGCCTTTTGTAGAAAAATTATACCCACATATAATTACAAAAACACACTGGTGGTTCACGACACCGTGTAAACAAAAAATAGGAGCAAAAAGAGTAAATAATAAAAAACGAAAAACAACAGAATGGATAAAAGGAAGTGAAAAAATTACACAAAAATTAGAAAATATAAAAGAAGAAGACCCTAAAATAGAATTAATTATATTCTCTATAGATAAAGTAAAAATAATTCAAGATAAGTTAGAATTATTATATAGTGAGGATCCTTTACAAGGATGGGAAAAACATAAAACAAAAGTAAAAATTGAGCTAATTGATAATAACAGTATAATAACCCAAAAACCATTAAAGTATAATTTTAATGATTTAACCGAATTTAAGATACATATAGATGAATTACTAGAAAAAGGATATATACAAGAAAGCAATAGTAAGCATACAAGCCCGGCATTTATCGTAAATAAACATAGTGAACAAAAAAGAGGAAAAAGTAGAATGGTTATTGATTATAGAAATTTAAATGCAAAAACTAAAACATATAATTATCCGATACCAAATAAAATACTAAAGATAAGACAAATACAAGGATATAATTATTTTAGCAAATTTGATTGTAAATCAGGATTTTACCACTTAAAACTAGAAGAAGAATCTAAAAAACTAACAGCATTCACTGTACCACAAGGATTTTATGAATGGAATGTATTACCATTTGGATATAAAAACGCACCAGGTAGATATCAACACTTTATGGACAATTACTTTAAACAAATAGAAAATTGTGTAGTGTACATCGATGATATATTATTATATTCTAAGACACAAGATGAACATATAAGATTATTAGAAAAATTTATACACATCATAGAATATTCAGGTATAAGTCTAAGTAAAAAGAAAGCTGATATAATGAAAAATCAAATAGAATTCTTAGGAATACAAATTGATAAAAACGGAATAAAAATGCAAACACATATAGTACAAAAAATAATTAACTCAAATGAACAACTAGACACAAAAAAGAAATTACAATCATTCTTAGGACTAGTAAATCAAGTAAGAGAATACATACCAAAATTAGCAGAGAATTTAAAACCATTACAACAAAAATTAAAGAAAGATATAGAATATCAGTTTGATAAAAAAGACCAAATACAAATACAAAAGGTAAAATTATTATGTAAAAACTTACCTAAACTATACTTTCCAGATGAAAACAAAAAATTTACTTATATAATAGAATCAGATGCGAGTGAAAAAAGTTATGGAGGAATATTAAAATACAAGTATGATGACACTACGATAGAACATCATTGCAGGTATTATTCAGGAACGTTTAATAATACAGAAATAAAATGGGAATTAAATAGAAAAGAATTATATTCAGTATATAAGTGTTTATTATCATTTGAACCATATATTGTATATAACAAATTTATTATAAGAACAGATAATACACAAGTAAAATGGTGGCTAAGAAAAAAAATACAAGATTCGGTAACAACAAAAGAAATAAGGAGATTGGTGTTAAATATATTAAATTTCACATTTACAATTGAAGTAATAAAACTGATAAGAATGCTATTGCAGATTTCTTATCAAGACAAAGCTACTCAGACTGAGAACGAAAATACAATGGAAGAGATACTCAAAGCCATAACTACACTTTGTACAAAAGAGGATAGTATGGACAACGAGATACAAAAGCTAAAGACTAATGAAGATAATCTGAAGTCTAAAGCTAATCAGCAGCATGACTATAAAAATGCGGAGCTACGTCGATCAGAAGACGAAAAAAGCCCAGAGCTAAAAGGAGACGATGGGAAACTCCTTAAAACCCATAACATTTGTTTAAATACAGCTGCAGGTACAAACAAACTAGTTAGTGAAAGACAAAAGAATTCAAACTTAAACCAGCTATTCGAAAAACCATTTACTCCAAGACTAACACCAAAAAACATATTAACTATAGAACCACAAACTTCTACATATGCGGATAGCCTACACCATGACAAAAGAACATACAACAATATTACGTGAACCTATATAGAAAATATATACAAAATCCAAACATTTTTAAATCTTAACCCAAGATCTACTCCAACCCAAGAACCCAACCAAGATTATTTAACCCAAAAATTACAAGGTTAAAATAAACTGATTGCACAACCAAAAACTAATGCCAACTTGGTGAGGACATGTTACAACTATGGACTATTAATATAGTATATACATATGACGGAGAGGAACTAAGTGGAATATCGGAACTACATAAAGCATATAAGAGAGTTAATAAGGGAAATTTATTCTATGTAAAATTTTATACGGCAACAGGAGAGATATAGAAATAATCGAATTAAGAAGAATAATATGGGAAAAAATATTTAATGATTACGAATCAGAAGATATATTAAATCAAGAATGGTATGAAATAGACCTACATGATTTAGACTTCGAAAGAGTAGAATGGTATGATTTAGAAATAAATTCAGATTAAAATGAACTACGAATATTTACAATATTGGATAAAATCTATGGAAGATATAAAACTATTAGAACAATTAATGGAGGAAAATTTATATATGTACCAAAGAACCGAAGATATGTTATATCTAGAATATATCATAAATAATATTAAAGAAATATTCAGATTAAAACAACTATCGAAAGAATATTACAATAAATATTATTACATATACCATGAATTTAGCACTACCAAAAAATAATAGTAAAAAGATATCAAGATTAAGACACTTAGCAAAAGAATATTATAATAAAATCTTTAAAACAAAATACTTACCTACCACACTACCATCTACCACACTACCACTTCTATGAATTCCTCAACTACCAGTTCCGCACCGAAAAATGGTATCAACTACCAGTTCCGCACCGAAAAATGGTAAGCTAGGCATTGCCTGCCTTTTCATTTACATATGCCTTTCTTTATATAGAAAGGAGTTTACATACGTACTACATTACTTACAATAATTCATTACTACACTTGTCACCTAATAATACTACTATATTACTTACTCCTGTGACTTTTTTACACTACTTGATGGCTCTCTTACAATCCCATACTTATTCTTTACACTTGTCTTACAATCCCATACCTACTACTTATGACACACTATTTAACATTATGATACACTACTATTCACACCATACTTTATTGACTTTTTTACAAGACAAATAAATTTACTCTTATCTCATCTAACAACACGTCATAAGTGCTAAGCCTAATTCAATTAGAAGGGAAGGAACAATTATCGATTACTTGTGTAGCATGTAATAATAGATAAATATTTTATTGTATGAAGCTTCCATCATCGTGATTGAATTAGGTACAATATATTTCCTTAAATGATCCTTACCGATAGATTGCAAATTTATTATTTTCTCTTCTTTGTCTATGTAACAATTTTTAATTTGGAGTTAAGAATTTTATTTTTTAAAATTTTTTAAGGTTAGAATCTTCCCAAACAGTTATAGTCATTTATTTTTTCACTCTATTACCTTGACATTAAGAAAGATCTCAAGTAATTGCATAACTATGTATTTATATTAATATATATTAAATATCAAAGACTTGGACTTGGATTTGGACTTGGCGCTTGGGCTTGGATCAGACCTTAAAATAAATATTTTTACAAAGCTTAAATATTTGCTTTATAAATAACAATGTTTTTTGTAACATACGACAATTTGAAATAGCTAAGAAGAGGCTTGGAAGTTGAAAATTTTCATTTTTGGAAAGAATTTGAGAATCTGGAAATTTGGATAAGTGTCAAAATCAGTGAGTTTTTGGCCAACTTTGAGCAGTCATAACTTCCAGCTCAGGGTGAGTTAGGAGTAGTTCCGGTTATGGTTGTGAAGCTTGTGGAATGACCTTTCCAATGCCACTGATATTTCTCGATTCTGAGTTCGTATGAGTGAGATATTCCCTTTTGAAAGTTGGGCAGTTGACAAGGAATCCGTCCGGAAATTTAAGGGCATTTTAGTCTTTTTCCTAGCCAATTCTTTTGGGATTATATTGTTGTATAGGGCTGATCCTTGGATAATTTTGTCCCATTTTAAAGAGAGAAAGCTAGGGCTTGAGAAGAAGAAGAGAAGAAGAAGAGAAGAAGGGGAAGAAGAAGAGGAGAAAGAGGAGATCAACAAGTTTCTGTCAAAGATCAACATGGACTTTCGTCGGGGGTGATCCCTTTCAAGGTATGTGAGTTCTTAGTGTGGGTTGATCCTTTCCCCCAAACACCAAGCTCATTTTATGATTTGAGAAAAGATTGGAATTGTTTTTGAAGTTGTTAGTTGTTGTTGATGTTGTTAGTTGTGTTGTTGAAGTTGTTGTTGGTTGTGAGATATGATTGGGTTGTGTTTTGAGTTGTAATCCATGGTATGTTGAGGGATATGATGATCCTTAGTGTTTGGGGTTAGATCCTTTGAAGTAAGGATGGTTTAGAGTTGAAGAAAAAGGGGAGAAAAGTCGAGTTTCTGGGCAAGGGGGTTGGCGCGTCGCGCCTGCCAGCGCGCCCCAAAAGGGGCTCTGAGGTTTTCCCCTTGGGGCGCCGCGCCTCTCAGAGCACCAGCAGGTGACCTCTGAACTTCGAGGGTTTGCGGTCCGCGCCTTGCAGAGCGCCAAGGACGCCAAGTTTCCCCCATTCTTCCATGCTTTCTCATGCATGTTCCTAGGTGTTATATCTATGTTCCCTAGTTGTTTCCAACACCCCAATGTTAGTATCAAGTTAAAGAGAAGTTAGAGTCAAGTCAAGCCATGTAAAGAAGTAAGTTCAAGCAAGTCTTCGAAGCTTTTCAAGAGTCTTCATTGAACGGTTTAACTTCATTTTTTAGACTCAAGTTTCAAGTCAAGTAAAGAGCTTAGAGTTTCAAGCTAAGAAAGGAGTCTCAAGACTCAAATTAAGTCAAGAGTGTAAGTTGAGTTCATTTCTCAAAAGCTATTAGGGAACTATGTATTCCCAAAGAAGTTTCTAATTGTTTTTTTTACATTTGAGTAAGAAAGGAACTATGATTCCATAAGAGCCTTAGGGCTAGGTTTCAAGAAAAAGGAACATCATTTCCAAGTGAGCCTTTGGGCTAGATTTTGAGTAATTATCTCATTTAAAGAAAGATGTGTTTAAAACACTTATGAGTCAAAGGCATTTTGGGAGTAGTATCGAGCACCGATTTGGGGACGCGAGTTCATATTAAACTCAACTCTCCATAAGAACCATGTAGCCAACATGGGAGTTAGCGGGTCATACTTCTTATATAAACCCGTAAAGTTAAGCTAGTGGATCCACTAAGTAAAGTTAGCTTCTTATATCAAGACCGGGTATAGGATGGTCCTCAGGCAACGTGAGGTAAAACGTTGTATTATTAGCTTCCTATATCACGGCAAGGTATAGGATTGTCCTCGGGCAACGTGAGGTAAAACGTTGTATCACCACTCATATTCATAGTGGTGGTTTGTCGATTAGAGAAGCTCCCACAGTAGAAAGAGCATGGTTCCTCGAGGGTTCTACTTAGTATGGATGGTGCTATAGAACTTCATTCATACATTGCACAAGTAAACCTTTAGAGGAAACATGGTATTTTCATGATATTATAAATATGATTTTTACGTCATGTTTTAAGAGTTTTACAAGCTTTATATATTGCATGTGTCTTATTGCTTTATATATTGAGTTCAGTTATTCATGAGTTGAACAGTGCCAAGGTAAGCGTTCTCTTGTACTCTTTTCAAGCTTAAGTTGTGGTTTAGCTTTCCAGCTCGCATACTCGTATATTCAATGTACTGATGCTAGTTGGCCTGCATCTTATGACGATGCAAATACAGGTACCTTAGATCAGCATCCTGCACGTCATTGATCCAGCTGAGCACTCCAGTGTCAGTGGTGAGCCTCCTTGCTTTCTAGAGGACACAATTATTTTGTGTACTTACTTCTGTTCTATTAGGGTGTTGTGGGGTCTATCCCAACATCCATCTCAGTATTTTAGAGGCTTCTTAGATAGTCAGTCAGTTAGTATTGAGTCTCGCATCTATGTATATATGTAAACATTCTATTTTGAGACTCGTGCTGCCTTTTGGCATGTTATGCATCAGTTGGTTGTTTTATAACCTTTCATTACATTGAGTTGTACTGTTGAGTTAAGTTTCCGCTGAGTTAAGAAAGCCAGGCCAAGGGTTCGCTTGGGCCAGCAATGGTCTCCGAGTGCTGGTCCCGCCCAGGGTATAGGCTCAGGGCGTGACAAACTTGGTATCAGAGCACAGAGTTCAAGAGTCCTAGGGAGTCTATGAAGCCCTGTCTGTGGAGTCCTAGTTATCGGTGTGAAGCGCGCCACATCTATAATTGGGAGACTACAACATTTAGGAAGATTTCTCACTTTTTTCACACTCATCTCGTGCTTTAGAGTTTATCTCTAAAGAGTTTCTTCCTAATCCATGCTTGCGCGTGTTTTTAGATAATCATGCCTCCACGAAGAGTTGGTAGAGGACGTCTTCCTAGACGTTATGTTGATGAGCAAGAGTTACCATGTGCACCGGGAGTGCAAGATCAAGGAGAAGTTTCTAATGCCGAGTTCAGAGAGGCAATTAGGATATAGAGTCAAGCTGTGACTAATCAGATTGGTCAGCAGAGGGGAGCTAGACACGAGGGAGCTGACACTTCAAGGATTCGTGAGTTCTTGGGGATGAATCCTCCGAGTTTCATGCGTTCGAGCACTACTGAGGATCCAGAGGACTTCGTTGAGGAGTTGAAGAAGATTTTTGATGTGATGCATGTGGCAGACACTGAGCGGGTTGAACCATCTGCATATCAATTGAAGGATGTTGTTAGAGCTTGGTTCGACCAGTGGAAAGGGGGCAGAGTTGAGAATGCACCACCTGCGGTTGGGCTTCTTTTGAGGAAGCTTTCTTGGGGCATTTCTTTCCTCGAGAGTTGAGAGAGGCCAAGGTACGTGAGTTCCTCACACTTAAGCAGGAGTCTTTGAGTGTTCACGAGTATAGTTTGAAGTTCACCCAACTATCCCGCTATGCTCCGGAGATGGTTGCGGATATGAGAAATAGAATGAGTTTGTTTGTTGCTGGGCTTTCTCGGTTGTCGAGTAAGGAAGGTAGGGCTGCAATGCTTATCGGGGACATGGACTTTCAAGGTTGATGGTCTATGTGCAGCAAGTCGAGGAAGAAAAGCTGAGGGACAGAGAAGAGTTCAGAAATAAGAGAGCTAAGACTGGTAGTGAGTCCGGGCAGCAGAAAGGTAATGCGAACCGTTTCTCCTTTCAGGAAAGTCAAAAGGGACCTGCTCCATCATCTGTTAGTGCACCTGCACCCAGAAATAAAAGTGGGTATGCAGGACAGAATTCACAGAACTTCAAAGTTGGACCTGCACAGTCTCAGAATAGTATAGCACAAGGAAGTAACCGGGGTCTTGCATGTGCTAGGTGTGGTAGAGTCCATCCGGGGAAGTGTCGTCAAGGTCAGAAAGGTTGCTTCAAATGTGGGCAAGAGGGTCACTTCATGAAAGAGTGCCCTAAGAGCAATCAATGTATTGGAAATTTGGGTAGTAGGGCCCATTTTTCATCAGTTGCTCCCCGAGACAGGACGACACCTAGAGGGGCTACTTCTAGTACCGGTGGGGGAGTAAATCGCCTCTATGCCATCACCCGTCGTCATGAGCAAGAGAACTCTCCAAACGTTGTTACTGGTATGATCAAAGTCTTTGCTTTTGATGTGTATGCTTTGCTAGATCCAGGAGCAAGTTTATCTTTTGTAACTCCTTATGTTGCAAATAAGTTTGATGTTCTTCCTGAAAGACTTTGTGAACCCTTTTGTGTTTTTACACCTGTTGGGGATTCTATTTTAGCAGAAAGAGTTTATCGTGATTGTCCTGTTTCCATCAATCACAAGAGCACCATGGCTAGTTTGGTTCAGTTAGACATGGTAGATTTCGATGTCATTCTAGGTATGGATTGCCTTCATGCTTGTTATGCATCGATAGATTGTAGAACTCGAGTAGTCAAGTTTCAGTTTTCGAATGCGCCAGTCTTAGAGTGGAGTAGTAGTTCAGCAGTGCCTAAGCGTTGTTTTATTTCGTACCTTAAGGCGAGAAAGTTAGTTTTAAAGGGTTGTATCTATCACTTAGTCCGAGTTCATGACTCTAGTGTTGAGATACCTCTTTTTTAGTCAGTTCATATAGGAAGAGAGTTTCCAGAAGTATTTCCTGATGATCTACCCGGAATTCCTCCTGAGAGAGAAATAGATTTCGGCATAGATCTCATTCCAGATACTCGTCCTATCTCTATTCCGCCATACAGAATGGCACCAGCAGAGTTGAAAGAGTTGAAAGAGCAGTTGAAAGACCTTCTAGATAAGGGTTTCATTCGACCGAGTGTCTCACCTTGGGGTGCTCCTGTCTTTATTGTGAGAAAGAAAGATGGTTCCCTTAGGATGTGTATAGATTACCACCAGTTGAATATGGTTACCATCAAGAATAAGTACCCTCTTCCGATGATTGATGATCTTTTCGATCACCTTCAGGGTGCCACCTATTATTCAAAGATTGATCTCATATCAGGCTATCACCACTTAAGACTAAGGGAATGTGATATTCCAAAGACAGCTTTCAGAACCAGATACGGCCAGTACGAGTTCTTGGTCATGTCTTTTGGGTTGACCAATGCACCGGTAGCTTTCATGGACTTGATGAATAGAGTCTTCAAACCTTATTTAGATACGTTTGTTATCGTCTTCATTGATGACATACTAGTCTATTCAAGGAACGAAGAAGATCATGCTAATTGCCGCAGAACAATTCTTCAGACTTTGAAAGACAAAGAGTTGTATGCCAAGTTCTCTAAGTGTGAGTTTTGGCTCAAGTCTGTGGCATTCCTAGGCCACATTGTGTCCGGTGACGGAATTAAAGTTGATACTCGGAAGATTGAGGCAGTGCAGAATTGGCCTAGACCCACATCTCCAACTGAAATTAGGAATTTCTTGGGTTTAGCTAGCTATTATAGAAGGTTTGTTGAGGGGTTCTCATCTATTGCATCTCCTTTGACAAAGTTGACTTAGAAAGCAGTGAAATTTCAATGGTCTAAAGCTTGTGAGAAAAGCTTTCAGGAATTGAAAAAGAGATTTATTACAGCTCCAATATTGACGTTACCAGAAGGTACTCAAGGTCTTGTGGTGTATTGTGATGTATCTAGAATTGGTTTGGGTTTTGTCCTAATGCATAATAGCAAGGTTATAGCTTATGCCTCCAGACAGTTGAAAGTTCATGAGAAGAACTACCCTACCCATGACTTAGAGTTAGTGGCTGTAGTGTTCACTTTGAAGATATGGCATCATTACTTGTATGGTGTGCATGTTGATATATTCATTGATCACAAGAGCCTTCAATACGTGCTTACTCAGAAGGAACTTAATCTCAGACAGAGGAGGTGGTTAGAATTACTTAAGGATTATGACCTGAGTATTCTTTACCACCTAGGTAAGGCTAATGTTGTTGCTGATTCCTTGAGCAGGTTGTCTATGGGTAGCACCGCCCATGTAGAAGAAGGAAGGAGAGAGTTAGCAAAAAATGTGCATAGACTGGCATGCCTGGGAGTCAGACTTACAGATTCCGCAAAAGGAAGAATATAAGTGACGAGCAGGGCCGAGTCATCACTAGTGCTAGAAGTGAAAGAGAAGCAAGATCAAGATCCCATTTTGCTTGAGTTGAAGGCAAATGTCCAAAAGCAAAGAGTATTAGCTTTTGAACAAGGGGAAGATGGTGCATTGAGATATCAAGGTAGATTGTGTGTACCTATGGTAGATGGAGTCCAAGAAAGGATTATGGAGGAAGCTCATAGCTCCAGATATTCCATTCATCCGGGTTCCACAGAGATGTACCGTGACTTGAGAGAAGTTTATTGGTGGAATGGCATGAAGAAGGACATTGCAGAGTTTGTGGCTAAGTGTCCAAATTGCCAGCAAGTGAAAGTGGGAGATGATCAATATGGATTTCATCACAGGGTTGCCAAGGTCGCGCAGACAGCATGATTCTATTTGGGTGATTGTCGATAGAATGACAAAGTCAGCCCATTTTCTATTGGTAAAGACTAGATACTCAGCAAAAGATTATGCCAAGTTGTATATTCAGGATATAGTGAGACTTCATGGAGTCCCAGTCTCCATTATTTCAGACAGAGGTGCACATTTTACTGCACAGTTCTGGAAATCTTTTCAGAAGGGCTTGGGTTCGAAGGTGAACTTAAGTACTGCCTTTCATCGTCAGATTGATGGGCAAGCAGAGCGTACTATTCAGACTTTAGAGGATATGTTGAGGGCTTGTGTGATCGATTTCAAAGGAAATTGGGATGATCATTTACCTCTCATCGAGTTTGCCTAAAATAACAGTTATCACTCTAGCATCCAGATGTCTCATTACGAAGTTCTTTATGGGAGGAGATGTAGATCTCCTATTGGATGGTTTGAAGTTGGTGAAGCACAGTTGATAGGACCAGATTTGGTTCACCAAGCTTTGGAGAAGGTGAGAGTGATTCAAGAGAGGTTGAAAATGGCACAGAGTCGTCAGATATCCTATACTGATATTAGGAGAAGGGCGTTAGAGTTTGAAGTAGATGATTGGGTATATTTGAAGGTTTCACCCATGAAAGCGGTTATGAGGTTTGGTAAGAAGGGAAAACTTAGTCCCCAATATATTGGACCTTACCGCATAGCCAAGAGGATTGGCAATGTTGCTTATGAGTTGGAGTTACCACAGGAACTAGAAGCGGTTCATCCAGTATTTCACATCTCCTTGTTGAAGAAATGCATAGGCAATCCTTCGTTGATCCTACCGACTGAAAGTATTAAGATCAAGGAAAACTTATCTTAAGAGGAGGTTCCTGTTAAGATTTTAGATCGTCAAGTTTGTAGGTTGAGGACGAAAGATGTAGCCTCAGTCAAGGTCTTGTGGAGGAACCAATTTGTTAAGGAAACCACTTGGGAAGCCGAAGAGGACATGAAGAAGAGATATCCACATCTCTTTGAATCCGGAGGAAACGCAGATTAAGGTATTAATTTCCTTCTTAGTGCTCTTTTAATTATAATAAGCATGTTGTGATGGTTGTTGTGTTTGCATAGTTGCTTGTTGGGTGTTTGAGTAATGGTTACACCCTTAGCTTTGTAAGAGTAACCTCATTCGAGGACGAATGTTCCCAAGGGGGAGATATTATAACATCCGACAATTTGAAATAGCTAAGAAGAGACTTGGAAGTTGAAAATTTTGATTTTTGGAAAGAATTTGAAAATCTGGAAATTTGGCTGTGGAAATCAGTGAGTTTTTGGCCAAATTTGGGCAGTCATAACTTCCAGCTCAGGGTGAGTTAGGAGTATTTCCGGCTACGGATTTGAAGCTTGTGGAATTACCTTTCCAACGCCACTAAGTTTACTCGATTCTGAGTTCGTATGAGTGAGATATCCCCTTTGAAAGTTGGGCAATTGACAAGGAATCCGTCCGGAAAATTAAGGGTATTTTAGTCTTTTTCCTAGCCAATTCTTTTGGGATTATATTGTTGTATAGGGCTGATCCTTGGATCATTTTGTCCCATTTTAAAGAGAGAAAGCTAGGGCT
The DNA here is from genome assembly GCF_019186545.1 of Solanum stenotomum. Lineage (NCBI taxonomy): Eukaryota > Viridiplantae > Streptophyta > Magnoliopsida > Solanales > Solanaceae > Solanum > Solanum stenotomum. The sequence continues at coordinate 87,021,536 of NC_064282.1, read as the reverse complement.
TGAGAAGAAGAAGAGAAGAAGAGGAAGAAGAAGAGGAGAAAGAGGAGATCAACAAGTTTCCGTCAAAGATCAACGTGGATTTTCATCGGGGGTGATCCCTTTCAAGGAATGTGAGTTCTTAGTGTGGGTTGATCCTTTCCCCCACACACCAAGCTCATTTTATGATTTGAGAAAAGATTGGAATTGTTGTTGAAGTTGTTAGTTGTTGTCGATGTTGTTAGTTGTGTTGTTGAAGTTGTTGTTGGTTGTGAGATATGATTGGGTTGTGTTTTGAGTTGTAATCCATGGTATGTTGAGGGATATGATGATCCTTAGTGTTTGGGGTTAGATCCTTTGAAGTAAGGATGGTTTAGAGTTGAAGAAAAAGGGGAGAAAAGTCGAGTTTCTGGGCAAGGAGGTTGGCGCGTCGCGCCTGCCAGCGCGCCACAAAAGGGGCTCTAAGGTTTTCCCCTTGGGGCGCTGCGCCTCTCAGAGGACCAGCAGGTGACCTCTGACCTTCGAGGGCTGGCGCTCCGCGCCTTGCAGAGCGACAAGGACGCCAAGTTTCCCCCATTCTTCCATGCTTTCTCATGCATGTTCCTAGGTGTTATATCTATGTTCCCTAGTTGTTTCCAACACCCCAAAGTTAGTATCAAGTTAAAGAGAAGTTGTTAGTTGTTATTGATGTTGTTGAAGTTGTTGTTGGTTGTGAGATATGCTTGGGTTGTGTTTTGAGTTGTAATCCATGGTATTTTGAGGGATATGATAATCCTTAGTGTTTGGGGTTAGATCCTTTGAAGTAAGGATGGTTTAGAGTTGAAGAAAAAAGGGAGAAAAGTCGAGTTTCTGGGCAAGGGGGTTGGCGCGTCGCGCCTGCCAGCTCGCCCCAAAAGGGGCTCTGAGGTTTTCCCCTTGGGGCGCCGCGCCTCTCAGAGCACCAGCATGTGACCTCTGACCTTCGAGGGCTGGCGCTCCGCGCCTTGCAGAGCGCCAAGGACGCCAAGTTTCCCATTCTTCCATGCTTTCTCATGCACGTTCCTAGGTGTTATATCTATGTTCCCTAGTTGTTTCCAACACCCCAAAGTGTCTAAATACGTGTGATCATATACCTTGAATCCATAGTTCAATTCAAGGCAAGTTAATATCAAGTTAAAGAGAAGTTAGAGTCAAGTCAAGCCATATTAAGAAGTAAGTTCAAGCAAGTCCTCCAAACTTTTCAAGAGTCTTCATTGAACGTTTTAACCTCATTTTTTAGACTCAAGTTTCAAGTCAAGTAAAGAGCTTAGAGTTTCAAGCTAAGTAAGGAGTCTCAAGACTCAAATTAAGTCAAGAGTGTAAGTTGAGTTCATTTCTCAAAAGCTATTAGGGAACTATGTATTCCCAAAGAAGTTTCTAAATGTTTTTTATACATTTGAGTAAAAAAGGAACTACGATTCCAAAAGAGCCTTAGGGCTAGTTTTCAAGAAAAAGGAACATCGTTTCCAAGTGAGCCTTTGGGCTAGATTTTGAGTAATTATCCCATTTAAAGAAAGATGTGTTTAAAACACTTATAAGTCAAAAGCATTTTGGGAGTAGTATCGAGCACCGATTTGGGGACGCGAGTTCATATTAAACTCAACTCTCCATAAGAACCATGTAGCCAACATGGGAGTTAGCGGGTCATACTTTTTATATAAACCCGTAAAGTTAAGCTAGTGGATCCACTAAGTAAAGTTAGCTTCCTATATCAAGACCGGGTATAGGATGGTCCTCAGGCAACGTGAGGTAAAACGTTGTATCCTTAGCTTTCTATATCACGGCAAGGTATAGGATGGTCCTCGGGCAACGTGAGGTAAAATGTTGTATCACCACTCATATTCATAGTGGTGGTTTGTCGATTAGAGAAGTTCCCACAGTAGAAAGAGCATGGTTCCTCGAGGGTTCTATTTAGTATGGATGGGGCTATAGAACTTCATTCATACATTGCACAAGTAAACATTTAGAGGAAACATGGTGTTTTCATGATATTATTAATATGATTTTTACGTCATGTTTTAAGAGTTTTACAAGCTTTATATTTTGCATGTGTCTTATTGCTTTATATATTGAGTTCAGTTATTCATGAGTTGAACAGAGCCAAGGTAAGCATTCTCTTGTACTCTTTTCAAGCTTAAGTTGTGGTTTAGCTTTCCAGCTCGCATACTCGTACATTCAATGTATTGATGCTAGTTGGCCTGCATCTTATGACGATGCAGATACAGGTACCTTAGATCAGCATCCTGCACGTCGTTGATCCAGCTGAGCACTCCAGTGTCAGTGGTGAGCCTTCTTGCATTCCGGAGGACTCAATTATTTTGTGTACTTAGTTTTGTTCTATTAGGGTGTTACGGGGTCTGTCCCAACATTCATCTCAGTATTTTAGAGTCTTCATAGACAGTCAGTCAGTTAGTATTGAGTCTCTCATCTATGTATATATGTAAATATTCTATTTTGAGACTCGAGCTGCCTTTTGGCATGTTATGCATCAGTTGGTTGTTTTATAACCTTTTATTGCATTGAATTGTAATGTTGAGTTAAGTTTCCGCTGAGTTAAGAAAGCCTGGCCAAAGGTTCGCTTGGGGCCGGCAATGGTCTCCGAGTGCCGGTCCCGCCCATGGTGTAGGCTCAGGGCGTGACAAATTTGGTATCAAAGCACAGAGTTCAAGAGTCCTAGGGAGTCTATGAAGTCGTGTCTGTAAAGTCCTAGTTATCGGTGTGAAGCGCGCCACATCTATAATTGGGAGACTACAACATTTAGGAAGATTTCTCACTTCTTTCACACTCATCTAGTGCGTTAGAGTTTATCTCTAAAGAGTGTTTTCCTAATCCGTGCTTGCGCGTGTTTTCAGATAATCATTCCTCCACGAAGAGTTGGTAGAGGACGTCTTCCTAGACGTTATGCTGATGAGCAAGAGTTACCTTGTGCACCAGGAGTGCAAGATCAAGGGGAAGTTTCTAATGCCGAGTTTCGAGAGGCAATTAGGATGTTGGGTCAAGCTGTGGTTAATTAGATTGGTCAGCAGAGGGGAGCTAGACATGAGGGAGCTGACACTTCAAGGATTCGTGAGTTCTTGGGGATGAATCCTCCAAGTTTCATGGGTTCGAGCACTACTGAGGATCCAGAGGACTTCATTGAGGAGTTCAAGAAGATTTTTTTTGTGATGCATGTGGCAGATACTGATCGGGTTGAACTAGCTGCGTATCAATTGAAGGATGTTGTTCGAGCTTGGTTCGACCAGTGGAAAGGGGGCAGAGTTGAGAATGCACCACCTGCGAGTTGGGCTTCTTTTGAGGAAGCTTTCTTGGGGCATTTCTTTCCTCGGGAGTTGAGAGAGGCCAAGGTACGTAAGTTCCTCACACTTAAGAAGGAGTCTTTGAGTGTTCACTAGTATAGTTTGAAGTTCACCCAACTATCCCACTATGCTCCGGAGATGGTTGCGGATATGAGAAATAAAATGAGTTTGTTTGTTGCTGGGCTGTCTCGGTTGTCTAGTAAGGAAGGTAGGGCTACAATGCTTATCGGGGACATGGACATGTCAAGGTTGATGGTTTATGTGCAACAAGTCGAGGAAGAAAAGCTGAGGGACAGGGAAGAGTTCAGAAATAAGAGAGCTAAGACTGGTAGTGAGTCCGGGCAGCAGAAAGGTAATGCGAACCGTTCCTCCTTTCATCAAAGGCAAAAGGGACCTGCTCCATCATCTGTTAGTGCACCTGCATCCAGAAATAAAAGTGGGTATGCAGGACAGAATTCACAGAACTTCAAAGTTGGACCTGCACAGTCTCAGAATAGTATAGCACAAGGAGGTAACCGGGGTCTTGCATGTGCTAGGTGTGATAGAGTCCAACCAGGGAAGTGTCGTCAAGGCCAGACAAGTTGCTTCAAATGTGGGCAAGAGGGTCACTTCATGAAAGAGTGCCCCAAGAGCAATCAAGGTAGTGGAAATTTGGCAGTAGGGCCCATTCTTCATCAGTTGCTCCCCCAAACAGGACGACACCTAGAGGGGATACTTCTAGTACCAATGGAGGAGCAAATCACCTCTACGCCATCACCCGTCGTCATGAGCAAGAGAACTCTCCAAACGTTGTTACTGGTATGATCAAAGTCTTTGCTTTTGATGTGTATGCTTTGCTAGATCCAGGAGCAAGTTTATCTTTTGTAACTCCTTATGTTGCAAATAAGTTTGATGTTCTTCCTGAAAGATTTTTGGAACCCTTGTGTGTTTCTACACCTATTGGGGATTCTATTTTAGCAGAAAGAGTTTATCGTGATTGTCCTATTTCAATCAATCACAAGAGCACCATGGCTGATTTGGTTGAGTTAGACATGGTAGATTTCGATGTCATTCTAGGTATGGATTGGCTTCATGCTAGTTATGCATCGATAGATTATAGAACTCGTGCAGTGAAATTTCAGTTTCCGAATGAGCCAGTCTTAGTGGAGTAGTAGTTCAGCAGTGCCTAAGGGTCGTTTTATTTCGTACCTTAAGGCGAGAAAGTTAGTTTTAAAGGGTTGTATCTATCACTTAGTTCGAGTTCATATCTCTAGTGTTGAGATACCTCTTTTTCAGTCAGTTCCTATAGTAAGAGAGTTTCCAGAAGTGTTTCCTGATGATCTACCTGGAATTCCTCCTGAGAGAGAAATAGATTTCGGCATAGATCTCATTCCAGATACTCGTCCAATCTTTATTCCGCCATACAGAATGGCACCAGCAGTGTTGAAACACTTGAAAGATCAGTTGAAAGACCTTCTAGATAAGGGTTTCATTCGACCGAGTGTCTCACCTTGGGGTGCTCCGGTATATTTTGTGAGAAAGAAAGATGGTTCCCTTAGGAAGTGTATAGATTACCGCCAGTTGAATAAGGTTACCATCAAGAATAAGTACCCTCTTCCGAGGATTGATGATCTTTTCGGTCAGCTTCCGGGTGCCACCTATTTTTCAAAGATTGATCTCAGATCAGGCTATCACCAGTTAAGAGTAAGGGAATGTGATATTCCAAAGACAATTTTCAGAACCAGATACAGTCATTACGAGTTCTTGGTCATGTCTTTTGGGTTGACCAATGCACCGGTAGCTTTCATGGACTTGATGAATAGAGTCTTCAAATCTTATTTAGATACGTTAGTTATCGTCTTCATTGATGACATACTAGCCTATTCAAGGAACGAAGAAGATCATGCTAATCACCTCAGAACAGTTCTTCAGACTTTGAAAGACAAAGAGTTGTATGCCAAGTTCTCTAAATGTGAGTTTTGGCTCAAGTCTGTGGCATTCCTAGGCCACATTGTGTCGGGTGACGGAATTAAAGTTGATTCTCGGAAGATTGAGGCAGTGCAGAATTGGCCTAGACCCATATCTCCAACTGAAATTAGGAATTTCTTGGGTTTACTTGGCTATTATAGAAGGTTTGTTGAGGGGTTCTCATCTATTGCATCTCCTTTGACAAAGTTGACTTAGAAAGCAGTGAAATTTCAATGGTCTAAAGCTTGTGAGAAAAGCTTTCAGGAATTGAAAAAGAGATTTATTACAGCTCCAGTATTGACGTTACCAGAAGGTACTCAAGGTCTTGTGGTGTATTGTGATGCATCTAGAATTGGTTTGGGTTGTGTCCTAATGCATAATGGCAAGGTTATAGCTTATGCCTCCAGACAGTTGAAAGTTCATGAGAAGAACTACCCTACCCATGACTTAGAGTTAGCGGCTGTAGTGTTCGCTTTGAAGATATGGTGTCATTACTTGTATGGTGTGCATGTTGATATATTCACTGATCACAAGAGCCTTCAATACGTGCTTACTCAGAAGGAACTTAATCTCAGACAGAGGAGGTGGTTAGAATTACTTAAGGATTATGACCTAAGTATTCTTTACCACCCAGGTTAGGCTAATGCTGTTGCTGATTCCTTGAGCAGGTTGTCTATGGGTAGCACCGCCCATGTAGAAGAAGGAAGGAGAGAGTTAGCAAAAGATGTGCATAGACTGGCATGCCTGGGAGTCAGACTTACAGATTCCGCAGAAGGAGGAATAGAAGTAACGAGCAGGGCCGAGTCATCACTAGTGCTAGAAGTGAAAGAGAAGCAAGATCAAGATCCCATTTTGCTTGAGTTGAAGGCAAATGTCCAAAAGCAAAGAGTATTAGCTTTTGAACAAGGGGGAGATGGTGCATTGAGATATCAAGGTAGATTGTGTGTACCTATGGTAGATGGAGTCCAAGAAAGGATTATGGAGGAAGCTCATAGCTCCAGATATTCCATTCATCCGGGTTCCATAGAGATGTACCGTGACATGAGAGAAGTTTATTGGTGGAATGGCATGAAGAAGGACATTGCAATGTTTGTGGCTAAGTGTCCAAATTGCCAGCAAGTGAAAGTTGAGCACCAAAGGCCCGGTGGTTTGGCTCAGAGGATAGAGCTTCCGGAATGGAAGTGGGAGATGATCAATATGGATTTCATCATAGGATTGCCAAGGTCGCTCAGACAGCATGTGTCACGACCCAAAAATGGATGTGATTGCACTCGTTGTATCCCACAAAGACAAGTCAGCCTAAAACCCAATCATTTCTATAAAGTGCGTAAATAAAGCAAAGTTCAATAACAATTACTTTTACGAAAACAAGTCAACTTAATTCAATCCCCAAAATCTGTTTGTCACGTGCACAAGCCTCTAATGTAAATACTACAATTGAAATAAAATACGCAAGTCTCAAATGATGTTGTCTTTCATGTAAAAACAAAATCATAAACAGGAGTAAGAAGGTTCGCTGAGATGACAAACAGCTACCTCTCAGATCTCCACAGAAAGCCTTGGAAACGAAGAGAATGGAAGGTATCACGAAGATCCAGGCTCGTAACCTACAAAAGATTGTAGAAGCAAGGGGTGAGTACCAAACCACACGGTACTCAACAAGCAAACCTCTAAACACAATCTAAGGGTACAGAATACGGGTACTCCTTACACCCCATCCTAACCTCCATAGCTACAACCTGCATAAAACCAGCCCAACCTAACAATTCACAGTTTACAAAGCATACAGCTCAACAATAGCACTCTAACAAATTATATATTCTTAATAACAACTCAATATTTATCAATAACAAGTTTCACAGAAAAGGCACTCACAAGATCAGCAACACACAAGATCAAGTTCATCAATTATAAAAATAATACAATGCAATGAAATGCAATGTCAAGTATAGTGATGCATGTCTGACCTAATGATACACACCCGCTGTCTCTCAGTCCGGGACCCATGGGGGACATATCTGTCCCTGCATCCATCGCGGTGCGCGATACGTCCCTCGAAATATAGGATCCATCGCGGCGTGCGATACATCCCTCGAAATGGTACATCCTTTTTAATTTCTTATTCTTTCTCAATGCACATAACATTTGTCACAACTATGTCTCAGAACAATGCAAATGAAATGTTAACACAAATAATTAGGAGATGACCATTTTCATAACATTGCACAATTCACAACAACACAATCATGATACAACTTCAACAATGATTCAACAAGTCTTTCAAACAATTCTCAACACATCACACAAACAATTGATCACATTACTCCGAAACATATACCACAAGGAAATACACGAATTCCATACGCTTAACTAGGTTTCAGAAATCCACTTGCCTCAAATAGTCAAACAATTACTCCGAGACTTGAGTCTTTCCTTTCGTTGAACTTCTAACTAAAAGCAATCTATTCACATTAATAATCACAATAAGATTTCAAAACTAACCACACTCAAATTACTATAGGTCTAGCCTAGACCCAAAAACTCACTCAATTTATAATCAAGTTCCTAATCTTGGTGTCAATTAACATGTCAACTCTCATGTTTTCCGAATTTCGAGCCTAGGATTAAGTCATAATTTCTCCAAACACTACAATCTTAATAGCTTTCATATAATGTAATACACTTAATATTTAATAAGTGTCCCAATATATCATAACTTGAATAATTACGTGATAATAAAATAAGAATTAATAAATATGAGAACCACTGATTACGAAACCAGTGATGGAATCGCATAAGCCAAGGAACCCAACTCCTCACCTATCACTTTCACACGAGACAGAACTCAATTTCAACTATATGTAGCCAATAATCAGTCAAACACTATGTTCTCATTAGCCCTCAATAAATGACCTTGATTTTCCAATTCAAATCATACTTTGCAGTTATTAATGCACTATAAAAGACTATGTTGTTCACCATTATAATAATAACAATAATATACTCCATTCATACGCACTATTGCATATATTTGGCATGGTTACATTTACCTGGACATGAAGTATTCTCCCGTCGGCAGCAGTTTTACGCAGGTAAGTCTGTCTTCTTTTCTTTTCTTAAATTATGAACCAAAAATTCTCAACCCTAATTATTTATTTTCCTATATGGGTCAAGTGCTATTAAAATAATTATAACTTTACCCATTAAGCATTAACTAAAATTAGTTATTTAATAAGTAACCATCAATTCGTTTACTCTAGTTAAATGAGTATTCAAAATTTCCAAAAATGACCTTCCGGGTCATTACATTATCCACCACTAAAAAGCATGTTCGTCCTCGAACATAAGGTGAAAGAAAGTACTTGAAGCTTCAAAAAGCTGAGGATATCTGGCACGCATATCAGACTCTGTCTCCCAAGTTGCCTCTCCCACTGATCGGTGCTTCCATTGCACCTTCACTAAAGCAATCTCCTTGGTCCTAAGCTTTCGAACCTGCCTGTCCAATATAGCTATAGGTTCCTCCTCAAATGTCAAGTTTGGACCCAACTCCACTGAATCGAGTGAAAGCACATGTGACTCATCCAGAATATACTTTCGAAGCATAGAGAAGTGGAAAACAGGATGAACTGCCGACAAACTAGGTGGTAAGGCCAACTTATAGGCCACCTCTCCCACTCGACTCAAAATCTCAAAAGGTCCAATGAATCTTGGGCTAAGCTTGCCCTTCTTGCCGAACCGCATCACACCCTTCATAGGTGACACTCTAAGCCAAACATGATCGCCCTCCATAAACACTAAGACTCTAACTCTCCGGTCTGCATAACTTTTTTGTCGACTCTAGGCTGTCAACAGTCTATACTGAATCATACAGACTTGCTCCATAGCATCTCTAAGCAACTCAGTATCCAAAGAGTCCATCTTTGCCGAATCAAACCACCCAATCGGATACCTACATTGGCTGTCATACAACGCCTCAAATGGGGCTATCTGAATACTAGAGTGATAACTGTTATTGTAGGCATACTCTGCTAAGGGTAAATGTCGATCCCATCTAGAACCAAAATTGATCACACATGCTCGGAGCATGTCCTCCAACACCTGAATCGTCCTCTCGGACTGACCATCTGTCTGAGGGTGAAAGGTTGTACTCATATCTAGCTGAGTACCCAAACCATGTTGTAATGCCTTCCAAAAGTGAGAAGTAAATAGTGAACCTCGATCTGATATAATAGAAACAGGAACCCCATGTAGTCGCATAATCTGACTAATATATAGCTCGGCTAACTTCTCTGCTGTATATTTCACCCGAACCGAAATGAAGTGGGCGGACTTGGTTAGCCTGTCAACAACAACCCAAATGGAGTCATAACCACCCACTGTGGTAGGCAAACCCACAACAAAGTCCATAGTGATCTGCTCACACTTCCAAGTAGGAATAGGCATCCTCTGAGATACACCCCCGGGACGCTAGTGCTCACACTTGACTTGTTGGCCAGTCAAACACCTAGAAACAAAGTCTGAAATATCTCTCTTCATCCCACACCACCAGTAATGCTAACTCAGATCATGATACATCTTCGCTGCTCCCGGATGGATAGAATATCCGAAACAATGGGCCTCTTCAAGAATCAATCTAGTCAACTCGCCCATCTTAGGCACACAAATCCTGCCTCCGATCCTCAAGACACCGTCAGAATCAAGGACAGCCTCCTTGGCTTCCCCTATCAATACATTGTCTCGAATGAGACATAACTTCTCATCATCAAATTGGTTCGTATGGATTTGCTCGACTAAAGAAGACCGAGCCTCAATAAAAGCAATCATCCCATCACTCTCCTTTGAGATCTGCAACCGGACAAGACTATTAGCTAACATCTGAACATCTCTAGCCAATGGTCTATCCTCAATACTAAGTGCTGCAAGACTTCGCATGCTAGGAGTTTTCCTACTCAGAGCATCGTCAACAACATTGGCCTTCCCCGGATGATATAGAATGGTCACATCATAGTCCTTCAGCAACTCAAGCCATCTACGCTGCCTCAAGTTCAGATCCCTCTGACTAAAGATATACTGAAGACTCCGATGATCAGTGAAAATCTCACAATGCACCCCATACAAATAATGACACCATAACTTAAGTACAAATACTACAGTCGCCAACTCCAAATCATGAGTAGGGTAGTTCTTCTCATAGGACTTCAATTGCCTAGAAGCATAAGCAATCACTTTCCCCTTCTGCATCAATACACCACCCAATCCGACTCCTGAAGCATCACAATACATAGTAAAGTCTACACCCTCCTCGTGTAGAGTCAACACAGGAGCCGAAGTCAACAAAGTCTTGAGCTTCTGAAAACTCTCTTCACACTCATCAGACCACTGAAAACTCACACCCTGTCGAATCAATCTAGTCAATGGAGCTGCAATAGTAGAGAAACTCTGAACAAATCATCGGTAATAACATGCCAATCCCACAAAACTCTGAATCTCGGTAGGAGAAGTAGGCCGCGTCCAACCTCTAACTGCCTCAATCTTGGCCAGATCTACTCTAATACCCTCTTTGGACACCATGTGTCCTAAGAATGCCACAGAATTAAGCCAGATCTCATACTTTGAGAACTTGGCATACAATTTCTCTTCCCTCAATCTCTGGAGTACAATCCTCAAGTGTCGGACATGGTCCTCCTCAGTCTTGGAGTAAACCAAAATGTCATCGATGAAGACAATCACAAAAGAATCAAGATATGGTCGAAACACCCCGTTCATCAACTCCATAAATGTTGCAAGGGCATTAGTCAATCCAAAGGACATCACTAAGAACTCATAATACCTATATCGAGTCCAAAAAGCTGTCTTAAGGATATCTGATGCCCTAATCTTCAACTAATGATATCCGGACCTCAAATCAATCTTAGAGAACAATGTTGCCCCCTGTAGCTGATCAGATAAGTCATCAATATGCGGAAGAGGATACTTATTCTTCACTGTTACCTTGTTTAACTGTCTGTAATCAATACACATCCTCATAGTCCCATCCTTCTTCTTCACAAACAACACAGGGGCACCCCAAGGTGACACACTAGGGTGAATAAACCCCTTACTCAATAAATCCTGCAACTGATCCTTCAACTTTTTCAACTCTGCCGGAGCCATACGGTAAGGAGGAACAGAAATGGGCTTAGTGCCTGGCTCCAAATCAATATCCCTATCGAGAGGAACACCTGGAAGATTAGAAGGGAATACATCAAGAAACTCCTGAACCACGGGAACAGAATCCATGGAAGGTGGTTCAACACCAATGTCCCGTATAAAAGCTAGGTAAGATAAACACCCTCTCTCCACCAATCTCTGAGCACGGATAAAGGAGATGACCTTGCTAGGATAAGAGTCATTAGCGCCTTTCCACTCAAACCTCGGAACACCAGGCATTGCTAAAGTCATAGTCTTAGCATCACAATCAAGGACAACATAATAAGAAGAAAGCCAATTCATACCCAAGATAACATCAAAGTCTACCATCCCCAGAATGATTAAATCTACCCAAGTGTCATATCCCGCTACAAAAACAAGACAAGATCGATACACTCGATCCACCACTAAGGGCTCACCCATGGGTGTAGAAACACGAATAGGTACCATCATGCTATCACATATCATATCAAATTCAGCAGCAAAATAGGTGGACACATAAGAGAATGTAGACCCTGGATCAAACAATACAGAAGCAGATCGATGGCATACTGGGATGATACCTATAATAAAAGCATCAGAAATCTCCGCTTCGGGTCTCCCCGGAAAAGCATAACAGTGGCCCCCTCGGCCACCTCCAACCTAGGTGGTAACTCTACTCCCACTCTGCTGAGCTGCAGAACCACTACTAGAAGCTCTACCACCTCTACCTGATTGAACTCTGCCTCGGCCTCTACCCTGTGGTACCAGTGGTCTAGCCTGAAATGAAGTACACTGTCACATTAGGTGATCGGGATCTCCACAAGAAAAGCAAAACCTTTGTCCCGGGAACTGCTGTGCGGACCCTGAAAACCCACTATAATTGCCTCGCCCCATAGGTCGCTGCTGTGAACCGTGACCCACGCTATAAGAAGCCCGAGGTATCTGACCACCCTCGGATGTCGGCATATATGTATAAACAGGTCCTCGCTGCTGAAAGGAACCACTCCCTCTGTTTGGTCCCCTACCTCCAGATGAGGCACCATGAAACTGACCTATTGTAGGGACCCTCTTAGGGTCCCTAAACTCTCCTCTTTCCATCAATTCCGCCTCTTTAGCGGTGCTCACAATGGACTGGAAGGAAGCCCCCTCTCTAGATGCTCTAAATACTGCCGATCTGATGGAGAAAGTCAGCCCCCTCACGAATCTACGGATCCTTTTCGTCTCGTCTGGAATAATGGCCAAAGCATGCCTAGACAGCTGGCAAATATGGGCCTCATACTTTGTAACTGATAAGCTATCCTGTCTCAGATTCTCAAACCTCAAACGACTCTCCTCTCTCACGCTCCAAGGGATAAAATGGTCATGGAAGGCACTGGAAAACCTCTCCCAAGTCACTGGAGTAGATCCAACTGGCAAAGCCCCTGAATAAGTTCTCCACCACTCTCTCGCTGGTCCACGAAGTTGGAGTGTAGCATATCGAACCCCATGTGACTCAGCTAATCCAACAACCTCTAACAACTGTCGGCATGTAGTTAGAAACTCATGAGCATCCTCACTCTTCCCACCCTGAAACTGAGGTGGGTCCATCTTTCGAAATTTCTCATACCTACGCTGCTCATCCTCTGTTAGAACAACCAATGGTGCACCTTGACCCCCAATTGCTGGTGCAAGATCATTCTCAACCATGGGCTCCTTTGGTGGCTGCCCTATCGCATCCTGCATAACTAGAGCTTCCTGTTGCTCTTGCGTCTGAGCTCCCTCTCTAGTCTGAGAGTCTTGTGGTGTGGCGGTCGCACCACCACCCTAAGTAAAGCTCTCAAGCACACTTAACACCCTCAATAATGTATCCTGAAGCAAAGGTGTGACTGCAGACTCTGGAGGAACCTGGTCCTCTCTGTCATCAATCTGAGGCTCAAGAGAGGCCTTTGTAGTACGACCTCTCACTGGTGCTGCTCCACGGCCACGACCTCTGGCTAGTGTCGTTCCACGAGCACGCCCTCTAGATTGGGCTCTACCCCTACCCCTAGCTGGGGCCTCAACAACTGCCTCGGGAAGTGCCTCCCCTCTACCACCAGTAACAGTTGTTCTAGTCCTCGTCATCTGTCAAAAGAGTATACAATAGCTTAGTAATAAAGAAGGTAACCACGGACGATGAGAAAGAATGAACAAAAAGGAAGTTTTCTAATAGTCTTTATAGCCTCTGAGAGATAAGTACAGATGTCTCTGTACTGATCCTTGAGACTCTACGTAGACTCGGCTTGTATGCACGTGAGACCTATGAACCTGGGGCTTTGATACCATTTTGTCACGACCTAAAAATGGATGTGATGGCACTCGTCGTATCCCACTAAGACAAGTCAGCCTAAAACCCAATCATTTCTATAAAGTGCGGAAATAAAGCAAAGTTCAATAACAATTACTATTACGAAAACAAGTCAACTTAATTCAATCCCCAAAACCTGGTTGTCAAGTGCACAAGCCTCTAATGTAAATACTAGAATTGAAATAAAATACGCAAGTCTCAAATGAAGTTGTCTTTCAAGTAAAAACAAAATCATAAACAGGAGTAAGAAGATTCGCTCAGATGAAAAACAGCTACCTCTCAGATATCCACAGAAAGCCTTGGAAACGAAGAGAATGGAAGGTATCACGAAGATCCAGGCTCGTAACCTACAAAAGATTGTAGAAGCAAGGGGTGAGTACCAAACCACACGGTACCCAACAAGTAAACCTCTAAACACAAGCTAAGGGTACAGAATACAGGTACTCCTTACACCTCATCCTAACCTCCATAGCTACAACCTGCATAAAACTAGCCCAACCTAACAATTCACAGTTTAAAAAGCATACAGCTCAACAACAGCACTCTAACAGATTATATATTCTTAATAACAAGTAAAATATTCATCAATAACAAGTTTCACAGAAAAGGCACTCACAAGATCAGCAACACACAAGATCAAGTTCATCAATAATAAAAATAATGCAATGCAATGAAATGCAATTTCAAGTATAGTGATGCATGTCTGACCTAATGATACACACCCGCTGTATCTCAGTCCGGGACCCATGGGGGACATATCTATCCCTGCATCTATCGCGGCGCGCGATACGTCCCTCAAAATATAATATCCGTCACGGCGCGTGACACGTCCCTCGAAATATAGTATCCATCGCGGTGTTCGATACGTCCCTCGAAATGGTACATCCTCTTTAATTTCTTATTCTTTCTCAATGCACATAACACTTGTCACAACTATGTCTCAGAACAATGCAAATGACATGTTCACACAAATAATTAGGAGATGACCATTTTCATAACATTGCACAATTCATAACAACACAATCATGATACAACTTCAACAATGATTCAACAAGTCTTTCAAACAATTCTCAACACATCACACAAACAATTGATCACATTACTCCGAAACATATACCACAAGGAAATACACAAATTCCATACGCTTAACAAGGGTTTAGAAATCCACTTGCCTCAAATAGTCGAACAATTACTCCGAGACTTGAGTCTTTCCTTTCGTTGAACTTCCAACTAAAAGCAATCTATTCACATTAATAATCACAATAAGATTTCAAAACTAACCACACTCAAATTACTATAGGTCTAGCGTAGACCCAAAAACTCACACAATTTATAATCAAGTTCCTAATCTTGGTGTCAATTAACATGTCAACTCTCATGTTTTCCGAATTTCGAGCCTAGGATTAAGTCATAATTTCACCAAACACTACAATCTTAATAGCTTTCATATAATGTAATACACTTAATATTTAATAAGTGTCCCAATATATCATAACTTGAATAATTACGTGATAATAAAATAAGAATTAATAAATATGAGAACCACTGATTACGAAACCAGTGATGGAATCGCATAAGCCAAGGAACTCAACTCCTCGCCTATCACTTCCACACGAGACAGAACTCAATTTCAACTATATGTAGCCAATAATCAGTCAAACACTATGTTCTCATTAGCCCTCAATAAATGACCATGATTTTCCAATTCAAATCATACTTTGCAGTTATTAATGCACTATAAAAGACTATGTTGTTCACCATTATAATAATAACAATAATATACTCCATTCATACGCACTATTGCATATATTTGGCATGGTTACATTTACCTGGACTTGAAGTATTCTCCCGTCGGCAGCAGTTTTACGCAGGTAAGTCTGACTCCTTTTCTTTTCTTAAATTATGAACCAAAAATTCTCAACCCTAATTATTTATTTTCCTATATGGGTCAAGTGCTATTAAACTAATTATAACTTTACCCATTAAGCATTAACTAAAATTAGTTATTTAATAAGTAACCATAAATTAATTCACTCTAGTTAAATGAGTATTCAAAATTTCCAAAAATAACCTTCCAGATCATTACAACATGATTCTATTTGGGTGATTGTCGACAGAATGACAAAGTCAGCCCATTTTGTACCTGTAAGGACTACCTACTCAGCAGAAGATTATGCCAAGTTGTATATTTAAGAGATAGTTAGACTTCTTGGAGTCCCAGTCTCCATTATTTCAGATAGAGGTGCACAGTTTACTGCACAGTTCTGGAAATCTTTTCAGAAGTGCTTGAGTTCGATGGTGAACTTAAGTACTGCCTTTCATCCTCAGACTGATGGGCAAGCAGAGCGTACTATTCAGACTTTAGAGGATACGTTGAGGGCTTGTGTGATCGATTTCAATGGCAATTGGGATGATCACCTACCTCTCATTGAGTTTGCCTACAATAACAGTTATCACTCTAGCATCCAGATGGCTCCTTACGAAGCTCTTTATGGGAGGAGATGTAGATCTCCTATTGGATGGTTTGAAGTTGGTGAAGCACAGTTGATAGGACCAGATTTAGTTCACCAAGCTTTGGAGAAGGTAAGAGTGATTCAAGAGAGGTTGAAAACAGCACAGAGTCATCAGAAATCCTATACTGATGTTAGGAGAAGGGCGTTAGAGTTTGAAGTAGATGATTGGGTATATTTGAAGGTTTCACCCACGAAAGGGGTTATGAGGTTTGGCAAGAAGGGAAAACTTAGTCCCCGATATATTGGACCTTACCGCATAGCCAAGAGGATTGGCAATGTTGCTTATGAGTTGGAGTTACCACAGGAACTAGAAGCGATTCATCGAGTATTTCACATCTCCATGTTGAAGAAATGCATAGGTGATCCTTCGTTGATCCTACCGACTGAAAGTATTAAGATCAAGGATAACTTATCTTATGATGAGGTTCCTATTCAGATTTTAGATCGTCAAGTTCGTAGGTTGAGGACGAAAGATGTAGCCTCAGTCAAGGTCCTGTGGAGGAACCAATTTGTTCAGGAAACCACTTGGGAAGCCGAAGAGGACATGAAGAAGAGATATCCACATCTCTTTGAATCCGGAGGAAACGCAGATTAAGGTATTAATTTCCTTCTAAGTGCTCTTTTAACTATAATGAGCATGTAGTGATGGTTGTTGTGTTTTCTTAGTTGTTTGTTGGGTGTTTGAGTAATTGTTGCACCCTTAGCTTTGTAAGAGTAACCTCATTCGAGGACGAATGTTCCCAAGGGGGAGATATTGTAACATCCGACAATTTGAAATAGCTAAAAAGAGGCTTGGAAGTTGAAAATTTTCATTTTTGGAAAGAATTTGAAAATCTGGAAATTTGGCTAAGTGTGGAAATCAGTGAGTTTTTGTCCAACTTTGAGCAGTCATAACTTCTAGCTCAGGGTGAGTTAGGAGTAGTTCCGGTTATGGTTGTGAATCTTGGGGAATGACCTTTCCAACACCACTGAGTTTTCTCGATTCAGAGTTAGTATGAGTGAGATATGCCCTTTGAAAGTTGTGCAGTTGACAAAGAATCCGTCCGGAAATTTAATGGCATTTTTGTCTTTTTCCTAGCCAATTCTTTTGGGATTATACTGTTGTATAGGGCTGATCCTTGGATCATTTTGTCCCATTTTAAAGAGAGAAAGCTAGGGCTTGAGAAGAAGAAGAAGAGAAGAAGAGAAGAAGAGAAGAAGGGGAAGAAGAAGAGGAGAAAGAGGAGATCAACAAGTTTCCGTCAAAGATCAACGTGGACTTTCGTCGGGGGTGATCCCTATCAAGGTATGTGAGTTCTTAGTGTGGGTTGATCCTTTCCCCCAGACACCAAGCTCATTTTATGATTTTAGAAAATATTGGAATTGTTGTTGAAATTGTTAGTTGTGTTGTTGAATTTGTTGTTGGTTGTGAGATATGATTGGGTTGTGTTTTGAGTTGTAATCCATGGTATGTTGAGAGATATGATGATCCTTAGTGTTTGGGGTTAGAGTTGAAGAAAAAGGGGAGAAAAGTCGAGTTTCTGGGCAAGGGGGTTGGCGTCGCGCCTGCCAGCGCGCCCCAAAAGGGGCTCTGAGGTTTTCCCCTTGGGGCGCCGCGCCTCTCAGAGCGCCAGCAGGTGACCTCTGACCTTCGAGGGCTGGCGCTCCGCGCTTTGCAGAGCGCCAAGGACGCCAAGTTTCCCCCATTCTTCCATGCTTTCTCATGCATGTTCCTAGGTGTTATATCTATGTTCCCTAGTTGTTTCCAACACCCCAAAGTGTTTCTAAACATCCCGAACTCATCTAAATACGTGTGATCATATACCTTGAATCCATAGTTCAATTCAAGGCAAGTTAGTATCAAGTTAAAGAGAAGTTAGAGTCAAGTCAAGCCATGTTAAGAAGTAAGTTCAAGCAAGTCCTCCAAGCTTTTCAAGAATCTTCATTGAACGTTTTAACTTTATTTTTTAGACTCAAGTTTCAAGTCAAGTAAAGAGCTTAGAGTTTCAAGCTAAGTAAGGAGTCTCAAGACTCAAATTAAGTCAAGAGTGTAAGTTGAGTTCATTTCTCAAAAGCTATTAGGAAACTATGTATTCCCAAAGAAGTTTCTAAATGTTTTTTTTACATTTGAGTAAAAAAGGAACTATGATTCCCAAAGAGCCTTAGGGCTAGTTTTCAAGAAAAAGGAACATCGTTTCCAAGTGAGCCTTTGGGCTAGATTTTGAGTAATTATCTCATTTAAAGAAAGATGTGTTTAAAACACATATGAGTCAAAAGCATTTTGGGAGTAGTATCGAGCACCGATTTGGGGACGCGAGTTCATATTAAACTCAACTCTCCATAAGAACCATGTAGCCAACATGGGAGTTAGCGGGTCATACTTTTTAGATGAACCCGTAAAGTTAAGCTAGTGGATCCACTTAGTAAAGTTAGCTTCATATATCAAGACCAGGTATAGAATGGTCCTAAGGCAACGTGAGGTAAACGTTGTATCATTAGCTTCCCATATCACGGCAAGGTATAGGATGGTCCTCGGGCAACGTGAGGTAAAACGTTGTATCACCACTGATATTCATAG
The DNA here is from genome assembly GCF_019186545.1 of Solanum stenotomum. Taxonomy (NCBI): domain Eukaryota; kingdom Viridiplantae; phylum Streptophyta; class Magnoliopsida; order Solanales; family Solanaceae; genus Solanum; species Solanum stenotomum. The sequence goes on along the minus strand of NC_064282.1, from coordinate 87,002,735 downwards.
TGGTGGTTTGTCGGTTATAGAAGCTCCCACAGTAGAAAGAGCATGGTTCGTCGAGGGTTATGCTTAGTATGGATGGGGGTATAGGACTTCATTCATACATTGCACAAGTAGACCTTGAGAGGAAACATGGTATTTTCATTATATTATAAATATGATTTTTACGTCATGTTTTAAGAGTTTTACAAGTTTTATATATTGCATGTGTCTTATTGCTTTATATATTGAGTTCAGTTATTCATGAGTTGAACAGTGCCAAGGTAAGTGTTCTCTTGTACTCTTTTCAAGCTTAAGTTGTGGTTTAGCTTTCCAGCTCGCACACTCATACATTCAATGTACTGATGCCAGTTGGCCTGCATCTTATGACGATGCAGATATAGGTACCCTAGATCAGCATCCTGCACGTCGTTGATCCAGCTGAGCACTCCAGTGTCAGTGGTGAGCCTCCTTGCTTTCCGGATGACTCAATTATTTTGTGTACTTAGTTTTGTTCTATTAGGGTGTTGCAGGGTCTGTCCCAACATCCATCTCAGTATTTTAGAGGCTTCATAGACAGTCAGTCAGTTAGTATTGAGTCTCTCATCTATGTATATATGTAAATATTCTATTTTGAGACTCGAGCTGCCTTTTGGCATGTTATGCATCAGTTGGTTGTTTTATAACCTTTCATTGCATTGAGTTGTACTGTTGAGTTAAGTTTCCGCTGAGTTAAGAAAGTTAGGCCAAGGGTTCGATTGGGGCCAGCAAAGGTCTCCGAGTGCCGGTCCCACCAAGGGTGTAGGCTCGGGGCGTGACATTTTTACAGACAAGAATAGTACATATATCTGTAGTTCGATACAAAGTATACAAAATAGGTTAAATATTAAAGTGACCAAGAGACAAAATAACACAAGATAAAGATAATGATAGTTTAAATACACTCAATACTAATATTGTGATCATCATTTTTGAGAAATCTTTTCACAATATCTAGGCATGGTTGCAATACAGTATTCCTCCATGCTTCGTGAGCACCTTCTTTTCTATCTTCTTTGAAAACGTCAGTAGCAATAATATGATGCACCGGCCACTTTTTCTCATTTATTAATCGTTGAATCTTGTCAAGTTGGTTATAAATTAATATACGAGTATTACGCTATTTACTTGAAATTGAAGCTGGAAGAATCATCTTCTTTGATTCATCATCTCCGTCTATATTTTTTTTCTTCCCTTAAATAATTGGCCATTTCAGAGACACAAATGAACTGTCAGATTCCTTTGGTGTAATCTGCATCAGGAATGAAAATTTGTCGCACCTCATTCACTAGCCCTGCATGCAACATAAATTTAAGAATAGTTTTATTTAGGTGAACATATATTTGAAAACCAAAAGTAATATTAAGAAAACTATATAAGAAAAGTTTTAGTCAGAGTCATATTATATTTTGATTCATATATAAAATAACTACAAAAACTACCTCCATTGGTCATTTCATCAACCCTCGTGTCAACTCTACGGTTCAAGACTGATTGGTCTACGTCAATCCAAATAAAGCAACTGTCATACTTATATTTGAACTTGAACACAGGGTCTTCTAGAAGTTTTTCAATATACGAATTTGACCCTCCAGCAATAATAAGAACACATTGAGTCTTCAAAAATTTTTCTATGTAGACAATGGACTTCAGACAGAAATCTTCGGCCGAGAAATTGGAATCTGGCTCAATTTCACCTAAAAATTTGTGAAACAAAATAACTGCCAATTAATATTCACATTAAAATAAAGGAATCACAGAAGAATGTCGTTTTCAAATATGTATACCTAGCAAATAGTGTCGTACACCCTGTTTCTCAACGTGTGTGATCTTGTTGGTCACGATTTCAAGTCCCTTAAATCCTTGCATTTTGTTCGAGTTGATTATTTCTCCTCGAAAATGGGTGGAAAGGTCAACAGAGAGACGAGATTTTCCCGTTCTTGTAGCTCCTATTATGAACAACACTTTCTTGTTGTTTTTGTTGTTGATGAAAGTATTCATTTTAGCTACACATAAAATAAAATTATAATAATAATTAGTTTAAATAGTAAATAATCTCATTAAAACCACTCATGCATACACTCATACATTAAAAAATCTTATAAATATAATGTTAAAGTAGAAACCTTGCTTGAGATGTAATAAACTATGTAAAATAATATATTTTTCTTGATGGTGGTTATGAAAGAGATTTAATTGAGCATTTATAGTAAAATGTATTTGTGGACTTATTAATTATCATACCATATTCAGAAATATTAATATCTTTTAGGATAAGATCAATGACTTTTGAAAAATGTATAGATATGTCGACTGGAATTTTGGTAATGACAAGTAAATAATTTTAGGATAAAGTTATCAAATGTACATTGTTTGGAGATCGCATATAACTAGGCATCTATAGTATAAATGTGATTATGAACTTATGAATTGCTTTATACCAATTTTTTAAAAAAATCATATCTTTTAGGTTAAGAATAATATTTGAAAAAAAACCTACAAATATGTCAGCTTGAATTTAGGTGATTACGATTAAATAATTTTAGGATGAAGTTTCTAGATGCACATTGTTATGAGATCACACACAAGATTGACGAAAATATGGATTTCAAAAGGATTGTAAAAAGAACTCAATAATATTTCTCAAGGAATACATTCAAGTGATAATGCGTCAATTAATACACTATTTAACAACACGTCATAATTGCTAAGTCTAAGTCAATTAGAAGGGACGGAACAATTATCGATAACTATTTCAATTAAAATTATTTATATTTACTTGTGCAGCATGTAATAATAGATAAATATTTTATTGAATGAAGATTCCATCATCGTGATTGACTTAGGTAGAATATATTTCCTTAAATGATCTTTATCGATAGATTGCAAATTTATTATTTTCTCTTCTTTGTCTATGTAACAATTTTTAATTTGGAGTTAAGAATTTTATTCTTTAAAATTCTTTAAGGTTAGAATCTTCCCAAACATTTATTTCTTCACTCTATTACCTTGACATTAAGAATGATCTAAAGTAATTGTGTAAATACGAATTTATATTAATATATATTAAATATCAAAGACGTGGACTTGTATTTGGACTTGGTGCTTGGGCTTGGATTGGACCTTAAAATAAATATTTTTATAAAGCTTAAATATTTGCTCTGTAAATAACAAAGTTTTTACAGACAAGAATAGTGTATATATATATATATATATATATGTAGTTCGATACAAATTATACAAAATAGGTCAAAAATTAAAGTGACCAAAAGACAAAATAACACAAGATAGAGATAATGATAGTTTATGTACACTCAATACTAATATTGTGATCATTATTTATGAGAAATCTTTTCACAATATCTATGCATGGTTGCAAAACAATATTCCTCCATGCTTCGTCAAAAACTTCTTTTATATCTTCTTTGAAAACATCAATAGCAATAATATGATGCACCGGTCATATTTCTTTGAATCTTGTCAAGTTGGTTACAATTTAATATACGAGTATTATGCTTGATACTTGAAATTGAAGCTTGAAGAATCATTTTATTTGATTCATCATATCCGTCTATATTTTTTTCTTCCGATAAATATTTGGCCATTTCAGGGACACCAATGGACCGTCGGATTCCTTTGGTGTAATCTGCATCAGGAATGAAAATTTGCCGCACCTCATTCACCAGCCCTGCATGCAACATAAATTTAAGAATAGTTTTATTTAGGTGAATATATATTTGAAAACCAAAAGTATTATTAAGAAAACTATCTATGAAAAGTTTTAGTTAGAGTCATTATTATATTTTGATTCATATATAAAATAACTACAAAAACTACCTGCATTGACCATTTCATCAACCCTCGTGTCAACTCTACGGTTCAAGACTGATTGCTCTACATCAATCCAAATAAAGCAACTGTCATACTTATATTTGAACATGAACATAGGGTCTTCCACAAGTTTTTCAATATACGAATTTGACCCTCCAACAATAATTGGAACACATTGAATTTTTCTATGTAGGCAATGGTCTTCAGACAGAAATCTTCAGCCGTGAAGTTTGAATCTGGCTCAATTTCATCTAAAAATTTGTGAAACAAAATAACTGTCAATTAATATTCACATTAAAATAAAGGAATCACAAAAGAGTGTCTTTTTCAAATATGTATACCTAGCAAATAGTGTCGTACACCCTGTTTCTCAGCGTGTGTGATCTTGTTTGTGTTAGGGCATATACTATTAATCATGTGTTTTAAAATAGTATTCTAATAATTTTCATGATCAAATATCTTACTGGGAGATTGTTAAGTTATATACTATTAACCTTGCATTTATATATAGTACATTATAACAATCGTTATGGTTAAATGTCTAAGTGGGAGAATGTTGGGATATATACTATTAACCACATGTTTAGATATAGTATATATTATGGAATAATTATTTATTTATTTTAATAGATCATATATTCGTTTATGGTGCTTGTTTACTTATACATTAGATGATTTAATGTATAGAGTTTAAGCTTATACACAGAGGATTAAATCATCTGTTCTTATAAGTGTAAAGTTTTTTTTGTTCACAATCTAAGATGGAAATTGGACATGCCATCGGTACGATTGTAGCACAAGATTATATGTAGTTTATCTTGATTATGGGAATGGTATAGTTCAAACTTTTTGTGCTAGTGCATTTTGTATGTATTGAACGGGACCGAGTGGAGATAGTTGTTTTAGACTGACTGCCAAAAGCAATTCTCTAAACTATTAAATGTACTTATATTCTTAATCCTGATATAACTATTATGATCTGTATATGTTAATCATCGTTTTGATTTATTAAAAGGTGAGTTTCTAAGATGGGTCAATATTCTTGGTAGATTGGATGATGATAATATATATTGGTGAAATAATAAGTTAGTTGATGGAATCCATGTCTCGATATAGAGATTGATGATATGCCTTTTTGAGAAGCTTAAAAGTTTTCATCGTGTCAAACCTTGCAAGTGGATTTAAGAATCCGACACATGAAATAAGTTAAGCAATGCTCTAAAGGAAATTGATCATTGAATTAAGTTCGTCAGTAATTTAATTTATTGATTAGTAACTGTAATCTTAACATGGGGAATTACGAATGTGTCTAATGGGAAATTCCGAAATATAAATATAGGAGTGCAATTACGAATTTCTAGTGGAATGATTTGTAATTTATTATGGTAAAAATAAGTCAAATTAATTATTTGGAATTATTTTCATAATAGGAAGCCTCGGTAATTAATTTTGTGGTCCCTACCGTGCCCATATTTATCTAGAACTCAGAATTTATTGTAAAGAGAAAAATGAGAAGTATGTGTCTTTCTCTATTCTAAGGAAAGGAAGAAGTATGTATCTTTCTATGTTCTAAGGCAAGGGAGAAGTATATCACTTTTTCTATTCTAAGGAAAGGAAGAAGGACATGACTTTTTCTTTTCTAAGGAAAGGGAGATGTACATGTCTTTCTATTCTAAGGAAAGACATGGTATTCCTTTTCCTTAGACTAAGAAGAAATCTCTATAAATAGAGATTCATATAACCCTTGGAAAAAGGATAATTTATTCCATAAAATACTTTTCCATCTAAGTATTGAGAGGGTTCGGAAGTGAACTTGGGATCACTGTAGAAGACCGTAGAACTGTGGTCTAGTTTGTGGCCTAGCTTATGAATTTGCTTGAAGTTTCTAGTGTCGACTAGCTTGTAGATTCACTTGAAGGTACCGGCTCACGCTTCAAGAAGTAATTCTGAAATTAAATTCAGGAAGTTTATATGCCCTAACTTGATTGTACTTGTTCTAGTTTAAACAATGTGTTGTCTATTATTCATGTAAGTTGTATGATTATGGTATGCTTCCGCTGTGAATATAGTTTTCCAACAGTTTGTCACGATTTGAAGTCCCTTAAATACTTGCATTTTGTCCGAGTTGATTATTTCTCCTCGAAAATGGGTGGCAAGGTCAACAGAGAGAAGAGATTTTCTCATTCCTGTTGCACCCATTATGAACACCACTTTCTTCTTGTTGTTGTTGTTGATGAAAGTATTCATTTTAGCTACACATAAAATAAAATTATAGTAATTATTATTTTAAAATAGTAAATAAACTCATTAAAACCACTCATGCATACACTCATACATTAAAAAATCTTATAAATATAAAGTGAATAAGTAGAAACCTTGCTTGAGATGTAATAAACTATGTAAAATAATTTATTTTTCTTGATGGTGGTTATGAAAGAGACTGCATTGAGCATTTACAGTAAAATGTTTTTGTGGACTTATTAATTATCATACCATATTCAGAAATACTGATATTTTTTAGGATAAGATCCAATGACTTTTAAAAAATATATAGATATGTCAACTGGAATTTTGGTAATGACAAGTAAATAATTTTAGGATAAAGTTATCAAATGAACATTGTTTGGAGATCCCATATAACTGGGCATTTATAGTATAAATGTGATTATGAACTTATGAATTGGTATATGCCAGATTTTAAAAAAAATCATATCTTTTAGGTGAACAATAATATTTGAAAAAAACCTACAAATACGTCAGCTTGAATTTGGGTGATTAGGCTTAAATAATTTTAGGATGAAGTTTCTAGTGCAGATTGTTATGAGATAACATACAAGACTGACGAAACTATGGATTTCAAAAGGATTGTACGAAGAACTCAATAATATTTCTCAAGAAATACATTCAAGTGATAATGCGTCAATTCATACACTATGCCAAGCGTAATTCAATTAGAAGGGAAGGAACAATTATCGATAACTATTTCATTTACAATTATTTATATTTACTTGTGTAGCATGTAATAATAGATAAATGTTTTATTGAATGAATCTTCCATCATCGTGATTGAATTAGGTAGAATATATTTCCATAAATGATCCTTACCGATAAATTGCAAATTTATAATTTTTTCTTCTTTGTCTATGTAGCAATTTTTAATTTGGAGTTAAGAATTTTATTGTTTAAAATATTTTAAGGTTAGAATCTTCCCAAACATTTATAGTCATTTATTTTTTCACTCTATTACCTAGACATTAAGAATGATCTCATGTAATTGTGTAACTACGTATTTATATTCATATATATTAAATATCAAAGACTTGGACTAGGTTTTGGACTTCGCTCTTGGGCTTGGATCGGACCTTAAAATAAATATTTTTATAAAGCTTAAATATTTGCTCTATAAATAAAACTGTTTTTACATAAAAGAATAGTACATATATCTGTAGTTCGATACAAACTGTACAAAATAGGTTAATTATTAAAGTGACCAAGAGACAAAATAACACAAGATAGAGATAATGATAGTTTATGTACACTCAATACTAATATTGTGATCATCATTTTTGAGAAATCTTTTCACAATATCTAGGCATGGTTGCAAAACAGAATTCCTCCATGCTTCGTCAACAGCTTCTTCTCTATCTTCTTTGAAAACGTCAGTAGTAATAATATGATGCACCGGCCACATTTTCTCATTTATAAATCATTGAATCTTTTCAAGTTGGTTACAAACTAATATATGAGTATTACGTTTCATACTTGAAATTGAAGCTTGAAGAATTATATTCTTTGATTCATCATCTCCGTGTATATTTTTTTCTTCCCTTAAATATTTGGCCATTTCAAGGACACCAATGGACTGTCGAATTCGTTTGGTGTAATCTGCATCTGGAATGAAAATTTGCCACACCTCATCCACCATCCCTGCATGCAACATAAATTTAAGAATATTTTATTTAGGTGAACACATATTTGAAAACCAAAAGTATTATTAAGAAAACTATATAAGAAAAGTTTTAGTTAGAGTCATTATTATATTTTCATTCATATATAAAATAACTACAAAAATTACCAGCATTGACCATTTTATCAACCCTCGTGTCAACTCTACGGTTCAAGATTGATTGCTCTACATCAAACCAAATAAAGCAACTGTTATACTGATACTTGAACATGAACACAGGGTCTTCCACAAATTTTTCAATATACGAATTTGACCCTCCAACAATAATTGGAACACATTGAGTCTTCAAAATTTTTTATGTGTAGACAATGGACTTCAAACAGAAATTTCCGGTCGTGAACTTGGAATCTAGCTCAATTTCACCTAAAAATTTGTGAAACAAAATAACTGTAAATTAATATTAACATTATAATAAAGGAATCGCAAATGAATGTCTTTTTCAAATATGTATACCTAGCAAATAGTGTCGTACACCTTGTTTCTCAGCGTGTGTGATCTTGTTGGTCACGATTTCAAGTCCCTTAAATACCTGCATTTTGTTCAAGTTGATTATTTATCCTCGAAAATGGGTTTCTAGGACAACAGAGAGATGAGATTTTCCCGTTCCTGTTGCTCTCATTATGAACACCACTTTCTTGTTGTTGTTGTTGTTGATGAAAGTATTCGTTTTAGCTACACATAAAATAAAATAATAATAATAATTAGTTTAAAATAGTAAATAATCTCATTAAAACCACTCAAGCATACACTAATACATTAAAAATCTTCTAAATATAAAGTTAATACGTAGAAACCTTGCTTGAGATATAATAAACTATGTAAAATAATTTATTTTTCTTGATGGTGGTTATGAACGACATTGCATTGAGCATTTATACTAAAATGTATGTGTGGGCTTATTAATTACCATACCATATTCAGAAATACTGATATGTTTTAGAAAAAGATCAATGACTTTTGAAAAATGTATAGATATGTCAGCTGGAATTTTTGTAATGACAGGTAAATAATTTTAGGATAAATGTATCAAATGTACATTGTTTGGAGATCTCATATAACTGGGCATTTATAAT
>NC_064282.1:86990633-86993752 GCF_019186545.1 Solanum stenotomum | reverse complement strand
CAAATCAATATTATCATATACACTACAATGTATGGATATTCAATAATATCAAGAGACATGCTGTCATAATCCAACACTTTCCCGAAGTAAGGTCTAAGGCAGGAATTATAGAAATTTAGCATGCTCGACACCCGAACCCCTCCATACTAAAGCAAATCAATAAACAAATGCCTAAACATGCTCAATCTCACGAGAGAAAGCCATAGCCTACCTGAAAGCCGACCACGCCTGCTCCAACTCACGATACCGGATCTTTTTCCCTCCGAACGGTCTCCAAATGCTTCCCCACTAACAAAAGGTTAATCACCTCGTCATTACGAATATATTGACACTAGAATTATATTTTTCGGTGACGGACCCAAAATCGGGTCTAAAATGGGATTGTAGGGCCCACAATTGGAATTTCGAAAACGAATCCGTGAAAACGTCCAAAATACCTTACTAAACTAATACCCCAAAATTTAGCACAGACAGATGCCTAAAACATAGCAAATCAGCCACAACAATTAAAATGGGCAGCCCCTTGATCACCAATTTCTGGAAAAACGAGACCCTTTCAACCCAAACAGATTATACCACGACGATCCTTGCGAAAAACTCTACATGTTAGCCTCAAGAATGACTCAAAACGGACCTAAGATGATCAAGATCTCACATTTCAAAATTCAACAACATTCAATCCGGAAATCACCCTAGCAGTGGCTAAAATCGATTCCTTACCTCAAACGAAGCCTCCCTTCGCGTTTTTGAGATCACCGCTAGATTCCCCACGAAATTCTCTTGAAGTTAGCCTTTTGAATCATTAAATTTGGATTCAAAATGAAGGAGAAATCTTATGTTGAAATTGAGGGAAAAAAATGGACGAAATTCGTCCTAAATTCTGCAAATTTCCAGATTTCCATCGGAGCCACGTGGCGTCGTGTGGCTCTGCCACGTCACCGCCGCGTTAAAATTCTACAACCCTTCAAACTTAAATTTCTATGTTTCGGACTCGTTCGGAGTCGGAAAAATAGAAACCTTATATGGAATCCGATTGGAAATGATATTTCGGACTCAACGGTGAAGGCGGAATTTCCATTTGGAGCTCGCTTCGATGAAAATTGGGTCCCACACCCAGTATCGTTTTGAGCCAGATTCCACAACTGCCATCTAAAGCCTCGGGAAGTGAACAAAGGGTCGTTCTAGACCAAAATCGATCTTTCGACGCTAACCTAGCTGTCAGAATTTTCATCTGAGCACGTCTTCCAAGAAGGTTGACCAAAGTCAACTTTTCAAGTTATGAAAATCTCCAAAACAGGGAAACGGGCCTAAAACCCAAACGAACGACCAGGCGACCGAACAGTCAGTGCCAGCAAGTCATAAATGACTTGGGGTCGCTACAGGAATGCTCTATACGAGGGAAATAATTCTTTAATTTAAAAATGACCTGGAGGGTCATTACAATATCCACTACTAGAAGAACTTTCGTCCGCGAAAGTAAGAGTCAAGAAGTACCTGAATGCTCAAATAAGCTGGGGAACTGTGCCCACATCTCATGCTCGGTCTCCCAGGTAGCCTCCTCAACTGGATGATGTCTCCAATGGACCTTAACCACAGGAATGGCTCTGGAACGCAACCGTCTGACATCTCTGGCCAAAATAGCAACTGGCTCCTCAATGTATCTCAAACTGTCATCCAAGTCAACTGCATCATACTGAATCACATGGGACTCATCTGGAACATACCGGCGCAACATCGAAACATGAAAAACTGGGTGAATAGCTGAAAAGGCCGGGAGCAAAGCTAACTCATATGCGACCTCACCAACTGTCTTCAATATCTCAAAAGGACCTATATACCTGGGGCTAAGCTTGCCCCGCCTCCCAAATCTCATTACACCCTTCATGGGCGACACACGGAGGAATACTCTATCACCAACAGCAAATTTCAACGGTCGACGCCTACGGTCTGCATAACTCTGTTGTCTACTCTGGCTGTCCTGAGCCTATCTTGAATCACCCTCACATGATCTAAAGCCTCTCGCATCAAGACTGTACCGCGCGGCTTGGGCTCTGTAGACTCAAACCAACCAACTGGAGAGCGACAACGCCTACCATATAAGGCCTCGAATGGGGCCATCTGAATACTCGAGTGGTAGCTGTTGTTATACGCAAACTCTGCCAAAGGCAAATACTGGTCCCACTGACCCCCAAAATCCATAACACAAGCTCGCAACATGTCCTCAAGAACCTGAATCGTGCACTCCGACTGACCATCAGTCTGCGGGTGGAAAGCTGTGCTAAGGTCAACACTGGTACCCAACTCATCCTGGAAGGTCCTCCATAAGCTAGATGTGAACTGTGGACCCCGATCTGAGATGATGGAAACAGGCACACCATGAAAACGAACCACCTCTCGAATGTAGATACGGGCTAACCTCTCAGCACTGTAGGAAGTATGGACAGGAATGAAGTGTGCTGACTTGGTCAATCGATCCACAATGACCCAAATACTATCAAGACCACGGGAAGTGCGAGGTAATCCTACAACGAAGTCCATGGTGATCCTCTCCCATTTCCACTCAGGAATGGGTAATCTCTGAAGCTCACCACCAGGCCTCAAATGCTCGGCCTTAACCTGCTGACAACTCAAGCAACGCGATACATAATCCGCAATATCTCTCCTCATGCCGCTCCACCAGTAGTGCTGTCTCAAGTCCCGATACATCTTAGCTGTGCCCGGATGAATAGAATATTTGGAGTCATGGGCCTCGGTAAGAATCATCTGAATCAAACCCCCAACTCTTGGAACACAAAGTCGATCACCAAATCTTAAGACCCCATCTAAATCTAAGGTAGCCAAGCCAGTGTCACCTCCCAAAACTCGATCTCGAAGTGCCACTAAGTCCTCATCCTCAAACTGACGGCTGCGAATCCGATCCAGCAGAGATGACTGAGCATCCACATAAGCTAGTACACACCGAAAATCAGAGATATCAAGCCGTACCATTCGGTTAGCTAAGGAATGGATATCCAAAGCTAATGGTCGCTCCGTAGTAGAAAGAAAAGCTAGACAACCCATACTCACTGCCTTCCGACTCAAGGCGTCCGCTACTACATTTGCCTTGCCCGGATGGTAGA
>NC_064282.1:86985946-86990475 GCF_019186545.1 Solanum stenotomum | reverse complement strand
CGGTTAGCTAAGGACTGGATGTCCAAAGCTAATGATCGCTCCGTAGTAGAAAGAAAAGCTAGACTACCCATACTCACTGCCTTCCGACTCAAGGCGTCCGCTACTACATTTGCCTTGCCCGGATGGTAGAGAATAGAGAGGTAATAGTCCTTCAGGAGCTCAATCCAACGGCGCTGTCTCGAATTAAGATCTCTCTGGCTCATAATGTACTGAAGGCTCCTGTGATCAGTATAGATCTCGCATCGAACTCCATACAGGTAATGCCTCCAAATCTTAAGCGCAAAAACCACCGCCGCCAACTATAAGTCATGAGTGGGGTAGTTGCGCTCGTTCGATTTAAGCTGCCTCGACGCATAAGCAATAACGCGGCCCTGCTGCATCAGTACACAACCCAAACCAATGCCGGATGTGTCACAATAAACAGTAAACCCCTCGCCCTCAACTGGAAGAGTCAATATAGGAGCGGTGGTAAGCAACTCTTTAAGCCTCAGAAAGCTCCTCTCACACTCCTCCGACCACACAAACGGAACATCCTGGCGAGTCAACCAAGTCAAAGGCGCTGCTATAGTAGAAAATCCCTCAACAAAACGCCTATAGTAGCCTGCCAATTCGACGAAGCTACGAATCTCAGTCACAGAGGTGGGCCTGTGCCAATCATGAATTGCCTCAATCTTCGCCGGATCAACCCTAATACCCTCCTTGGACACCACGTGCCCCAAGAAGGCTACAGACTCAAGCCAAAACTCGCACTTTGAGAACTTGGCATAAAGCCGCTGATCTCTCAAAGTCTGGAGCACTATCCTCAAATGCTGCTCATGCTCACTCCGGCTCTGCAAGTATACCAGTATGTCATCAATGAAGACAATGACAAATAAATCAAGGTATGGCCTGAACACACGTGTTATCAAGTCCATGAAGGCAGCAGGTGCATTAGTCAACCTAAAAGACATCACAAGGAACTCACAGTGGCCATAACGAGTCCTAAATGCGGTCTTAGGGATGTCCGCTGCCCTAATCCTCAACTGGTGGTAGCCGGATCTTAAATCAATCTTAGAAAATACCACGGCACCCTGAAGTTGATCAAACAAACCATCAATACGAGGCATGGTATAACGGTTCTTCACCGTCACCTTGTTCAGCTGCCTGTAGTCAATACACAATCGCATAGAACTGTCCTTCTTCTTCAAGAAGAGGACTGGGGCACCCCAAGGCGATACACTAGGCCGAATGAATCCCTTATCTAAGAGATCCTGAATCTGAACACTGAGCTCCTTGAGCTATACGGGGGCCATACGGTACGGTGGTATAGAAATGGGCTTAGTGCCCGGCTCTACTTCAATAGAAAAGTCAATGTCACGATCAGAAGGGAGACCAGGCAGATCGATAGGAAAAACATCTGTAAACTCTCGAACAATAGGTACTGAATCAACGGTAGGACCCTCCCTACTAACATCTCTAACATAAGCTAAATAAGCCAAACACCCGCTAGCCATCAACCTCTGGGCCCGAACAAAAGATATCATCCCAACTGGCGTGCGACTACAAGAGCCCTGCCACACCACTGGTGGAATACCAGGCATGGCTAAAGTAACGGTCTTAGCGTAGCAATCCAAGACCGCATGGTGGGGAGATAACCAATCCATACCCAAAATCAAATCAAAATTCACCATATCAAGCAAAATAAGATCAACCCTAGTGTCTCGCCTCTGAATAGTCACCACACTAGATCTAAATACCTGATCCACTACTAAAGAATCACCTACCGGGATTGAAACACGCAACGGCTCAACCAATAGCTCTGGGATCAAACTCAATCGAGGAGCACAATAAACAGATATATAGGAATAAGTAGAGCCTGGATCAAATAAGGCGGATGCGGGCTGATGGCATAATAACACTGTACCTGTGATCACATCGTCCGAGATCTCCGCATCTGCTCTAGCTGGAGCTGCATAAAAGTGGGCCTGGACTCCCCTACCCTGTGCATCGGCTCTGCCCCCTAATCTGCCTCCTCGGGGACCACCCCGTATACCCTGGTGACCACCCCTACGGTCCTGTCCCTGGCCTCTGCCTCTAGCTGGAGGTGCTGGCGCATGCCTAGCTGCCTGTGGAGCGGGTAAGGCTAACCTGCATGGGGACACTCGCGGGCCCAATGATCTAACTCCCCACACTCATAACACCCCTGGGAACTGTCGACTGAGAGCTGGAGGTCGGCTACCCCGGCCAGAAGAACCCATCTGTGAACTATCTCGGCCCCGACTAGGACCGGCACTAAAACCAATATGGCGGTGCTGATCACCCTCTGATGCCTGGAGAGCAGCCTGGAAGGGGCTACTAGACTGACCCGACTGAAACCTCTGCTGGGATCTATCATAAGACCCTCGGGGTCTGAAACGGCGCCTATCATAGCTATCCTCCTGTCTAGGTCTCTTGCCGCTGCCCCCTTGGGCCTCGCGACGGAGCTGCTCGATAGTGCGGGCATGGTCCACTACATCTAGAAATGAGCGGCCCGCTGAGACTAAAGACTGAGTCTCAATCCGCAACTGTAGTCTCAAACCCCGAACAAAACAACGAACCCTCTCCTCCTCAGTAGGTAATATCATGGCGGCATGCCTGGAGAGCTCGTGGAATCGGGCCTCATACTCTGATACTGTCATGGAGCCCTGCTCTAACCGAGCAAACTGATCTCTGAGCTGATCTCTGATGCTCCTGGGAATAAATCGGGCCAAGAAGGCCTCTGAAAACTCAGTCCATGTGACCGGTGGAGACCCAGCTGGCCTGGTCTCTAAGTATGTACGCCACCACTGCCTGGCGGGACCGTCTAACTGGTAAGCGGTGAAGTCTGCCCCTCTCGACTCCACTAAACCCAAAGTCTGTAGCCGCTCGCGGCAAGTAACTAGAAACTCGTGGGCATCCTCCCCCACTGCCCCAGAAAACCTCGGTGGTGATAGTCTAAGGAACACCCCGAGCCTCTTCTGCTCTCGCAGTGGCATGACGCCCTCCAAATCGTCAGGCTGAACAACCGGTACCGCTAGCTGCTGAACAACCGGTACCGCTGGTGTAGGCTGGCCCTGCGGTACTGGAACGACTGGAGCTGGGGCCTGCTGCATACCCCCAATGGCAGCTAGTATCTGTACGAGCATCGCCTGTATATCTGGATCTGCCACAGGCTCGGGCGGTGGCTCTATCGCCGGCTCCGGAGTTTGTTCTCGGTCTTGGGCTGGTGCTGTAGCTCTGGCACGACCTCGAGGTCGATCTCTACCCCTAGCTGGGGTCCTACCACGCGTGCAAGCCATCCCTATACAAGAGTGGTACAAGTAAGATTTTCAGAAACCGATAAGACACACAATGCACGACAGTGATACAAAAGCAACACGTTCCTAAAGACACCCTGTAGCCTCCCGAAGATAAGTAACGGACGTCTCCGTACCGATCTGCAGGACTCTACTAGACGTTAAATCTGTACAAGTGAGACCGACAAACCTGGGCTCTGATACCAATTTGTCACGACCCGGTTTATCAAGTCATGATGGCATCAACTATAATCCACCAGCAGGTAAACCAACCCGTAACCCGGAACAACAAGTAATGGGTCTGAGGGTAGAAATTAAACAAGAGTAGGCAAATAACAATATAAACAGGCGGAAGCAAACCAAAACCATATATACAAATAAAGATCCCTCCTAGAACCTGGAAATCACTAGTATAGAGCTACTACAAAATGAGTACAAGTCCCAAAACTGGACAACATAGACTGCACTGTCTCAAAAGGAAAAAGACAAGTCTATATATACAGAAGGAGACTGAAATAGTACAAAACGCCGTGTGCTTACCCCCGTCACCGGATAAGTCTACTCCAAGCTCGATCAACGCTGACTACTAGTGCTCGGACCTGCATCACAAAATAGATGCAGAGCGTAGCATGAGTACCAAAACAACAGGTACCCAGTAGGCATCACCGACTGAGCAAGATAAGCAAAAGTGAACTGAAATGCCAATAAAGGTTCACATCAAGTGCAAAGTGTAGTAAATGGGGGGTATGTACACGAGCGTACATGCAACAAAGACAAGTAATCTAACTAACTCCGCCGGGCTCCCATAAACCCGACGGGTACGCTCGTGCACAATAAAAGAAACCACCTGCACGGACCCCCATAAGCCCGGCAGATGCATCGGCAGTTAAAGTAAAATAATAGAGCTAGAAGGTTTATCACAAAATTACCAATTTCCGGACTTTTAACTGAACCATTCCCAATCATATTCTAGGATCTCATTGCGTCCCGGACTTTAATCCGAATCTCTCCAACCTCCAAAACCTCAACCTACAGATGAGAGTAATCAAGACTAAACTGAAGCTTTAGTGAGGAATTGGGAATACACCACGTGCAAGCTGGACCACGGACTCGAACCGGGTACTATAGCTAATGAGTCAACCTATATGGGCGTGACCACGGACTCGAACCGGGTGCTGTAGCCAAAGGTCGGGCACGAGTGGGCTGGACCACGGACTCTAACCGGGTACTGTAGCC
>NC_064282.1:86917815-86985413 GCF_019186545.1 Solanum stenotomum | reverse complement strand
AAAAACGAGACCCTTTCAACCCAAACAGATTATACCACGACGATCCTTGAGAAAAACTCTACAAGTTAGCCTCAAGAATGACTCAAAACGGACCTAAGATGATCAAGATCTCACATTTCAAAATTCAACAACAATTCAATCTGGAAATCACCCTAGCAGTGGCTAAAATCGATTCCTTACCTCAAACGAAGCCTCCCCTCGCGTTTTTGAAACCACCGCTAGATTCCCTATGAAATTCTGTTGAAGTTAGCCTTTTGAATTACTTAATTTGGACTCAAAATGAAGGAGAAATCTTATGTTGAAGTTGAGGGAAAAAAATGGACGAAATTCGTCCTAAATTCTGGAAATTTCCAGATTTCCATCGCTGCCACGTGGCGTCGTGTGGCTCTGCCACGTCACCGCCGTGTTAAAATTCTACAACCCTTCAAACTTAAATTTCGATGTTTCGGACTCGTTCGGAGTCAGAAAAATACAAACCTTATATGGAATCTGATTGGAAATGATAGTTCGGACTCAACGGTGAAGGTGGAATTTCCATTTGGAGCTCACTTCGATGAAAAGTGGGTCCCACACCCAGTATCATTTTGAGCAAGATTCCACAACTGCCATCTAAAGCCTCGGGAAGTGAACAAAGGGTCGTTCTAGACCAAAATCGATCTTCCGAAGCTAACCTAGCTGTCAGAATTTTCATCTGAGCACGTCTTTCAAGAAGGTTGACCAAAGTCAACTTTTCAAGTTATAAAAATCGCCAAAACAGGGAAACGGGCCTAAAACCCAAACGAACGACCAGGCGACCGAACAGTCAGTGCCAGCAAGTCATAAATGACTTGGGGTCGCTACAGGAATGCTCTATATGAGGAAAATAATTCTTTAATTTAAAAATGACCTGGAGGGTCATTACACGAATGATGCTTGCAAATGTCATGGTAATGTTTGTAACTGCGAACATGATGAATTCTACAAGCTGCAATCTCAGTTCGAAGACATGAATATGTTCACTATCACTGTAGACAATGTGGTAGAACTTCTAAAAGAAGTTACCGATAGTACTCTTCGTGAAAAGATCATTCAATTGGCTGCTAGTAAAACTAGCTCTTCAACTAGTATTCCTAGTGATAAAAAGGTTAAAGATGAATTTAATTATTCTGCTCCTTACTCCTTGTCTGAAGTTCATAATAGACTCTCTTCTAAACAAACCATGGTTATTCGTGATACCTCTTTTGATGATTTAAAAGGAGAAATTGAACATTTGAAGGAAGAAATTAAACTTCTTAAACAAAATCATATTATTTATGATCACCGTCTTACTCAAATTGAGTCTTCTAATAGCAAAGGAAAAAATATGGTTGATGAATCTACTACTGAAGAAAATACTCTTGCCAACACTTTGAATATTGATCCGAAACAAAATATGTTTTTAGGAATGATGCAAATTGTTACAGCTCATAAATGGTATGTTAAATGTACTATATTAATTGATAATATTTTTTCTATAACTAACATTGCTATGATTGATAGTGGCGCTGATGTGAGTTGCATTCAAGAAGGTCTTGTACCTACTAAGTATTTTGAAAAAACAACTCATATGATTAAATCTGCATCTGGTCATGCTTTAGACATAAAGTATAAATTATCTAATACTCGTATTTGCCAGAATAAAGTTTGTATTCCTCACTTCTTTTTCTTAGTAAAAAATCAGTTATAACCTCCTATTATTCTAGGAACTTCTTTTATAAATGCAATTTATCCTTTTACTAATATAAATGCTAAAGGATTTTCTGCTACTTATAAAAATCAAGATATTAGTTATACTTTTATCACCGAGCCTATTTCTAGAGATATTAATGCTCTAATTGAAATGAAGCAAAAGCATGTTGATTATTTACAACTTGAGATATTTAGTATGAATATATTCGATACTTTAAAATCTGCTAAAGTACAGGAAAAGATTAAACTCATTTCTGAAAAAATGGCCATTGATATTTGTGGTGATCATCCTAGTGCCTTTTGGAATCGGAAAAAGCATATTGTAACTCTTCCATATGAAGATGATTTCTCTAAGAAAAATATCCCTACCAAATCACGTCCTTGTCAGATGAATATCGAATTGGTTGAATTCTGCAAAAAGGAAATTGATAATTTATTACAAAAAGGTTTGATAAAGCTTTCCAAATCACCATGGTCGTGTACTGCTTTTTATGTTAATAACGCAGCAGAAAAAGAACGAGGTGTTCCCAGGTCAGTTATAAATTATAAACCTTTAAATAAATTTTTAAAATGGATTAGATATCCTATTCCAAATAAAAGAGATTTATTAACCAGATTATATGATGCTAATATCTTTTCAAAATTTGATTGAAAATCTGGATATTGGCAAATCCAAATATTTAGAGACCATTCATATAGAACGGCATTTAATGTTCCGTTTGGACAGTACGAATGGAATGTAATGCCTTTTGGGTTAAAAAATGCTCCCTCAGAATTTCAAAAGATAATGAATGATATTTTTAATCCCTATTTAGATTTCATCATAGTTTATATTGATGATATTCTGGTATACTCGAAGACTCTTGAAATGCATATTAAGGATTTAGACATTTTTAAGAAAATAGTTATCCAAAATGGTTTGGTCATATCTAAACCTAAAATGAGTCTTTTTCAAACAGAAGTTAGATTTTTGGGTCATTTGATTTGTCAAGGAAAAATGACTCCTATTTAGCGATCTATTGAATTCGTATAGAAATTCCCTAATATTATTACAGATAAGACGCAATTGCAGCGGTTTCTGGGAAGTTTAAACTACATTTCCCCATTCTACAAGAATTTGTCTCGAGATTTAGCTCCATTATATGACAGGCTAAAAAAGGATCATAAGAAGCCTTGGACTAATAGTCTCACAGATCTTGTAAAGACTATTAAAGAAAGAGGTATATCTTTACCTTGTTTAACCCTTGCTAATCCTGCTTGGCCAAAGATTGTAGAGACGGATGCGTCTAATATTGGGTATGGAGGTATATTGAAACAAATTAATCCACATGATAAAAATGAATATCTTATTCGATTTCATTCAGGAAAATGGAGCGATGCTCAGAAAAAATATGCGACGATAGCTCATGAAATGTTAACTATCGTTAAGTGCGTATTACAATATCAAGATGATTTATATAATAAAAAATTCTTGATAAAAACTGATGCTCAGGCACAACTAGCCCCTTTTGATTTCGAAATTAATTATAAAAAGGGAAGTGGTAATTCCCTCCCAAACTTCTTATCAAGAGAATATCTTTCTTCTGATGGGTTTTCTTGACTTCTTTCCTGATAAAGATTTGGTTACGATTTTGAAGGCAGTTCCTCTTAATAGAGACTTAAAGGAACTTATATTATGGAAAATTATAGACGGAATGGTGATGAATATCGTCAATGATTACATGATTGAACAAGAGCTTTATGAAAGATTTTATTGTAATGAAGTTTATAACCTCTTAAATGATTAAAAATATAACCTCTTGAATGATTAAAACTAAATGCGATGTTTGCAGGATGGATCCTCCTTGGATAACCAAGGCTAGAGGAAAAGGCAGTTATACTCGCGGAAGGGGAAGATCATCCCCAAGTTTATCAAGATCATCATACGGATCTTCATCATCTAGTACTCCAATTATGCAAAAAGGAGAAATGAGTTTATATAACTTAAACTCTAGAGCACAAGAAAAAGCTTCATCATCAATACATCTGGAAGATATTCCAGAAAGTGATCCATTATATGCTAAACTACAGGAGTTTCTAACTCAAAAGCAAGGTGATTCTTTTGCTTCAATCGCCAAAGAAGAAGTTGATGATATCAAAACATATGAAAAGGCAGAGAAAAGAGAAATGATATTTCTCTTAGAAAACTCTAACATACAGAGAAAAGAAGAACCTTGGAAGATATTCCAGAGGTATTTAGTTAATGGGCTTTATTTCTCGGATGAGTCATACAAAACTCAGAAATATTATGAGACTCTGCTGATAAGCACATGTGTTGAATTTCAACATTTTTCAGGATATAATACAAGTGAGAATGTTTATAACTTCTCTAAAATGATTATAAAACACGTCATTCATATTGAAGATTGGGGTATTTTCTCAATGACTGAAAGACAATTCAGTCTGTACAAAGTCATGGTAAGCTTTGCCTATTGGGATTATATTCAGGCATTTAATAAAGTCCTCTGTTATAACAATAAGAGGCATAAACATACTTGGTTTATAAAATTATGTGCCAAGATATTTGCTAACCCTATACCAAATTGGTTTTTAAACTGGTGGTCATACCACGGGCCAACCATAAAAATATTGCCCGAACCATTTCTCAAGTTATACAAAGAATGGGTCAAGATTTCCCTAGATCTCAACAAGTTATATCATCAAGAACATATTTGTTATTTTCAACAAATTGAACAAATATATTTTTTTATAGAATTCTCTGTTTCGTGGATTTATAAATGGGTTCCGGAAGTAGATTTTACTGAGGAAGAAATCCCTTGCCTATACAAAACTTATTATAATAATTTTTGGGACAAGTTGATGAAGAAAGATCCTCAAACAAAGTCTATCTACGGACAAGAACTGCTGGATCTAATAATGAAAATCATACACGATTATAAATCGATTCCTAATAAAGGAATTATGACTGATGACTCAACCTCCGTAAAACATATGGCTAGAAAAACTTCTAATCATGATGAAGGAGAACAAAATGAAATGATTATGAAGTATCTAGAAGAAGTAAAGAAAAAGATTCTTCTAAATGTAAGTCATTACGCAAAATCAGATTCATCAATGCGTAGTGAAACAAGTGAATATATGCACGAAGCTCAACCATATGAAAAAGATGCGCTAGTAGATGCACTGAAGAAAGCCGAAGATTTTTTGGCAAAATTAAAGGACAAGATGTAAAAAGAAGTGTAAAGCTTATCCGCGTCGATAGCAGGCCCGCGCTACTGTAGCAACACTCTTCACCAACAGTAGATACACTGTTACCAGGACCCAGATAGGGGCCCAGTATCCTATACAAAGATGCTTTCTTTTTTCTATAAATAAGTTTGTTTTTCTTTAATTGAGAGTAGGTTTTAGAAACCCTCTCTTCCGTTTTGAACTCTCTCTCTTTCTTGTAAACTTTTCTTACTAAGTTTTGTAAGCTTGCCGGATTTTGGCCGGAATAGTAAAGTGTGCAGTTTGGTAACAACAAGGTACTTTCTTTTCTCTTTCTTCCTGTCTTTTACTTTTATAAATTCTCCGATCTAAGCCGTGACTATGTCCGGCTAAAAAATTATATCTATGCCGGATAACTAACTTCTCTTTTATATAGACCATGAACGAATCTAAGCTTTATTTAAATATAGAAGAATTTTAGTATGGCTTCTCAACTTGGTTCTGAGATTGAGGTATAGTCAGATCTAGTACTACTTTTATTGGCTTTGTCTTTGTGACTCCGTCTGATGAGCCGTGGTTTTTAGCCCGAAAAAGAATTTGATAAGCAGGGCGCCTGATACCCGATTAGAACTATCAGACACATGGGCTCAATAAAAGTATGTATTAGCTTCTTGACAGGCCCTTTGCTTGGGTAAAATAATTAAACCATGCAGTCTGAGAAACTATGTTAAAATTCTTGTGTATTTCGATTCTTATGTAATTGGACTACCTCTAAGGATATTGACTTGCTTGATCTATGACTGGGCGGACCACCGCCAGGTCAGTGATCCTGTATCGTTGGTAATTTTATATAAATATATTTTAATTCTTAAATCTTGTCTTGAATGCGAAGCTTTGGAGAAGATGAAGAGACTGCCACACCTCTTTCCTTTTTTTTGGATTTTGGTGGTTTAGCCTTTTAGGGCCTTCATCTGACTGTTGTATACATTATTTTCTACTAAATAAAAGGCATTAAGGCCTATATTTCAATTAAAAAATAAAAAATAAATCATAGTATTTTATTTGTACATGCAATATATTTTAAATTCCAAAATTATAGCATCATTATTCGTACATGCAATTATCTACCAGATATTTTGTAGAAATGTAGTTTACATAACAATACGCTAAACTGATTTATTTTTTAAAATTAATGTAAATGTAAATATAAACTTGTTATTCCTAAATTTTAGCAGCATTATTGGGATAGTTATATATGTATTTTTTAAAAATAAAATAAAATATTGGTACGGTTATATATATATATATTTTTTTTTTGCTGTTTAAGATCAAAGTATTTTTAGATTTAAATAAATTTTCAGATTTAAAATAATTTTAATTTCTGATTTTAAATAATTTTTTCAAATTTAATATGAATTATGTTTTAAAAGACTCCATCATACATAAGTAGAGCCATCAAAATGGGCTTAGCCCATGGGGTTGGCCCAACCCAACCCGTTATTAGGGTAGGGTTGGGATATAATTTTTTAAGCTCATTTAAAAATGGAAAAATCACCCCACACATCTATTTAAGGAGTTATATTATAGGTTTTAAATCTACTCTTAAATATTACTACTTATAACATTTTAATTGCAAGTTATAACAAATCATTTTTTATTTATAAATCAATTAATTCCACTTAGTTAAATAATTAGTCTTTATAATTATATTTTAATTAATAGGTGAGATAAATAAAATTAATAAGTGGGAATCAATGGTAATTATCTATTACACCTTTTTAGGGATTCTTTTACTGTTCACACATCAACCACCCACCTCCACTAGTTTCTTTCTTACTCACACGCTAAACCAGTACCCCTACCCCTACGTTCAATGTTTACTCAAACGGTAGATCTTTCTCTCTCACCATCATCATTCTTTTTCTTTGTACATTCAAAAGAAGAAACGGTAAATCTTTCTCTCTCATCATCTTCATTCTTGTTTTTTGTACACACAAACGAAGGACAAATCTTCTACACAAATACAAAGAATCAAGAGTTTAGGTTGACAAAAAAATATGTCGAAGAATAAAAAACATCAGCATATACTTAGAAAGAGTCCAAATTCGTTAGAAGGGGTTTCTAATGTTGAAATTGAGGCTCCATCTTTTAACATCTTGACTCAAACGCTGTCGACCAACAGGAATGCAAATCCGCCGAACAAAAGTGTTACCACTCTCAAGAAGAAACGAAGCCCAGTAAAGTTGTATATGATCAGATTGAGTATATTTTTGTCATGAAATTTATATACTATGTAGTTGGTATGATTTTGTATTAATATATTTGTGCATTGGCATACAATTTATATAAATCTGGTATGACTTTTCCACAGTTGTATTTAAATTATTTTTCGATTGAAGTTGGTGAAATGGGGATAAAATCTATATGAAATTTATATGTATTCCTATCTTTTTGTGATTTGTTCATAATAATTAATTCATTTTTTTTTTTCAAAATTATTTTTTTCTTCAATGTTGTTTCAGTGATTGTGGTATGTACACATGTCTATCTCATGAATATATTAGAAATAGAGTTTTTGATATGGGTCTCATTGATATTGATGCAAAGTACCATCGTCAAAGATATGCCACAATCCTATGGCAGTACGGAAGAAGTAGGAATGTTGATGTTAAGACCCAAATTCACAAGTTGTGATGACACCTATGTTCCCAACCAATAGGTAATCCAACCCAACGTAATTTACCAATTTTAACTAACTAAGAAGGTAAAACGGTAAACAACGAGTTAAAATCTCCAACACTAAGTTCTTTATAAATACGAAATGTAGAAAGCTAAAATGCCACCCAAGAATTGGTGTCATAAGTACATGAGCTTCTAAATATGGTGCAAGTCTGAAACTAAAATGACAAGCGTAAACAAAAGAGATATCCTATCTGAAAACAAAAGCAACAGAATAAACCATAAAATAGAGGGAGGTGTGTGCTACGGAATAGCCAAGCAGCTCACCACAACTCCAGAATGAAAGTTAAGAGGGGAGGGGGGGGGGTGAATTAAAAATTCGTTTAGTCGACTTCCTGTGAGGAGTAGTTGACTCACATGCAAGTTACTTTCACAATATAAAACAAGATAAGGTACTGAAAGTAAATTGACACGGGATGTTTTTATACTGGTTCGGAACACCGATGTGGTGCCTAGTGCAGTCCCCTTGGGTTTCAAAGGTTTCCTTTAGAGCTTGTTGCGAACTTGGTTGTACAAGAAGTGTAATCTTCAAGTCCTGTCTGATATGCAAATTAGAGCTTCTATGTCGACACTACCTCTACTTGTATAACCTACACTCATAATCTTTCTTTCTCTTTTTCTTTTACAATTGTTCACTCATGTATACAAATGTTTTATGAAAGATGAAATAAGATTACAATATAAGTTCAAGTTAGTTGCGTGCTTCACAACTATGGCTGAGAGAGGTTTAAATAGCTTTGGTCTTTTGCGGGAACCCAAGGGTATTTGAATCAAGGATTATTGATGATATCCTTGATTCGATCCTGATTGATTTGCTGGGTCATGTCCATATTATATATGTGCATGAGCAAATCGAGTCCTTCCTTGTATGATGATCTCTTGATTCTTGTCTTGATCTTTATCATCTTGACTTCCTTCCTTGCTACTGACTTCTTCCTTCGATACTGATTTTGGCTGATCTTGTTTCCTTAATTATATTCTTTGATAGATGCCTATTGAACTCCTAGATTGATTAAGTGAATATCTTCTTCTTTCGCTATTCTTGTTTCCTTGTATATGGCCTTTGTTATGTGCAGACTTGTCTTGATTGATTTAAATAGATATTCCCTTTCCTTTCTTATGTTCTTGACTCTTTCAGAAGATTCTTTTCCTTAGGCATCTTTTGTGCTTGACTTAGTTCTATTTCTTTTCCTGTAATAGATAGTAAGTCAGTTAAGTGTTTTCATTATTAAAACTTCTTGATTACATGAGGCTAACATCTCTCCCTTTTTGATAATGACAACTGACTTAATAAGTTTAAAGAGATAATAAGACTTCCCTGATATGCTGAAGCTCCCCCTATCTATAGCTCCCCCTGACTTTATTTTCTCCTGTAACAGTGAGAACCATTCTCCCCTTTCGGCATAATAAAAAAGAAAGAGCAAGAGAGAGCACAAACTAGAAAGCATATAAACAGAACTAAAGTAAAGGTAGAGTAGGAAGGCACAAAGCCTTCATAGTACAGTCCAAAAGAGATAGGGACATACCCCTATGAAAAATTGTTCAAAGTTGCAAGAGAAGCATAGAACTAATGATTTTACCCAGAAGTACTTCATGGTATTGATATCCTTTTCATTGAACAAGTTGTAGGAGCATTCCAAAGTCTTAGATAAGCTTGAGTAGGAGTTCTGAACAGAGATTGCAAGCTCATTGTTGGAAGAGTCGACTCCATTCTTGAGAGAATCGACTTGCCTGATCAACTTGTTGCCGGTTAAGATACCTTCCTGCTTAATCCCATTCATTGAAATTCGAAGCTTACCTACATCTGTACTGGTGTCTTTCTGAAGCCGGAATACCTTCTCGACGGCATCATGAAGAGTTTCCAGTCCACGTTCCACATCAAGGATGCGAGTTTTGAGTTGATCAGATTCCTGAAATAGGAGAGCAGCCGACTCTGCATATATCTTAGTTGGATTGGCAATATCTACTCTTTCTTGTATAGAGTCCTTCTTAACCCATCTGTTTCCTACCTCTACATATCCCATACTCGAGAAAGTGCGAGAATCATAAGTTGCATTGATGACAATGGGTTTAATCTGTCCACTAAGATTCATGAGATGAGCAGGCCATATGGTAAATTGGCAGAAGGATTAGATTCCTCAGAACTTTCCCACATGTACTCCTTAAACCAAGCAACCCAATTGATTCGATATTTCTGAAGCAAGCAGTAACGGACAAACACTTCTCTGTTAGAGATGTTGCTTAGAGAACCTTTCCTAGGCAAGAGAGTAGTAGCAATAATATGTGCTAAAATGCGATGTTCAAAACACAAAGAAAGAGGACCAAAATCAGACAGGTTTGCGCCGGGTTCAACCACGGTGATCTTAGCAATTTCAAGAGTCACTTCAAAATCCTCAGGCCATGGACCATTCATGTACTGAATCACACCAAAAAAATTGGTGCCAAACACATCCTCAAATAGTGATTCATTTATGATAATACGAGTACCCAACACGAGGGTTTCCAACTCACTGTTGTCGCTAGAAATACGAAGATTAGCATAGAATAACCGAACAACATCCTCCAATAATTCAAGACCACTAAGGGTAAAAAATAAAGAGAGTTTTTGAGCCTTAAGAAATGAACTTACTGGACAATTTGAGTCTCACAGCTGACTGAGATTAACCACCCTGTCAGGAACTACTTAAATTTGTCATACCTGTTCTTTTGTTCCATACCCCAAAATCGATGCATATCCATTGGAGAGAGAGTCCCAGAAGTGTTTGGTCTGGGTTTATTCTGACCCTTCTTCTTTGCAGCAGGTGCTTTTCGCTTAGTCGACACGAAGGGGAGGCAAGAGAATCACTAGACGAGTCGAAAGACAAAGAGAGAACATCTGGGGAATTTACAGAAAGATGAGCGGAGCTTTTAGAGAGGCCATGGAGCGAGTCTTAGGTATTGTGAGATGCGGGAGAAGAGAAACAGATATGAAAAATAAGTAGAAGAGAGAGAGAGGAGACGAAGGGGTTTTAAGAGAAGCGGAAAAGTCAAGAAGGTTAGAAGGTGAAAAGATGGAAGGGAAAGGACTATTATGGAAAAGAGAAAAATGAGGAAGGTAATGATGGACACACTGAACAAGGAAAGAAATTAATTAGTAACACAATGAATAAGGAAAAACAATTAACGAATAAGCAATTTATGGAAATTATGAAGCAAAAATAGTAATACCCAGGCGGTTTCGAAGGAAACAAAATCTCTCTTCAAGTAATGGTTTTGTGAAAATATCCACTAATTAATTTTTAGAATCAACAAATTCCAACAAAAAACCACCATTTTCAACATGATCTCGAATAAAATGATGCTTAATATCAATATGCTTAGCCCTGGAATGAAGCATAATATATTTAGAAAGATTAATAGCGCTGGTATTATCACAAAAAATAGGAACTACTTCGAAAGACAAGTCATAATCAAGTAATTGATGCATCATCCATAATAGTTGGGTACCACAGCTTCCCACGGCTAGATATTCTTCTGTTGTAGAAAGAGCAACAAAGGTTTGTTTTTTGTTATGCCAAGAAATTAGGGATTGTCCTAAAATTTGACATGTTCCACTTGTACTTTTCCGATCATTTTTGTCACTTGCAAAATCAACATCTGAATAACCAATTAAATCAAAGTGAGATGAATGAGGATACCATAGACCCATTTCAGTGGTGCTAATCAGATAGTGAATGATTCGCTTTACTGTAGAGAGATGAGATTATTTTGGAGCGGCTTGAAATCGTGCATATTTGTATACACTAAACATGATGTGTGGTCGACTTGCAGTAAGATATAGTATTGAGCCAACCATTCCTCGATACAGTTTTTCGTCCACGTCTTTTCCCGGTGCATCTGTTTCGAGACATGTGGAAGGACTCATGGGAGTCCCAAAAGCTTTTCCTTCTTTGAGTCCGAATTTTTTTATTAGCTCTTTTGTATACTTGGTTTGACTAATGAAAATTCCATTAGACGACTGCTTGATTTGTAGTCCACAGAAGAATGTGAGCTCTCCCATTACGCTCATTTCAAATTCTCCTTTCATAAGATTTTGCAAAATTCTCACACAAAGAGGAGTTAGAACTACCAAAAATAATGTCGTCAACATAAATTTGAACAATGAGAATATATAAACCAGATCTTTGAGTAAAAAGAGTTGTATCAATTTTCTCCCTTTGAAAATTATTTTGAAGTAAAAAGGTACTAAGTCTCTCATACCATGCTTTTGGTGCCTGTTTCAGGCCATAAAACTCTTTGGAAAGCTTGTACACAAAATCAGGGAAAGAAAGGTTTTCAAACCCGGGAGGCTGTTTGAGGAAAACTTCTTCTTTTATAAAAACCGTTTAAAAAGGCACTCTTTTTGCATCCATTTGAAAAAGTTTAAAACGCTTAAAGGATGCATATGCAAGTAAAATACGAATGGATTCTAACCTTGCTACATGAGCAAAAGTTTTATCGTAGTCAATACCTTCATGTTGAGAGTAACCTTAAGCAACCAATCTTGCTTTGTTATGAATAAGTTTACCACTTTATCCAACTTGTTACGAAACACCCATTTGGTTCCGATTACTGAGCAATTTTTTGGTCTTTCGATGAGGGTCCGTACTTGATTTCTTTCGAATTGATCAGGTTCTTATTTCATTGCATGTACCCATGACTCATCTTTCATAGCTTCATTTATTCGCTTAGGTTCCATTTGAGATATAAGAGCCACTGAGGTTTGTTTTATGATAGAAGACCTTGTTTGTATTTTGTCATCAGGTTTCCCAAGAATGTAATTCTCAGGATAGCTAGCATTATGCCTCCATTCTCTAGGAATGTTGACCTTATCGATTGGTGTAGTCAACTCCACCTCTGTAGTAGCTGACTTGTCAGTGTTAGGTTCAAGAGTGACCTTTGAGATATCTTCAGTTGGTTGGACAAGAGTGACCTTTGTGATATCTTCAGTTGGTTGGACAACAATAACTTCATCAACACTAGCTTCACTTTCCTGAACTCTTGGGTTAGTTTCATCAAATACTACATGAACAAATTCTTCAACACTTAAAGTTCTTTTATTAAAGACTTGAAAAGCTCTTCTAAGAGGTGCACACCCCAAGAAAATAACTTCATCGCTTCTTGGATCAAACTTACCGAGATTGTTCTTACCATTGTTATGAATGAAACATTTACTGCCAAAAGGATGGAAGTAGCTAATGTTTGGTTTCTTTCCTCTACAGAGTTCATAAGAAGTCTTCTAGTATTGGTCTGATGAGACACCTGTTGAGAATATGACAACCAGTACTTACAGCTTCTGCCCAAAAGTGATCAGGGAGATTTCTATCTAACAACATGGTTCTTGTTGTATCTTGTAATGAACGATTTTTCCTTTCCACAACTCCAATTTACTGAGGTGATCTGGGTGAGGAGAAGTTTTGAGTGAACCCATTTTGAGCGCAAAAATCTTCAAACACTTTGTTTTCAAATTCGCCACCATGATCACTATGAATAGTTGTGATGAAGTAACCTGCTTCTCTTTGTACTCTTCGACAGAATAAATATCTTTCCCTTTAAATGATGAACGAGTCTGCTTACCCAGCTGACATGCGTCACACACATGATTTTTCTCAAACTTTAGTTTTGGTAGGCCAATTACTAGTTCAAGTCTAGATAGTTTCTCGAGGGCATGCATACTTGCGTGTCTAAGCTTTCGATGCCATAGACAAAGATCACTTGTAACTGCAGTAAGACATGTAAGAGAAGGAAAATCAACATTATTTAGGACATATATTTTATTAACTCGATCTTAGATAATGGTGAGCCTTTTCTCAGGATGTTTGATGATGCAACTGGCTGTATTAAAGGTAACTTGAAATCCAGCATCACATAGTTGACTAATGCTTAGGAGATTATGTTTGAGTCCTTCAACCAGATACACTTCAATTAGATGACATGATGAGCTGAGAGTGATAGTTCCGACTCCGGTTACTTCCCCTTTAGCATTGTCTCCAAATCTAACACATCTTTCATCGATCCTTTTTATAGTTTTGAAGTTTTCTTTGTTTCCGCACATATATCTGGAGCATCCACTGTCAAGCACCCATATTCTTTTTCTGTAGGTTTTCTTAGATCGCTCTTGCAAGACAACAATATTAGTTTATTTTAGGTACCCAAGTATTTTTGGGTCCTTGATGATTAGTAACTTTTGGTGTCCAGATCCATTTTCCAGAAGAATATTTTCTACAGTTAAAAGATTTGTGACCAAATTCTCCACAAGTATAATAAGTAATTTTAGCAGAATTATCAGGAGAGTGAGAACTTAATATAGATCTATTTGATCTGTTGGAACTTTGATTTGGAGATCTTCTCTTGTTGAGAATAGATGTGTTAGTTCTGACAGAACTATGACTGAAAGATTTCCTGACACTATTTAGCTCCATTTTTACTTCCTCCAGTTCTTCTGTTAGTAAGTCGACTTCAATCTGACTTGCTTCGAGAAGAATCTGCCAATCTTTCTTTTCTTGAGCAATTTTATTATATTCGTCAATAACTTTCTGTAATTCATCAGCAACCATGTCCATAGAATTTTGTAAATCATTACAATTAGGACAATCAAAGAGTCTTACCTCACTTGTTTCACCTAGTGCCATGAAACATAGATTTTCCATTTCATCATGATCATCGTCGGTTTTTTCTCCTTGATCCCATGCTCCGAGACTTTTTGGATCTTCGTTTCTTCGATTGTTTCTTCTTCTTCTTCTTCTTTGTTCTAGGCAGTTTTGTTTAATGTGTCTTGGTTTTCCACAATAGTAGCATTGATCCTCATTCCTTTTGAAATCATTGTTCTTGAAGTCCTGTTGAGGTCTCTGTCTTCTTTGTCTAAGCATTTTTCTCACTCCTAGATTATGAGGGCCAATCCTTCGCCTTGATTTTCATCAACTTCTTCTTCAATTTCAGATGCCTCAGCTGTGAATGCCACCAAATTACTTGGATATTAAAATAAATTATGGACTTAGCCCATTAACTACCAACTAATTTATTTTATTTAATAAATACCTGCTAATTAAATAATCGTAGTTATCGAATAGTTCAAAATTTCCATTTAAAATTCTTATGGGAAGAGTCAAAATAGTCCTAGTTCTCAAAACGTCCTAGCGGGTCGTTACATCACCTACCACTTAAACAAACGTTCGTCCTCGAACGGTAAAGGAAAAGAACGCACCTGAATGCTTAAAAAGCTAAGGATATTTACTCCTCATGTCTGACTCGGTCTCCCATGTAGCCTCCTCCACTAGACGATGCTTCCATTGAACCTTTACTGAAGAAATCTCTTTCGACCTCAACTTTCGAATTTGCCTATCCAAAATGGTTACCGGCTCCTCCTCAAAAGTCAAATTCTGATCAAGTAACACTTAATCTCATTGAATCACACAAGAACCACCCTGATGATACTTTGTCAACATCGAAATATGAAAGACGGGGTGAACACCCGACAAATCAGGTGGCAAAGACAACTCATACGCCACCTCACCAATACGCTCAACGATTTCGAAAGGACCAATATACCTTGGGATCAACTTGCCCTTCTTTCCAAATCTCATCACACCATTCATGGGCGAAACCTTCAATAGAACCTGCTCTCCAACCATGAACTCCAAATCACGAACCTTTTGATCTACATAACTTTTTTGCCTACTCTGAGCCATGAGAAGTCTATCTTGGATTAACTTGACATTGTCCAAGGACTCCCTCAGCAAATATGTACCCCACGGTCTAACCTCAAATGCATCAAACCAATCAATTCGAGATCGACATCTCCTACCATACAAAACCTCAAATGGTGCCATCTTTATGATCGAATGGTAACTATAACTCCGCTATAGGCAAAAACTGATCCCAATGACCACCGAAGTCGATCACACACACCTGCAACATGTCCTCAAGAACCTGAATAGTCTGTTCAGACTGACCATCTGTCTTAGGGTGAAAAACTGTATTAAGATCCACCCAAGTGCCCAACTCTTTCTGCATAGATCGTCAGAAATAAGATGTAAATTGTGTGCCACAATCTGAAATAGTAGAAATGAGAACCCCATGCAAACAAACTATCTTCCGAATATAGATCTTGTCTAACTTCTCTAAATTATAGGTAGTCTAAACTGGTACGAAGTGTACAGACTTAGTCAATCGATCCACAATGACCCATATAACGTCAAATTTACCCAAGGTACGTGGCAACCCTACCACAAAGTCCATAGTAATATGCTCCCACTTAGGTATGAGCATCATTTGAGTTATACCTCCAGGCTTTTGGTGTTCATACTTTACTTGCTGACAATTCAAACATCGAGATACAAAATCTACTATGTCCCTCTTTATATGACACCACCAATAGTGCTGCTTCAAGTCATGATACATATTAGTAACCCCCGGATGAATGGAGTACCTCGAACTATGTGCCTCCTCCATGATCAGTCTAGTCAAATCACCTGTCCGTGGAATACAAATACGACCTTTTATCCTCAAAACTCCCTCACTATCAAGAATTGTATCCTTGGCTTCTCCTTTTGACACCTTCTCTCGAATCTTACATAAATCAACATCATCAAATTGTTGTGTCAGAATTTTCTCCAACAAGGATGACCTGGCCTCCACATAAGCCAAAACCATACTAGATTCTGAAATATTAAGCCTCACAAAGCTATTAGCCAAGGACTGGATATCCCTAGCAAAAGGAGTCTCGCTAACCTATAACAAGGCTAGACTACCCATACTTACCACCTTTCGACTCAAGGCATCTGCTACCACATTTGCCTTGCCTGGATGATAAAGAATAGTCATGTCGTAGTCTTGAAGCAACTCCAACCATCTCCGCTGGCTCAAATTGAGATCCCTCTGATTGAATACATACTGGAGACTACGATGATCCGTGAACACCTCACAATGTACCCCATAAAGGTAATGCCTCCAAATTTTCAATGTAAACACTACAACTGCCAACTCAAAGTAATGAGTAGGGTAGTTCTTCTCATTAACCTTCAACTGCCTTGAAGTGTAAGCTATCACCTTCCTCTTCTTCATCAATACACAACCAAGACCAATCTGAGAAGTATCACAATATACAATAAAACCCTCTCCCTTTACGGGTAGAGTTAAAATCAGAGCAATAGTCAATAAAGTCTTGAGATTTTGGAAACTCACCTCACACTCATCAGACCACTGAAAAGACACTTCTTTCTGGGTCAATCTAGTTAATGGGGATGCAATGGATGAGAACCCCTCTACAAATCATCGAAATAACCTGCAAGGCCTAAGAAACTCCGAATCTCCGTAACTGAAGTAGGTCTGACCCAATCTCGAACTGTCTCAATCTTCTTAGGATCCACCATAATACCTTTCTTGGACACTACATATCCCAAGAATGCTACCAAACTAAGCCAAAACTCACACTTTGAAAACATTGCATAGAGCTTCTTGTCCTTCAGAATCCCAAGCACAATCCTCAAATGATGCTCATGTTCCTCCTTACTACGAGAGTATATCAATATATCATCTATGAAGACAATAACAAATGAACCCAAGTACGGTCTGAACACTACATTCAGCAAGTCCATAAAAGTTGTTGGGGCATTAGTCAACCAAAAAGACATCACCAAAAACTCATTGTGGCCATATCGTGTCCGAAAAGTTGTCTTAGGGATATCCTCTGCCCTAACCTTCAGCTGATGATAACCGGATCTCAAGTCAATATTAGAGAAAACTGAAGCACCTTGCAGCTGATTAAATAAATCATCAATACGAGGTATCGAGTACTTATTTCTGATGGTAACCTTGTTCAACTGTTGATAGTCGATACACATACGCATGGAACCATCTTTGTTTTTAATAAATAACACTGGAGCACCCCAATGAGATACACTTGGTCTTATAAAACCCTTGCTCAACAAATTCTGCAACTATTCTTTCCACTCTTTCAATTTGGTCGGTGCCATACGATAAAGAGGAATGGAAATAGGTTGAGTCTTGGTTCTACGTCAATACAAAAATCAATATCATGATCAGGCGTAAGACCTGGTAAATCTATTGAAAATACCTTCGAAAATTCACTCACCACCAGAATAGACTCAAGCATATAAGTCTCAACACTAGTATCTCGAATGTGCTCTAAGTAAGCCAAAAATCCCCTCACTACCACGTGATGAGCCTTAAGAAATGATATCACCCCTTTAAGAGGGTGACGAAGAGAACCACTCCATTCTACTATAGGAATTCCAGGCATAGCTAATGTAACTGTCTTGGCATGACAATTTAAAATTACGTGATGAGGAGAAAACCAATCCATATCAAGAATCACATCAAAATCTACCATACCTAAGACTTTTAAATCTGTGTGAGTGTCATATCCCATCAAGGTAACTATACACAGTCAATACACCCGATCTACCACTATAAAATCCCTAACAGGAGTAGAAACATGTATCGGCAAATCAAGAGACTCACCTAATATATCCAGACTCGAAGCAAAATATGTGGACACATAAGATTAAGTAGATCCTGGATCAAATAATATAGTAGTTGGTCGATGACAAACCAGAATAATACCTGTGATAACAACATCTAAAGTCTCAGCCTTTGGACTACCTGGAAAAGCATAATAGTGAGAACGAACGCCCTCAGATTGTGAACCCCCACGACCACCACCTCGACCAGAAGGAGAACAACCTCTACCTGAATGAGAACCACCTCTGTCACTCTGTACACCTCCCTTAGTTAAAGGTTATGCAGCCCTGAAAGTTGAAGCCTGAGAACCCTGATACGAGCCACCACGTCTGGTCTTAGGGTAATCTCTCACAAAGTGTCCCATATCACCACACTCAAAATAACCCCTATAAGACGTAGGTGGATGAGAGGAACCTGAATGACCAGAATGCCCTCCACGACCTACAGGTCTGCCTGTGAAGTATGCACTGAACTCGAAGAACTATATCCAGTGTAATCAGCCTTAAACGCTGGTATAACAGCATGAATCGATCTGCTAGACTTAGAGTGATAACCTCTCACTGAGTAACATTAAATCTTTGGTGGAGCACCACCATAATCACCTGAATGACACGCTCTCTTTCCCTTACGCTGCTCAAATCCCTCACGTCAAATAATCTCTAACTCCTTAGCATCATCTACCACTTTCTGGAACGGAAAACCTTCTCAGCCTCAGTGGGAAGTATCATCGAAGCATGCGTAGCCAAGGCATGAAATTTACCCTCATACTCTACGATTGACATACCATCTTGTTGGAAACCCTCGAACTAGACCCTCTTTGTCACGACCCAATTTCTCAGGTCATGATGGCGCCTACTATATAACCCACCAGTAGGCAAGCCGACCCATATCCCGGAACTCAAAGTAATGGGATGTTAGGGTAGAAAACCAACCAATCAAGCTAAAATAGTAATAAATATAACAAGAACATGCAATGAATGGGCAGAAGCGACTAGACATATATACACAAAATGAATTCCTCCCAAAACCTAGAAGTCACAAGTACAGAGCTGCTAACAAAAGTACAAGTCCTAAAAGTGGACTATAGAAACAAGCTGTCTAAAAAGGCAAAAGACAAGCAAAAGTAAGTACAGAAGGAGACGGGCAAATCTAGGACGTTGTGTGTTCACCCTTACATCCGATCACGACCGCAGCTGGCTCGAATCAACGTCGGCAGCTAGTACTCGGACCTGCATCACAAAAATAGATGCAGAGTGTAGAATGAGTATCAAAACAACAGGTACCCAGTAGGCATCAGGCCGACTGAGCAAGATAATCAAAAGTAAACTGAAATGCGAATAAAGGGTCACAATCAAGGGCAAAAGAGTAGTAAATGTGGGTATGTACACGAGCGTACAGGCAACAAAGACAAGGAATCTAACTAACTCCGTCGGGCTCCCATAAACCCGACGGGTACGCTCGTGCACAATAAAAGAAACCACCTGCACGGACCCCATAAGCCCGGCAGATGCACTGGCAGTTGAAGTAAAAGAATGGAGCTAGAAGGTCTATCACAATATTACCAATTTCCGGACTTTAACTGAACCATTCCTAATTATATTCCAAGATCTCATTACGTCCCGGACTTTAATCGGAACATCTCCAACCTCCAAAACCTCAACCTACAGATGAGAGTAATCAAAGACTAAATTGAAGCTTCAATAAGGAATTGGGAATGCACCACGTGCAAGCTGGACCACGGACTCGAACCGGGTACTATAGCTAATGAGTCAACCTATATGGGCTGGACCACGGACTCGAACCGGGTGCTGTAGCCAAAGGTTGGGCACGGGTGGGCTGGACCACGGACTCGAACCGGGTACTGTAGCCACAATCAGATCAAAGGTAAGCTGGACCACGGACTCTAACCGGGTACTATAGCTAAGCATGGACATAAGTAAGTTGGACCACGGACTCTAACCGAGTGTTGTAGCTAAGAATAAATATCCAACCATATGTCGCGGGAAATATCACCAAACCGATTACCATAAATAATCATTTCAGTCCGACCCTCATATACCCCAATTCGCCGAGGAAGTATCCAAAAGTGATTAAGCTAGACCACGGACTTTAACCAGGTATCTGTAGCCGATAGAAAAGCAGGGCATTAAGGATACAAGGTCATAAGCTAAGTTACCGCCTAGCTAAGGCTCAGACTATCAGACTCAAGTCTGTTATATCAGTCTACAAGGAGCTGACCGTCCGAAACGACATAGGAAAAAGTTCTACTGCCCAACAACATCCGAAACCTCGCAAGTCTATGGAAACACTAGTCTAAGCCTAGACTAAGGCCAAACATACTTCAAATCAATATTATCATATACACCACAAGGTATGGATGTTCAATAATATCAAGAGTCATGCTTTCATAATCCAACAATTTCTCGAAATAAGGTATAAGGCAGGAATTATAGAAATTTAGCATGCTCGACACCCAAATCCCTCCATACTCAAGCAAATCAATAAACAATTGCCTAAACATGCTCCATCTCACAAAGAGAAAGCCATAGCCTACCTGAAAGCCGATCATGCGTGTTCCAACTCACGGTACCGGAGCTTTTCCCCTCCGAACGGTCTCCAAATGATTCCCCACTACCAAAAGGTTAATCACCTCATCATTACGAATATGTTGACACTAAAATAGTATTTTTCGGACACGGACCCAAAATTGGGTCTACAACGGGATTGTGGGACCCACAATTGGAATCCCGAAAACAAATTCGTGAAAATGTCCCAAATACCTTACTAAACTAATACCCCAAAATTTAGCGCAAAAAGATGCCTAAAACATAGCAAATCAGCCCCAAGAATTAAAATCATTAATAAGTCTTAACTTACGACTTGGCAGCCCCTTGATCACCAAATTCTGGAAAAACGAGACCCTTCCAACCCAAACAGATTGTACCACGATGATCCTTGCAAAAAACTCTACAAGTTAGCCTCAAGAATGACTCAAAACGAACCTAAGATGAACAAGATCTAACCTTTCAAATTTCAACAAAAAATCATTCCGAAAATCACTCTTGCTGTAGCTAAATTCGATTCCTTACATCAAACGAAGCCTCCCCTCGTGTTTCTGAGCACACCTCTAGATTCCCCACGAAATTCTCTTGAAATTAGCCATTTGAATCACCTAATTTGAGCTTAAAATGGAGGAGATATCTATGTTTGAAGATGAGGAAAAAAAAATGGACGAAAATTGTCCTTAAATCTGGAAATTTCCAGATTTCAACACGCTGCCACGTGGCGTCGCGTGGCTCTGCCACGTCACCACCGCGTTAGAATTCAACAACTCTTCATACTTAAATTTCGATGTTCCGGACTCGTTCGGAGTCGGAAAAACACAAACCATAAATGGAATCTGATTGGAAATGATATTTCGGACTCAACGGTGAAGTCAAAATTTGTATTGGAGATCGCTTCGATGAAAAGTGGGTCCCACACCCAGTATCATTTTGAGCCAGATCCCACAACGGGCATCTAAAACCTCGGGAAGTGAACAAAGGGTCGTTCTAGACCAAAATTGATATTCCGAAGCTAACCTAGCTGTCAGAATTTTCATTTGAGCACGTCTTCCAAGAAGGTTGACCAAAGTGAACTATAGGCCAAATTACAAGGGCAAAAATGTCAAATGACCCTAAACTCGTACCTATTGCCTCGGTACTCATGTTGACCATGCTATTTGCCAAATTTTTCCATTCCGGAGCTGATGGAATCGTCAGAGTTTTATTCTGAGGTCTTTTACCTGAATTTATGACCGAAGTCAACTTTTCAAGTTATAAAATCTCCAAAACAGTAAAATGGGCCTAAAACCCAAACGAACGACCAGATGACCGAATAGTCCGTGCCAGCAAGTCATAAATGACTTGGGGTCGCTACAGGAACGCTCTAAACGATGGAATGAATGCTTTAATTTAAAAATGACATGGAGGGTCATTACAATATCCACTACTAAAAGAACTTTCGTCCGCGAAAGTAAGAGTCAAGAAGTACCTGAAGGCTCAAATAAGCCGGGGAACTGCGCCCGCATCTCATGCTCGGTCTCCCAGGTAGACTCCTCAACTGGAAGATGTCTTCAATGGACCTTAACCACAGGAATGGCTCTGGAACGCAACCGTCTGACATCTCTGGCCAAAATAGCAACTGGCTCCTCAATGTATCTCAAACTGTCATCCAAGTCAACTGCATCATACTGAATCACATAGGACTCATCTGGAACATACCGGCGCAACATCGAAACATGAAAAATTGGGTGAATAGCTGAAAAGGCCGGGGGCAAAGGTAACTCATATGCGACCTCCCCAACTGTCCTCAATATCTCAAAAGGACCTATATACCTGGGGCTAAGCTTACCCCGCCTCCCAAATCTCATTACACCCTTCATGGGCGACACACGGAGGAATACTCTATCACCAACAGCAAATTTCAATGGTCGACGCCTACGGTCTACATAACTCTGATGTCTACTCTGGGTTGTCCTGAGCCTATCCTGCTAAAGCCTCTCGCATCAAGTCTGTACCGCGCGGCCTGTGCTCTGTAGACTCAAACCAACTAACTGGAGAGCGACAACGCCTACCATATAAGGCCTCGAATGGGGCCATCTGAATACTCGAGTGGTAGCTGTTGTTGTACGCAAACTCTGCCAAAGGCAAATACTGGTCCCACTGACCCCCAAAATCCATAACACAAGCCCGCAACATGTCCTCAAGAACTTAAATCGTGCGCTCCGACTGACCATCAGTCTTCGGGTGGAAAGTTGTGCTAAGGTCAACACGGGTACCCAACTCATCCTGGAAGGTCCTTTAGAAGTTAGATGTGAACTGTGGGCCCCGATCTGAGATGATGGAAACAGGCACACCATGATGACGAACCACCTCTCGAATGTAGATATGGGCTAACCTCTCAGCACTGTAGGAAGTATGGACAAGAATGAAATGTGCTGACTTGGTCAATCGATCCACGATGACCCAAATACTATCAAGACCACGGGAAGTTCGGGGTAATCCTGCAACGAAGTCCATGGTGATCCTCTCCCATTTCCACTCAGGAATGGGTAATCTCTGAAGCTCGCCACCAGGCCTCAAATGCTCGGCCTTAACCTGCTGAAAACTCAAGCAACGCGATACATAATCCGCAATATCTCTCCTCATGCCGCTCCACCAGTAGTGCTGTCTCAAGTGCCGATACATCTTAGCTGTGCCCGGATGAATAGAATATTTGGAGTCATGGACCTCGGTAAGAATCATCTGAATCAAACCCCCAACTCTTGGAACATAAAGTCGATCACCAAATCTTAAAACCCCATCTAAATCTAAGGTAGCTAGGCTTGTGTCACCTCCCAAAACTCGATCTCGAAGTGCCACTAAGTCCTCATCCTCACACTGACGGCTGTGAATTCGATCTAGGAGAGATGACTGAGAATCCACATAGGCTAGTACACACCGGGAATCAGAGATATCAAGCCGTATCATCCGGTTAGCTAAGGACTGGATGTCCAAAGCTAATGGTCGCTCCGTAGTAGAAAGAAAGGCTAGACTACCCATACTCACTGCCTTCCGACTCAAGGCGTCCGCTACTACATTCGCTTTGCCTGGATGGTAGAGAATAGAGAGGTCATAGTCCTTCAGGAGCTCAATCCAAACGGCGCTGTCTCGAATTAAGATCCCTCTGGCTCATAATGTACTGAAGGCTCCTGTGATCAGTATAGATCTCGCATCGAACTCCATACAGGTAATGCCTTCAATCTTAAGCGCAAAAACTACCGCTGCCAACTCTAAGTCATGAGTGGGGTAGTTGCGCTCGTGCGGCTTAAGCTGCCTCGACGCATAAGCAATAACGCGGCCCTGCTGCATCAGTACACAACCCAAACCAATGCCGGATGCATCATAATAAACAGTAAACCCCTCGCCCTAAACTGGAAGAGTCAATATAGGAGCGGTGGTAAGCAGCTCCTTAAACCTCAGAAAGCTCCTCTCACACTCCTCCGACCACACAAACGGAACATCCTGGCGAGTCAACCGAGTCAAAGGCGCTGCTATAGTAAAAATCCCTCAACAAAACGCCTGTAGTAGCTGGCCAATCCGATGAAGCTACGAATCTCAGTCACAGAGGTGGGCCTGGCCCAATCACGAATGACCTCAATCTTAGCGGGATCTACCATAATGCCATCCTTAGACACCACGTGCCCTAAGAATACTACGGACTCAAGCCAAAACTCGCACTTTGAGAACTTGGCATAAAGTCGCTGGCCTCTCAAAGTCTGGAGCACTATCCTCAAATGCTGCTCATGCTCCTCCCGGCTCCGCGAGTATACTAGAATGTCATCTATGAAGACTATGACAAACGAATCCAAGTAAGGCCTAAACACCCTAGTCATCAAGTCCATGAACGCGGTAGGGGCGTCAGTCAACCCAAAAGACATCACTAGGAACTCATAGTGGTCTAACGAGTCCTAAATGCAGTTTTAGGGACGTCCGCTGCCCTAATCCTCAACTGGTGGTAGCCGGATCTTAAATCAATCTTAGAAAATACCACGGCACCCTGAAGTTGGTCAAATAGATCATCAATCCTAGGCATGGGGTAACGGTTCTTCACCGTCACCTTGTTCAATTGCCTGTAGTCGATGCACAATCGCATAGTACCGTCCTTCTTCTTCACGAAGAGGACTGGGGAACCGCAAGGCGATACACTAGGCCGAATGAATCCCTTATCTAAGAGATCCTGAATCTGAACACTGAGCTCCTTGAGCTCTACGGGGCCATACGGTACAGTGGTATAGCAATGGGCTTAGTGCTCGACTCTACTTCAATAGGAAAGTCAATGTCACAATCAGGAGGGAGACCAGACAAATCGGTAGGAAACACATCTGTAAACTCTCGAACAATATGTACTAAATCAACGGTAGGACCCTCCCTACTAACATCTCTAACATAAGCTAAATAAGCCAAACACCCGCTAGCCATCAACCTCTGGGCCCGAACAAAAGATATCACCCCAACTGGCGTGCGACTACAAGAGCTCTGCCACACCACTGGTGGAATACTAGGCATGGCTAAAGTAACGATCTTGGCATAGCAATCCAAGACCGCACGGTGGGGGGATAACCAATCCATACCCAAAATCAAATCAAAATCCACCATGTCAAGCAAAATGAGATCAACCCTAGTGTCTCGCCTCTGAATAGTCACCACACATGATCTAAATACCTGATCCACTACTAAAGAATCACCTACCGGGGTCGAAACATGCAACGGCTCAACCAATAGCTCTGGGCTCATACTCAATCGAGGAGCACAATAAACAGATATATAAGAATAAGTAGAGCCTGGATCAAATAAGGCGGATGGGGGCTGATGGCATAATAACACTGTACCTGTGATCACATCGTCCGAGGTCTCAGCATCTACTCTAGCTGAAGCTGCATAAAAGTGGGCCTGGGCTCCCCTACCCTATGCATCGGCTCTGCCCCCTAACTTGCCTCCTCGGGGACCACCCCGTATACCCTAGTGACTACCCCTGCGGTCCTGTCCTTGGCCTCCGCCTCTAGCTGGAGGTGCTGGCGCATGCCTAGTTGCCTGTGGAGCGGGTAAGGCTAACCTGCGATGGGGACACTCGCGGGCTCAATGAAATAACTCCCCATACTCATAGCACCCCTAGGACTGTCGACTGAGAGCTGAAGGTCGGCTACCCCGGCCAGAAGAACCCATCTGTGAACTACCTCGGCCTCGACTAGGACCGGCACTAAAACCAATATGGCGGTGCTGATCACCCTCTGATGTCGGGAGAGAGGCCTGGAAGGGGCGACTAGACTGACCCGACTGAAACCTCTGCTGAGATCTATCATAATACTCTCGGGGTTTGAAACGACGTCTAT
The DNA here is from genome assembly GCF_019186545.1 of Solanum stenotomum. NCBI lineage: Eukaryota > Viridiplantae > Streptophyta > Magnoliopsida > Solanales > Solanaceae > Solanum > Solanum stenotomum. Next base: position 86,959,348 of record NC_064282.1, on the reverse strand, counting down.
CATGGCTATCCTCCTGTCTAGCTCTCTTGCCGCTGCCCCCTTGGGCCTCGCGACGAAGCTACTCAATAGTGCGGACATGGTCCAGTACATCCAGAAATGAGCGGCCCGCTAAGACTAAAGATTGAGTCTCAATCCGCAACTGTAACCTCAAACCCCGAACAAAACAACGAACCCTCTCCTCCTCAGTAGGTAATATCATGGCGGTATGCCTGGAGAGCTCATGGAATCGGGCCTCATACTCTGATACTGTCATGAAGCCCTGCTCTAACCGAGCAAACTGACCTCTGAGCTGATCTCTGATGCTCCTGGTAATAAATCGGGCCAAGAAGGCCTCTGAAAACTCAGTCCATATGACCGGTGGAGACCCAGCTGGCCTGGTCTCTAAGTATGTACGCCACCACTGCCTGGCGGGACCATCTAGTTGGTAAGAGGTGAAGTCTGGTCCTCTCGACTCCAATAAACCCAAAGTTTGTAGCCGCTCGCGGCAAGTAAGTAGAAACTCGTGGCCATCCTCACCCACATCCCCAGAAAACCTCGGCGGTGATAGTCTAAAGAACACCCCGAGCATCTCCTGCTCCCGAAGTGGAATGACGCCCTCCAAATAGTCAGGCTGAACAACCGGACTTTAACTGAACCATTCCCAATTATATTCCAAGATCTCATTACGTCCCAGACTTTAATCAAAACATCTCCAACCTCCAAAACCTCAACCTACAGATGAGAGTAATGAAAGACTAAACTGAAGCTTCAGTAAGGAATTGGGAATGCACCATGTGCAAGCTAGACCACGGACTCGAACCGGGTACTATAGCTAATGAGTCAACCTATATGGGCAGGACCATGGACTCGAACCGGGTGGTGTAGCCAAAGGTCGGGCACGGGTGGGCTGGACCACGGACTCGAACTGAGTACTGTAGCCATAATCAGATCACAGGTAAGCTGGACCACGGACACTAACCAGGTACTATAGCTAAGCCTGGACATAAGTAAGTTGGACCACGGACTCTAACCAAGTGCTGTAGCTAAGAATCAATATCCAACCATACGTCGCGGGAATTATCACCAAACCAATTACCATAAATAATCATTTCAGTCCGACCCTCATATACCCCAAATCGCCGAGGAAGTATCCAAAAGTGAGTAAGCTAGACCACAGACTTTAACCGGGTATATGTAGCCAATAGAAAAGCAGGGCATTAAGGATACAAGGTCATAAGCTGAGTTACCGCCTAGCTAAGGCTCAGCCTATCAGACTCAAGTCTGCTATATCAGTCTACAAGGAGCTGACCGTCCGAAACGACGTCGGAAATAGTTCTACTACCCAACGACATCCGAAACCTCGCAAGTCTATGGCAACACTAGTGTAAGCCTAGACTAAGGCCAAAAATACTTCAAATCAATACTATCATATACACCACAAGGTATGGATGTTCACTAATATCTTTAGTCATTCTTTCATAATCCAACAATTTCGTGAAATAAGGTCTAAGGCAGGAATTACAGAAATTTAGCATGCTCGACACCCGAACCCCTCCATACTTAAGCAAATCAATAAAAATTGCCTAAACATGCTCAATCTCACGAGGGGAAAGTTATAGCCTACCTGAAAGCCGATCACGCGTGCTCCAACTCACGGTACCAGAGCTTTTCCCCTCCGAACGGTCTCCAAATGCTTCCCCACTATCAAAAGGTTAATCACCTCGTCATTATGAATATGTTGACACTAAAATTATATTTTTCGGAGACGGACCCAAAATTGGGTCTAAAACGGGATTGTGGGACCCACAATTGGAATCCCGAAAATGAATCCGTAAAAACATCCCAAATACCTTACTAAACTAATACCCCAAAATTTAGCACAAAAAGATGCCTAAAACATAGCAAATCAGCCCAACAACTAAAATCATTAATAAGTCTTAACTTACGACTTAACAGCCCCTTGATCACCAAATTCTGGTAAAACGAGACCCTTCCAACCCAAACAGATTATACCACAACGATCCTTGTGAAAAACTCTACAATTTAGCCTCAAGAATGACTCAAAATGGACTTAAGATGATCAAGATCTAACCTTTCAAATTTCAACAAAAAATCATTCCGAAAATCACTCTAGCAGTAGCTAAATTCGATTCCTTACCTTAAACGAAGCCTTCCCTCGCGTTTCTAAGCTCACCTCTAGATTCCCCACGAAATTATCTTGAAATTAGCCTTTTGAATCACCTAATTTCAGCTTAAATTGGAGGAGATATCTATGTTTGAAGATGAGGAAAAACAAATGGATGAAAATTGTCCTTAGATCTGGAAATTTCCAGATTTCAACACGCTGCCACGTGGCGTCGCGTGGCTCTGCCACGTCACCACCGCGTTAGAAATCAACAACTCTTCAAACGTAAATTTTGATGTTCCGGACTCGTTCGGATTCGGAAAAATACAAACCATATATGGAATCTGATTGGAAATGATATTTCGGACTCAACCTTGAAGTTGGAATTTCCATTGGAGATCGCTTCGATGAAAAGTGGGTCCCACACCCAGTATCGTTTTGATCCAGATTCCACAACTGGCATCTAAAGCCTCGGGAAGTGAACAAAGGGTCGTTCTAGACCAAAATCGATATTCCGAAGCTAACTTAGCTGTCAGAATTTTCATCTGAGCATGTCTTTTAAGAAGGTTGACCAAAGTCAACTATAGGTCAATTGCAAGGGCAAAAATGTCAAATGGCCCTAAACTCGTACCGATTGTCTCGATACTCGTGTTGACCATGCTACTCGCCAAATTTGGCCATTTCAGAGCTGATGGAATCGTCAGAATTTTATTCTGAGGTCTTTTACCTGAATTTATGACCGAAGTCAACTTTTCAAGTTATAAAATCTCCAAAACAGGAAAACGGGCCTAAAACCCAAACGAACGACCAGGCGACCGAACAGTCTGTGCTAGAAAGTCATAAATGACTTAGGATCGCTACAGAAATGCTCTAAACGATGGAATGAATGCTTTAATTTAAAAATGACCTGGAGGGTCATTACACTCTTGCGCTCCCTCTCACTTTGTGGAACAAACTTGGCTAGAAATACTTAAGTAAACTGAGTCCATGATAGTGGAGGGGATCTAGCAGGCCTACTACTAATATAATCCCTCCACCACTTCTTGGCAGAGCTAGTCATTTGAAATGCTGCCTAGTTAACTCCATTAGACTCCACTAATCAAAGATTATGCAACCTCTCATTATGCAACTAACTATAAATTCATATGCATCCTCAGTTAAGTCACCAGTATAAGTCGGAGGATTCATTAGTCTGAACCTCCCAAACATTTTTTGTTCATCCACAGTCATGGAAGGCCTGTTCGCTAAGTATGATGCAATACCAGGCAATTCCATACTATCTAAACAGGGAGCTGTAACAGAAACTGGTTGAGTCCTGGGAGTCTGAGAATCTGGAGCAACCATCAGATCTAGAGTATGACCTCGAACACGGGTATGTGAGGCATTAGAGGTGACATGCAAAGTTCCCGCCTAAGCCATCCCCTCTAGAAGTCCTAACGTACAAGCAAAGGTATCTTGAATCACTGGGGCGGCACTAATATTGGGTGGAGCCTGAGCTAGTCCATCCCCCTCAACACGATCCTGCACATCCCCAGGAATAACATCTATATTAAGAGGTACTGCTCTATCATGACCCTGGGTAGCTATTGGTACTTGGCCTTCCACGGGTGCTGTAATACGACCCTTACCCCAACCTTGACCTTGTCCCCTGCCTCTACCCCAGATAGTGCTCCCAGAAGCAGGTGCAAGAATAGGCTCCTAATCACCACTTGCAGATGTACAAATCTTATATTTCCTAAAAATCAAGCCTAGGATTAAGTCTCACCCCTCCAAATATAATAAATCTACGGAATACAATACAACCAAAACTTAATTTTCTATATCCATATATTAAATTTAAACTATAAATTAATAATTATTAGAGAATTCCAAAATTAAAACCAAATCATTCGCACCCTGTAACCTTTAACAAAAATGGAAGTACCCAAAATTCAAATAGCACTATCTTTGTTTTACCAAGAATTAATTTCCTATAGCTAACAATTATTTACCCCACATCAGCAACCATCACGTGTACAATAACACTAAACTCCAAAAATTGATTTCATTTACCTATTTTTTTTCCAACCGAAAACTTATACCATTGGTCAATAGTCATTAATGGTTAATTATTAACCTATCAGTGATTCCTTGTCAACAATTTCTACCACATATGCCTACCCCATACACCAAATATAATATCTAATCATTCAATACATACAAAAATGGCAATATTAAGTTATAGCTATTTTTTTTCTTTACCTGGAGACTTCCGTTCATGTTCTAGTAATGCGGTAGTTCTCTTCAACGTGTGCAGATAGAAGTTAAAGTGGATTGTGGTATGACACAGAATTATAAACCCTCAATTAATCTTAATTCATCTTTTTATGTGGGCCAAAGTACTTGGATATTAAAATAAATTATGGACGTAGCCCATTAACTACCAACTATTTTATTTTATTTAATAAATACCCGCTAATTAAATAATCGTAGTTATCGAATTGTTAAAAATTTCCATTCAAAATTCTTACGGAAAGAGTCAAAATAGTCCTACTTCTCAAAACGACCTAGCGGGTCGTTACATCACCTACCACTTAAACAAACGTTCGTCCTCGACCGGTGAAAGAATAGAACGCACCTAAATGCTCAAAAAGCTGAGGATATTTACTCCACATGTCTGACTCGGTCTCCCATGTAGCCTCATCCATCGGACGATGCTTCCATTGAACCTTTGTTGAAGCAATCTCTTTCGACCTCAACTTTCGAATTTGCCTATGCAAAATGGTTACCGGCTTCTCCTCAAAAGTTAAATTCTGATGAAGTAACACCGAATCCCATTGAATCACACGAGAACCACCCTGATGAAACTTTTTCAACATCAAAATATGAAAGACGGGGTGAACACCTGACAAACCAGGTGGCAAAGACAACTCATACGCCACCTCACCAATACGCTCAACAATCTCGAAATGACCAATATACCACGGGCTCAACTTGCCCTTCTTTCCATATCTCATCGCACCCTTCATGGGCGAAACCTTCAATAGAACCCGCTCTCCAACCATGAACTCCAAATTACGAACCTTTCGATCTGCATAAATTTTTTGCCTACTCTGATCCTTGAGAGTCTATCTTGGATCAACTTGGAATTGTCCAAGGACTCCCTCAACAAATCTGTACCCCACGGTCTAACCTCAAATGCATCAAACCAACCAATTGGAGATCGACATCTCCTACCATACAAAGCCTCAAATGATTCCATCTCAATGATCAAATGGTAACTATTATTGTAAGCAAACTCCGCTAAAGACAAAAACTGATCCCAATGACCTTCAAAGTCGATCACACGCGCCCACAACATGTCGTCAAGAACCTGAATAGTCCGTTCAGACTGACCATCTGTCTGAGGGTGAAAAGTTGTATTAAGATCCACTAGATTGCCCAACTCTTTCTGGATAGACCATCAGAAATGAGATATAAATTGTGTGCCACGATCTGAAATAATAGAAAAGGGAACCCCATGCAAACGAACTATCTCTCGAACATAGATCTTGGCTAACTTCTATGAATAAAGAACACAATCAGACATAATAAATCAAGCCAATAATAAATCGACTAATAACTATATGCTTGGCATTTTTGAATTTCAATCCGCATTCTATAGTTATAAACTTTCCCTTTATAACACCAGTACTCGTACCAACGCCCGTCACACCATTGGTACAAGACCCCCATCTTTCACCCTTACCCATGGTCTATTCCATTTTTAATCTTTAATTAGAAAAATGTCCTTCAATGAAGTCTAGAAAGTCTTATCATACCTTGAAGGCCGAACATGTCCACAAATCCTTAAGATTTTTCCTTCCCATTTCGCAAAGCTTCAGAACGTTTCCAATCTACCAATTATGCAATATTCGTAAGTAAGTGAGTTCATAGACACTCATATTACTACACTTCTAACCTAAACCAAAACCTCATCAAATTGCTATAATCAAGCTCCTAATTGTGGTGCCAATTAATACGTCACGTCTTATATTTCCTAAAAATCAAGCCTAGGATTAAGTCTCACCCCTCCAAATATCATAAATCTACGGAATACAATACAACCAAAACTTAATTTTCTATATCCATATATTAAACTTTAACTATAAAGTAATAATTATTAGAGAACTCCAAAATTAAAACCAAATCATTCACTATCTTTGTTTTACCAAGAATTAATTTCCTATAGCTAATAATTGTTTACCCCCACATCAGCAACCATCAAGTGTAGAGTAACACCAAACTCCAAAAATTATTTTATTTACCTAATTTTTTCCAACCGAAAACTTATACCATTGGTCAATAGTCATTAATAGTTAGTTATTAACCTTCTAGTGATTCCTTGGCAACAATTTCTACCACATATGCCTACCCCATAAACCAAATATAATATCTAATCATTCAATACATACATAAACGACAATATTAAGTTGTAGCTATTTTTTTTCTTTACCTGGAGACTTCCATTCTTGTTCTAGTAATGTGGTAGTTCTTTTCGTCGTGTGCCGATAGAAGTTAAGGTGGATTGCGGTATGACAAAGAATTATAAACCCTCGATTAATCTTAATTCATCTTTTTATATGGGCCAAATTACTTGGATATTAAAATAAATTATGAATTTAGCTCATTAACTACCAACTAATTTACTTTATTTAATAAATACCTGCTAATTAAATAATCGTAGTTATCAAATAGTTCAAAATTTCCATTTAATTTTTTTACTGGACGAGTCAAAATCGTCTTAGTTCTCAGAACGACCTAGCGGGTCATTACAGTTGATGGTGCAATTAATGAGAGTAAAGTAACTCAAACAATTGCTAGCAAATTTGGTGGACCCCGCATAGCAAAAGAACATGCTCCGGATACTACCAATTATCCTACACCAAGACCATGAAAAACAAATTTGAGATAGTTGATTGTATCTTAGACTTTTAATTATTATATATTTTTTAATTTTTAGATGATGTATAATTGTGTTTGCTACAGTTTTTTGCAACAATATATAATATGCACTATTTTACATTATCAGATTTATTCTTCCCAGATTTATACCAGTTGAATACCAACTTCATACATTTTTATTTTTAGCCTTTGTTTTAGATTTTCTATTAGATACCAAGTGTATACAAATTAGATATTGGCTTATATTGGATTTTTAGTTTTGAAAAACACATCACAAACATAGTAAAAATTAAAATATTTTGAGATTCCTTTTATAGGACAACTGTATGCATAGTTACACTTAAGTTTTCCAAATGGATATCAATTGGATACAATATTAACTAGTTTTAGGTTGACTGATTTGGTTAAAATCTCAATTACATCTTAGTTTTTCTATTTTTTCCAATTAGATACCAGTTGGATACCAAATGGATACCAATCGGATACAACAATAACTAGTTTTAGGTTAGCTAATTTTGTTGAAATCTCAATTACGTCTTGTTTTTTCTATTTTTCCAATGAGATATTAGTTGGATACCAATTAGAAATTAGATTAACTAGTCTTAGGTTGACTATTTCGATTGAAATCTATTTTTTTTTTAAAAATTTCCAGTGGGATATCAATTTGATACCAAGTGTATACCAATTGGATACAACATTAACTAGTTTTAGGTTGACTAATTCGATTGAAGCATCAATTACATGTTTTTTTTCAATGAGTGGGACTTCAGTTGGATACCAAATGGACACCATTTTCATACTTAAATTTGACTTAATTTTTCCAGTCGACACCAATTGCATACCAACATTACCGAGTTATTCACTAGACATTTGAAAAACACTGAATACACAAAGGATTAAGTAGTACACATAATAAATGTTCTGAAATTATAATTCATTAACTTAAAATGCAAAATAAATCAAAACATGAGTTTGTCACAATTAAACAACCAAATAAAAATAAAAATAAATTATGACTTTTTCCAGCAGGGTAATTTGAATGTCTTCTTGTTGTGTCCCTCCCGACGACATGTATTGCACGTAATTTTAGACCTCTTGAATTTCACATCAACTAGCCCTTCCAGAATTGTATACAAATTTTATACAATTCTTATTCACACATTTCATACATATTTTTACTCAAAAGTCATCAATTATTCATACCTGTATCATGCCAATAGAATACCAAAATAAATCCAACTTATAAAGAGTAATTGTAATTTCTTAAATTAACAGTATACCAAATTCATTACATTATCATTATTATCAAATTACATTCCATTATAATGTCAAAAAAATCCATTCAAATCAGAAATCGTATCATAAAACATTATAGATTGCCACACATGTTTGAAATTAGTAGTATTAAAAAAAATCATATAGTTTTTTTAACAAGCAAACATATATACCAAATAATAATGGAGTACCAAAATATAACATTATTCATTTTAAAAAAACGCCAGAATGGAGTATACACATTTCATATATTTTTTAGGAACACTTTTCATACATATTTCATACTAACATTATAACTATTTCATCCCATAAGTCATAATTTTTTCACAGCAGAATCATACTAATATAATACAAAAATAACAATAATTTTAACAACTACTTGCCATTAATTAGTTAAACAATATACAAAATTCATTCCAATATAATTTCAATATAATTCCAATATCGTACAAAAATGGTATAACCAGATACCATTTACAAATAAATTTTATGTAATTTTTTTTTAACCAAAAACCTGAAATTAAAAAAATAAATCATACCAAAATCTATACCAGTTTCAAACAAATTTATGTAATTTCAAAAAAAAGAATGTTTATACCAAAAATGTCATAATTAAATTATATTATACACAAACAAAATCTGAAAGTTTTATTTCCAGTATCACTAGTCTTATTATTTATTTATTTTACGTTTGATTAGTATAACAATACAAATAAAAAATCGCAAAAAGAACACTAACCTGAAAGATCTCATCTACCACCACTTTATTAATATTGATAAGAAGCCGTCCATTATAAATAAATGAAGATTATTGCATAAAAATGAACTGGAACTAATTGAGAGTGACAAGTAACTACAGAAAAAATTGAGAAGATAGAAAAACGTTTGAACAAAAGAAAAAAAAATCTATTTTTGAATGAAATTTAACTGCATTGAGTTAAATAAGGAAAACGAAAATTCCTTTTATTTTTATGAAACTCCTAGTTTTATGGCACATACTATTTCTTATTAATGAATTCAAATTAATTACTAACAATTTATCCGTTTTTAGCTTATTTATTTTTCAAATAAAATGATTTTTACTGTTATTTTAAATCATCTTTTTATTTAATAAAATGTTAGAACCTGCAATTTTTTATTGTTATAACTTGAAAGAAAAAGAATAATGTCATAACTTATAATTATTAGTCATACATATGTCAATCATAAATTTTTTCACTTTAAAAATAGGGCTTCTAAGCCCGGCCCATACAAGTCGTTCTCCCTTGGGGCTTTGATAAGAGCCGGATCGGGGTCGGCCCATGGGCCAAAACTTTTTATTTAGGGAAATTTATATGAAATAGCAAACTATTAATTCAAATTAAATGCTATAGCCATAGTTTATTTTAATTGTAATTTGCAGCAAACATCCCCTTTTTTTGCCATCTTATTCTATATACAATTAGCCATTTTTGGTATATAATTAGCCATTTTATATATTTCGGTATAAAATGTGTTTGTGTTTGTATAAAGCGAGAGAAAACTGTATATACAAATACAAATACATATATTTTCATCATATACACTTATAATTATACAAATACAGATCTTATTATACAAATTACAATGTATAAATGAATTTACACAAAATTGAACAATTGTATAACATTGGATGTTTGTAGAGAATTATACAAATCAAAAGCTCCATAGCAAACAAAAAATTTGCTATGGAACGCAATTATGCAAACTATAACTATAACATACACATATGATTTTTATGTTTGCCATATGTGAAAGTTGCTCTTTTACTTATGGGTAATTTACAATAATCTCACTAGTATATAATCTAATTACTTAAATACACACTATGTTGTAATATTATGAATCTTTACCAGATTTTGGTACGTCCAAATACATGTATCTTGGAATATATGCACTCAAAATTAGGTTATTTGTTCTAGATACACTCTATCCGAGTAGAATCACATATATCTAGGATACATAGAAATATCTTGCGCCCTCGCCTCCCTCCCATCTTACTTGTCACTCCTTATCTCACTCGTATATTTGGTATGCGAGATACAAGCTAATTACACTAGATTTTTTGCTAGTGTTATTGAAACAACACCATTGTTTATCATATTTAATTTGGAAATCTTCTCATTTTTTTGATGTTATAGAATATAAGTTTGAAAAGAAAAAAATGAAAAAAAGAAGGGCTAGCCCACCCCAGCCCTCGGCCCTTCTAGGGTTGGGTTGGGTTGAACATTTTCAGGTCCTTCAAAATGAAGGGTCGACCAGCCCTAGCCCTTCAAATTCCTTGGCCCGCGAGGCTTTGGCCGGGTGGGGCTGGACCGATCCTTTTTGACAGCTCTATGCATAAGTATTCTTCTCCTTTAAAAAGATTTACAAATTTAAAATATTTTTAATTTTTAATTTCAGATTTTAAAATTAATTTTATTAATTCAATATAAATTATGTTTAAAAACACTCCATCGTGCATGGAGTAGTTATTTTAGCCACATGTTTATAATTAGTTAGTTAATATTTTTTTGCTCCTTTTCTGAGTTTATCTTCTTCTTTTGTGTGTGTGTATATATATATATTTTAAAGTATTTGAAGTTTTTTTTGAATTTCTTAATTTTAAAACACATTCTTTGCACTCTGTACTTCTCCTATTATTTGTTTTACTGTAAATAAAGAGGTTGCAGAAAGATAGTTAAAAATATTTTTCATAAAAATATATAGAAGATATAAATTTTATTTAAATAAAGAATTCAACTTTTAAATAATGATCATTATTTGAATGTGTTGCTTCTTATTTTTTATTTTATTATAAATTTTTTTTAAATAATTATTTTAATATGTTGCTTCTCATTTTATTTAAATAAAGTGTTTAATTTTTTTAAAATTTTAATTCTAAAAGAGATCATTCAAAAAGAATTTAAGTACCAACATGGGTTGTGGTGTATTGTGGGAGTGCTTCACCCTTAACCAGAGGTCTCGAGTTCGAGCTTTGGGTATGGAGAAAATCCTGTTGGGAGAGCCACCCCTAAACGGGCCCTGCAGTGCACGATCTGGATTTAGTCAGAGCTCCAATGTGAGCTCTGGACACTGGGTGGGGAACCAAAAAAAAGGATTTAAGTAATTATTATTTATTATTTATTATTTAATAAAAATTAATTTTTAGTTTCAAACTTCAAATTTAATAAATAATTATAAATTACAATTACTAAGAATACTGTTTTTTTGTGGTGATGACATTTTCTCATTTATTAATCGTTGAATCTTGTCAAGTTGGTTACAAATTAATATACGAGTATTACGCTTGATACTTGAAATTGAAGCTTGAAGAATCATCTTCTTTGATTCATCATCATCGTCTATATTTTTTTCTTCCCTTAAATAGCTGGCCATTTCAGGGACACCAATGGACCGTTAGATTCCTTTTCTGTAATTTTGTAATGACCCGGAAGGTCATTTTGGAAATCTTTATAAAATTACCATTTTACCCATATCGATAGTTGTCTCGAGTTATTTTTGATCGGTCGATAAAGTGTGTTTGGGAATTTTTGAACTATTCGATAACTATGAGTATTTAATTGACAGATAATTTTTAAATAATTAATTTATTTAGTTGGTGAATAATGGCCAAGTCCATAATTAATACCCTATCGCTTGACCCATATATTGAATTAAGATTAATTGGGGGTTAAAATCTCTTTTTTTGTGTCATACCACAATCAACCACAATTTCTATGTGCAAACATGAAGAGAAGCGCATAACGCATCACAAGAATCAAGAACACAACTCTTGCAGGTATGGAATTCGTGTATTTCCTTGTAATATGTGTTTAGGGGTAAAGAGACTTGGTGATGGGTTGACTTGTCCACATTGATTAATTCTAATGATGAAAAAGGGGTGATGAAAGGCAATGTGAATAATTGTTTGTGTGATGTATTTAGAATGGTTTGAGAGGTTTGTTGAATCATTGTTGATGTTGTATCATGATTGTCTTGTTGTGAATGGTGCAATGTTATGAAAATGGTCATCTCCTCATTATTTGTAATTGGAAGAATTTAAGAAGAGTGAAGGAATAAGACCTCTCGTATAATCCCTTGGTTTGTAGTTGAAGTATTTATTGATTTTTGTGTATGAGGTTAGATATGTGTGTGAGATGTGAACTAGTTTGGTACAGACTTACTAGGAAGTTATCATTGACTTTTCTAAAGATTGAGTTTTGGTTGGGAGACAAGCAACTATATGTGGTTATGTCGAGCTAGATTGTTTAAATTATGAGAGGCAACTTATTGATGTTCAATGGTGTGGACCTATAGTTTCACATGATTAATGAGGATTTGAGGGGATTGAAACTAATTTGTTGATGGGACGATACAGACTGTTATGATGTGTTACATAGGCATTTATTAGTGAGTAGAGGTTATGAGCTTATAGTATACCGAATTATTGGAGTGACCAAGAATTTCTTAAGTGTTGGTATGAGATATATGATGGTTTTGAATATTAGTTGAAATTTGATATCTGAAAAATTACGTGGAGTTGACATTGAGTGTGATATAATTGTTGTATCTCGATGGTAATGTACTTGTAGATCTGGAATTAGTGCTATCAGTCTTGGCTGTGACCTGTATTTATCATGAAATGCTTAAATGGTAAGAGGGGGAGCCATATTTTGAAATTTTTAGAGGATACAATGTGTTTGCTAAGAAGACTTTGATACTAGTGACAATTTGAGAGTAAGGTATCTGCTGGTGTAGTTATGTTGTTTGCTGGTATTAAGAGTGTTAGCTTCAATGGAGTACTGTGAGAAGTATGTGGGGTTTGATGAATTGAGTATTTGTAATATTGTAATCGAGATCAGACTAGTCGATTATGGGTGGCTAAAGAATTGATGGAGTCAGATGAATGGAATTTTTTTTATATGGGCACTAAGGAGTATCTTGTGTTATTTGACCTTGCTTCCGTATATTCTTATTTAGACCACATTCTTCGTACCGAACATTATTTTGACTATGATTCACTGCTTATGCTATGATTTTTTCCACATCTATGGGTGTATCCCTAGTGGTGGATCAGATGTACCGATCCTCTTATATCCTCTTGATAGGGTAGGATCATTAGACAAAGGTTATTTCATTTATGATAGATTTGGTGTTTTTTGGGATAGTTGAAGTATACCAGTATTTCTACACGCACACCCTTACTTATGAGAACTTATATAAGAGCTATGAAGAGTTGCAATTGTCTAAGAGTGTTGTTAGAGGTTCTACATTTTGCAGTGTTGCGCTTATTGGGTATTTACTGAATCATTTCCCTCTTTGGGGTTATATAAGTTTGATTTTCCCTTGATGAGTACCCGATGTCTTTAGATCATATTTTTATAACTTAAGGTCATGGAAAGATTTTGATGTGAAAAGGGAATATTGACAAGATATAAGATGGTTTGTGCATTATGAGTGTGTGTTGGTTAGTTCAGGTTCTCTTCTTGATGGTTGAGAAAAGAGTCATCTTGATGGTTGTGTTATGGTCCAGTGAGTGTCGGTTCAGATTGGGTTTATGGTTAGTCTTTGACTTGGTAATCACTCATGATTAGAAGATTTACCAAAATTTTGGTTTGAAATTTCAGTTCTGGATAGTTTATATTGATGGAATGGTCATAAGGATGAGTTCACTAGATAGAGGACCATGATTCCGAGAGTCATACCTCAGGCTCTTGGTATCCCCTAGTATTTGACTTTCTTTTACTTTATGTTCCAGGACGTACATGAATTTTAGTGGTGGATAATGTAATGACCCGGAAGGTCATTTTTGGAAATCTTCATAAAATTACCATTTTACCCCTCTCGATAGTTGTCTCGAGTTATTTATGATCAGTGGATAAGGTGTGTTTGGGAATTTTTGAACTATTCGATAACTACGGGTATTTAATTGACATATAATTTTTAAATAATTAGTTTATTTAGGTGGTGAATAATGGGCCAAGTCCATAATTAATACCCTATCGCTTGACCCATATATTGAATTAAGATAAATTGGGGGTTAAAATCTCTTTTTTCGTCATACCACAATCCACCACAATTTCTACATGCAAACACGAAGAGAAGCGCAACATGCATCACAAGAATCAAGAACACAATTCTTCCAGGTAAATGAAATAACAAAGCTTAAATCTTGTAATTAGTGTATGCATTGGATATTAAGGAATTAAAAATTAGCATATATGTTACTGGATGTTGCAATTGGAAATTGCGGCTAAGAATATTGGAAAGTAATGATTGCTAACGATAGTAGCATGAGACTTGGATTGGTAGATAGAAAAGAACTCAAATTTGAAAGTTCTTGTTGCTGCGCAACGTGATTTCTTTCGGGATAACATATATATAGTGGGTTTGGCTTAATTCTAGGGTTCGGGAACCTCTATGTAATTGATTTTTGAATTTTCTTATAGTTTTCATAATAAGATCCAATGTTGATATGTTGAGATATGTAATTAAATTTCGGATGTATTATATTACATGAAAGCTATTAAGGTTGTAGTGTTTGGATAAGTTGGAACTTAACTCTAGGCTTGAAATGTGAAAAATATGATAATTGAAATTTTAATTGGCCTCAAGATTTAGGAACTTGATTATAAATTTGGGTGATTTTTTGGGTCAAGGCTAAACACATAGTAATATGAGTGTTGTTAGTTTTGAAATCTTATTGTGGTCATTTATTTGAATAGATTGCTTTGAGTTGGAAGTTCAATGAAATAGGAAGGATCAAGTTCTGGAGTGAATTCTTGATTGATTGAGGCAAGTGGATTTCTAAACCCTTGTTAAGTGTATGAAATTCATGTATTTCCTTGTAATATGTGTTTGGAGGTAATGAGACTTGGTGATGGGTTGACTTGTCCACATTGATTATTCTAATGATGAAAAAGGGGTAATGAAAGGCAATGTGATTAATTGTTTGTGTGCTGTGTTTAGAATGGTTTGAGAGGTTTGTTGAATCATTGTTGATGCTGTATTATGATTGTGTTGTTGTGAATGGTGCAATGTTATGAAAATGTTCATCTCATCATTATTTGTGTGAACAATATGTCATTTGCATTGTTCTGAGACATGGTTGTGACAAGTGCTATGTGAATTAAGAAAGAGTAAGAAATTAAAGTGGATGTACCACTTCGAAGGACGTATCGTGCGCCGTGATGGTTACTATTATCGAGGGTCGTATCATGCGCCGCGATGGATGCATGGACAGATATGTCCCCCATGGGTCTCGGACTGAGAGACATCGGGTGTGTATCACTAGGTCAAACATGCATCACTATACTTGACATTGCATTTCATTGCATTGTATTTCTTTATTATTGGTGAGCTTGATCTTATGTGTTCCTGATCTTGTGACTGATGAATATTGAGCCTATTGTTGAAGATATGAAATTGTTAGAGTGTTGTTGTTGAGGATATGAAATTGTTAGAGTGTTGTTGTTGAACTATGTGCTTTGTAAATTGTGAACTGTTAGGTTGGGCTGGTTTTAAACAGGTTGTAGTTGTGGAGGTTGTAGTTGATGAATATTAAGCTAGTTGTTGAGAATATGTGATTGTTATAATGTTGTTGAGATACGTGCTTGTAAAGTGTGAACTATTAGGTTGGGCTGGTTTTATGCAGGTTGTAGTTGTGGATGTTCGGTTGGAGTGTAAGGAATACCCATATTCTATCCCCTTAGCTTGTGTTTAGAGGTTTACTTGCTGAATACCATGTGGTTTGGTACTCACCCCTTGCTACTACATTTTTTTTGTAGGTTACTATCCCGGACCTTTGTGATATTTTCTCTTCTCCTTGTCCGAGGCGTCTTGTGAAGGTTTGTGAGGTAGCTGCTTGTCATTACAGCGGACCTTCTTTCTCCTTAATTATGATCTTGTTCTATTCTAGAAACAATATCATTAGAGACTTGTGTTTTTCTTTTGAATCAATTGTAATACTTTAGAGTTTTGTACACGTGAGACCTGATTTTGGGGGTATTTTTGAGTTGATTATAAAATTTCCGCATTTTATTGTAATGGTTCAGTTTTAGGGTGACTTGTCTTGGTGGGATAAGACGAGTGTCATCACATCCATTTCTGGGTCGTGACAAATCTGCTTCTGGAATGAAAATTTGCCGCACCTCATCCACCAGCCCTGCATGCAACATAAATTTAAGAATAGTTTTATTTAGTTGAACATATATTTAAAAACCAAAAGTATTATTAAGAAAACTATATTAGAAAAGTCTTAGTTAGAGTCATTATTATATTTTGATTCATATATAAAATAACTACAAAAACTACTTGCATTGACCATTTCATCAACCCTCGTGTCAACTCTACGGTTCAAGACGAATTGTTCTACATCAATCCAAATAAAGCAATTGTCATACTTATATTTGAACATGAACACATGGTCTTCCACAAGTTTTTCAATATACGAATTTGACCCTCAAACAATAATTGGAACACATTGAATCTTCAAAAAAATTTCTATGTAGACAATGGACTTCAGACAGAAATCTTCATCCATGAAGTCGAAATCTGGCTCAATTTCACCTAAAAAACTGTGAAACAAAATAACTGTCAATTAATATTCACATTAAAATAAACGAATCTCAAAAAATGTCTTTTTCGAATATGTATACCTAGCAAATAGTGCGTCCACCTTGTTTCTCAGCGTGTGTGATCTTGTTGGTCACGATTTCAAGTCCTTATATACTTGCATTTTGTCCGAGTTGATTATTTCTCCTTGAAAATAGGTGGCAAGGTCAACAGAGAGACGAGATTTTCCCGTTCCTGTTGCTCCTATTATGAACACCACTTTCTTCTTGTTGAACTTGTTGTTGTTGATGAAAGTATTCATTTTAGCTACACATAAAATAAAATCATAATAATAATTAGTTTAAAATAGTAAATAATCTCATGAAAACCACTCATTTATACACTCATACATTAAAAAATCTTATAAATATAAAGTTAATAAGTTGAAACCTTGCTTGATATGTAATAAACTATGTAAAAGAAAATATATTTCTTGATGGTGATTATGAAAGAGATTGCATTGAGCATTTATAGTAAAATGTATTCGTGGACTTATTAATTGGCATACTATATTCAGAAATACTGATATCTTTTAGGATAAGATCAATGACTTTTGAAAAATGTATAGATATGTCAACTGGAATTTTGGTAGGGACAAGTAAATAATTTTAGGATAAAGTTATCAAATGTACATTGTTTGGAGAACTCATATAACTGGGCATTTATTGTAAAAATGTGATTTTGAACTTATGAATTGGTATATACCAAATTTTTAAAAAAACATATCTTTTAGGATTAGAATAATTCTTGAAAAAAACCTACAGATACGTCAGCTTGAATTTGGGTGATTAGGCTTAAATAATTTTAGGATAAAGTTTCTAGATGAACATTGTTATGAGATCACATACAAGATTGACGAAAATATGGATTTCCAAATAATTGTAAAAAGAAATCAATAATTTTTCTAAAGTAATACATTCATGTGATAATGCGTCAATTCATACACTATTTAACAACACGTCATAAGTGCTAAGTCTAATTCAATTAGAAGGGAAGGAACAATTATCGATAACTATTTCAATTACAATTATTTATATTTACTTGTGCAACATGTAATAATAGATAAATGTTTTATTGAATGAAGCTTCTATCATCGTGATTAAATTAGGTAGAATATATTTTCTTAAATGATCCTTACCAATAAATTGCAAATTCATTATTTTCTCTTCTTTGTCTGTGTAACAATTTTAAATTTGGAGTTAAGGATTCTATTCTTTCAAATTCTTTAAGGTTAGAATCTTCCCAAACATTTATAGCCATTTATTTTTTCACTCTATTACCTTGACATTAAGAATAATCTTATGTAATTGTGTAAGTACGTATTTATATTAATATATATTAAATATCAAAGACTTGGACTTGGACTTGGGGCTTGGGCTTGGATCGGACCTTAAAATAAATATTTTTATAAAGCTTAAATATTTGCTCTATAAATAACAATGTTTTTACAGACAAGAATTGTCACTCTCCGATCTTACACACTGGGCGGGACAGGCACTCAAAGACCATTGCTGGCCCCAAGCTAACCCTTAGCTTAACTTACTTAACTTAGCGGAAGACAATATTCATATCTATAATGATCAATGAACTTAGTCGAACTGAATAATAAAATAACTAAGAATGTTTTAAAGATTAAATATTCAACTTGGCCAAAAGTGGCAACCCAAATTTTTGACATAAGAATGATAATGTAAAGACTACTGAACTACTAACTATCTATGAAGCCTCTAAAATAAAGAGGGATGTTGGGGCAAGACCCCCGATCTTCCTAACATCTAAAAGACTAGAAAGCAAATAAAGGAGTCCTCCGGAATGCTAGGAGGCTTACCAACATACTCTGAATGCTCAGGCTGGATCAACGAGGTGTTGGATGCTGATCCTGGTTACCTGCGTCTGCATCATAATAAGATGCAGGCCAACTGGCATCAGTACATTGAATGTACGAGTATGCGAGTTGGAATGCTAACAAACATAGGCTCGAAAGAAATTATGAAAGAAACACCTACCTAGCTCTTCTCAACTCATGGATACTCAACTCAATATAAAGCAATAAAACACATGCGATATATATATAAAGCTTATAAAATAACTGAAAGCAATCTTAGTTCGTTAAAGATAAAGCAATAACAAACTTAACTTTACTCATTTAGAAAGTAATATAACTTATGTGGGAAATTCTCTAACCGACAACCATCACTATGAGCCTAAGTGATGGTAGAACATTTTATCTCACGTTGCCAAGGATCGTCCTATACCTTTCCATCGGTATAGAACCTGAACTACTAAGTGGATCCACTAGTCTATGCTGAAAAGCTCTAAGGAATCATCTAAAAAGTATGATCCTTTTTCTGCCCGTGATGACTACATGGTTTATGAGAGCTTGAGTTAATATGAACTCGCGTCCCCATATCGGTGCTCAATACTACTCCCAAAAATATACTTAGCTCATATGTCTTTTTTAAAACAACTTCCTCTCTGGTTTGGAATAATTTCTCAAACTTAGCTTAAAAGCTCTTGTGGAATCAATGATCCCTTTTCTTGCTCAAAACTCTTTTGGAAATCTCAGTTTTCTCTCATCTTAAATGTAAAAACATTTACTCTTAGGAATACTTAATTCTCATATATCATTTTAATGAAAATGAACTTTACTCTTACTCTTTATTCAACTTCAAAACTTAAGTCTGAAAACATAGTTAAAACGTTTGTAAAAGACTTATGAAAACTTGAAATGAACTTCTCTTACTTGACTCTTGACTTCTCTCAACTTTGATCTTAACTGCTTTTGTGTTGACTCTTAACTGATCGTTGAATTGAATTATGGATTCAAGGATTATGATAGTTGTTTGGAAAGATCTCATGTTGTTTAGGAGTGATTTTAGATAGCTAAACATGAGAAAAGACCAAAAATCAAGATTTGAAGGTGAGTTTTGATGCAGAGGCATAATTAAATTTTGGTTCCAAAAATGTCTTTTGAGGCAGAACACCTCGTGTCATCTCCGCGAGGCAGAGCAGAATTTTTAAATCCTGGGAATAGGTCGTGCGACGCGCTCCCATACTCAAATTTCATCCGGCGAAATTTCTTCTTCGTTTTGCACCCCTAAATCACCCAACCTCGGTTCTTTTTCTCAAATTACCTTTATATACAGATACCCAACAAATGTACCTAAGAACCTAATTCAAAACGACTCTATAATGCAACATAACAAACTCATAAACTTCTCAATTCATCCCAATTCAAGAACCATTATTCAAATTCAAGAATTCATGTCAAGAACATCAACTTTCAAGCTCTTTTAGGATAAATTTTGCTGAACTAAACATGTTTGGCACATGGGTGAATGAACCCAACACTATGAGAGACTCACATACCTTGTAGGGACAATTCGTTGGCGAATCCGTAACCAAAATCAATCGTTCTTGGCGAATCTTGCTTTTCCTCTTCTCCTTTCTCTTGCGTTCTTTCTCCAAAATCCCTTACTCTATTTCTCAAAAGTGTAAACTGAAATAAATCAATTTTGACCCCAATTATTTTATTAAAAACGCATTTAATTGATCGGGTAAGGAAAAGACAAAACTACCCTTCAAAAATCCGGATTGGACATTTCCTTAATCCAGTAGCCCAAATTACAAAGGGTATAACTTACTCATACGAACTTGAAATCATGCAAACTTGGCGTTGTTGGAAAGATCATTCCAAGATCTTTTCAACCATATCTGGAACTACACCTAACTCATCCTGAGATAGGAGTTATGGTCGTTTGAAGTTGACCGAAAACTATCTTTAACTTACTTAAAATTTTCCAATTCCTCATAGTTTCCAAAAATAACTATTTCCAGATTTTAAACTTCCTTCTAGTTCTTTCTATTTGTGAGATGTTACAATATCTTCCCCTTGGGAGTATTCATCCTCGAATGACATTTACTCTTACTAAGCTAAGGGTGGTAACATCAAGTTCAAACATCCTAAAAGCAATTTCAAACAAAGAAGATGCTCACTCATAATTTGGATAGTACTAAGAAGAAAATTAGTACCTTGGTCTGAATTTTCTCTGGTTTCAAAGAGATGTGGATATCTCTTCATCATATCCTCTTCACTTTGACTGACGCAACCTCCTTTGTTCTCAACTTGCGAACTTGGCGATCTATAATCTGAACCGGAATCTCCTCATAAGATAAGCTATCCTTGATCTCAATATCTTTAGTTGATATGATCAATGAAGGATCGTCTATGCACTTCTTCAACATGGAGATATGAAAGACCGGATGAACCACTGCTAATTCCTGTGGTAGCTCCAACTCATAAGTTACATTGCCAATCTTCTTGGCTATTCTATAAGGTCCAATATACCGGGGACTAAGCGTCCCCTTCTTACCAAACCTCATAACACCCTTCATGGGTGAAACTTTTAAATATACCCAATCATCTACCTCGAACTCTAACGCCTTTCTCTTAACATCAGTGTAGGATTTATGATGACTCTGTGCTGTTTTCAATCTCTCTTAAATTACTTTCACCTTCTCCATAGCTTGATGGACTAAATCTGGTCCTATCAACCCTACTTCACCAACTTTAAACCATCCAATAGGAGTTTTGCACCTTCTCTCATAAAGAGCTTCATAAAGAGCCGTTTGGATGCTAAAGTGATAACTGTTATTGTAAGCAAACTCAATGAGAGGTAGGTGATCATCCCAATTCCCTTTGAAATCAATCACACAAGCCCTCAACATATCTTCTAAAGTCTGAATAGTGCATTCTGCTTGCCCATCAGTCTGAGGATGAAAGGCAGTACTTACGTTCACATTTGAACCTAAACCTTTCTGAAAAGATTTCCAGAATTGTGTAGTAAATTGTGCACCTCTATATGAAATAATGGAGACTGGAACTCCATGAAGTCTTACCACCTCCTGAATACATAACATGGCATAATCTTCTGTTGTATGGGTAGTCTTTATCGGCAGAAAATGGGTTGATTTTGTCATTCTGTTGACAATCACCCAAATAGAATCATGCTGTCTGCAAGACCTTGGCAAGCCTGTGATGAAATCCATATTAATCATCCCCCACTTCCATTCTAGAAGTTCTATATTCTGCGCCAAACCACCGGGCCTTTGGTGCTCTACTTTAACTTGTTGGCAGTTTGGACACTTAGCAACAAATTCTGTAATGCCCTTCTTCATACTATTCCACCAGTACACTTCTTTCAAATCACGATACATCTTAGTGGAACCCGGATGAATGTAATAGCTGGAGCTATGAGCTTCCTCCATGATCCTTTCTTGGCGTCCATCCATCATTGGTACACACAACCTACCTTGATATCTCAATACACCTTTTCCTCCTTGTTCAAAAGCTAATACTCTTTTCATATGAACATTTGCCTCAATTCAAGAAAAATAGGGTCTTGGTCTTGCTTGCCTTTTACTTCTGATACTAATGATGACTCAGCCCCATTCGTCACCACTATTCCTCCTTCTGTAGAATCCATAAGTCTGACTTCCAGGCGTGCCAGTCTGTGCACATCTTTTGCTAACTCTCTCTTTCCTTCTTCAACATAGGCGGTGCTACCCATAGACAACCTACTTAAGGAATCAGCAACAACATTAGCCTTACCTGGGTGGTAAAGAATACTCATGTCGTAGTCCTTGAGTAACTCTAACCACCTTCTCTGTCTGAGTTTAAGCTCTTTCTGAGTGAATACATATTGGAGGCTCTTGTGATCGGTAAACACATCAACATGAACACCATACAAATAATGGCGCCATATCTTCAAAGCAAAAACTACAACAGCTAACTCTAGATCATGGGTTGGATAATTCTTTTCATGAACTTTCAACTGTCTAGAGGCATAAGCTATAACTTTGCCATTCTGCATTTAGATACAATCCGAACCAACTCTAGATGCATCATAATACACCATAAAACCTTCAGTACCTTCTGGTAAGGTCAAAATTGGGGTAGTAGTCAACCTCTTTTTTCAATTCCTAAAAGCTTTTCTCACAAGCTTCAGACCATTGAAACTTCACTGTTTTCTTTGTCAACTTCGTCAAAGGCAACGAAATGGATGAAAAACCCTCTATGAACCTTCTATAATAGCCAGCCAAACCTAAGAGATTCCTAATATCAGTTGGAGATGTGGGTCTAGGCCAATTCTGAACTGCCTCAATTTTCTGAGTATCAACTCTAATTCCATCACCGGAAACTATGTGGCCCAATAACGCCACAGACTCAGGCCAAAACTCAAACTTAGAGAACTTGGTATACAACTCTCTACCTTTCAAAGTCTGAATAATTATTCTAAGATGACTAGCATGATCTTATTCATTCCTTGAATAGATTTGTATGTCTTCAATGAAGACGATAACAAACATATCTAAATAAGGTTTGAAGACTCTATTCATAAGATCCATGAACGCTGCTGGTGCATTGGTCAAACCAAAGGACATGACCAAAAACTCATAATGACCATATCTGGTTTTGAAAGCTGTATTTGGAATATCACATTCTCTTACTCTTAACTGATGGTAGCCTGATCTGAGGTCAATTTTCGAGAAACAGGAAGTACCCTGAAGCTGATCGAAAAGATCATCAATTCTCGGAAGAGGATACTTATTCTTGATGGTAACCTTGTTCAACTGACGGTAGTCTATACATATCCTAAGGGAACCATCTCTCTTTCTCACAAACAAGACCGGAGCGCCCCAAGGTGAGACATTTGGTAGAATGAAGCCCTTATCTAACAGATCCTTTAACTGCTCTTTCAACTCTGCTGGTGCCATTCTGTATGGCAGAATAGATATAGGATGAGTATCTGGAATGATGTCTATATCGAAGTCTATTTCTCTCTCAGGAGGGACTCCGGGTAGGTCATCAGGAAAGACTTCTAGAAACTCTTTCACTATAGGAATTGACTAAATGAGAGGTACCTCAACACTTGAGTCATTAACTCAGACGAAGTGATAGATACAACCCTTCGAAACTAAATTTCTCTCCTTAAGGTATGAAATGAAACGACCCCTAGGCACTGCTGAACTACTACTCCACTCTATGATTGGCTCATTAGGAATCTGAAACTTGACTACTCGAGTTCTACAATCTATTGATGCATAACAGGCATAAAGCCAGTCCATTCCTAGAATGACATCGAAATCTACCATGTGTAACTCAACTAAATCAGCCATGGTGTCTTTGTGATTGATGGAAATGCAACAATCACGATAAACTCGCTTCACTAGAATAGACTCCCCAACAGGTGTAGAAACACAGAAGGATTCACATAGCTTCTCAGAAATAACATCAAACTTATTTGCAACATAAGGGGTTACAAAAGATAAACTTGCTCCTAGTCTAGCAAAGCATAAACATCAAAAGTAAAGACTTTGATCATGCCAGTAACAACATCTGGAGAGTTCTCTTGCTTTTGGCAACTCGTGTCTCATAGAGGCGGTTTGCTCCTCTGCCAGCACCGGAAGTAGCTCATCTAGGTGCAGTCCTATATGGTGGAGCAACTGATAAAGAATGGGCTCTATTTCTCGGATTTCCACTACCTTGCTTATTCTTAGGACACTCTTTCAAGAAGTGTCCCTCTTGCCCACACTTGAAACAACTTGTCTGGCCATCCCGAAACTTACCTGAGTGGTTTCTACCATATCTACCACATACAGGAGCCCAACTACCTCCTTGTGCCACACTACCTTGAGACTGTGCTGGTCTAGCTCTAAAGTTCTGTGAATTTGGCCATTATACTCACCTTTGTTCTTAGGTGCAGGTACACTAGCAGATGATGGTGTAGGCCCTTTTTGCTTCTGAAAGGATGAATGATTCACACTTCCCTTCTGCTTCGTAGACTCATTTTCTGTCTTCGGTTTCTTATTTCTGAACTATTCCCTATCTCTCAGCTTCTCTTCCTCAACCTACTGCACATAAACCATTAATCTTGAAATGTCCATGTCCCTAATAAGCATTGCTGCCCGACTCTCTTTGCTTGATAGATGGCCCAACCCAGCAACGAACAAGCTCATTTTACTTCTCACGTCCTTAACCATTTCTGGAGCATAACGAGATAGTTGGGTGAACTTCAACCCATACTCATAGACATTTAGAGAATCCTGCTTAAGTGTGAGGAACTCACGTACCTTGGCCTCTTTCAATTCCCAAGGAAAGAAATGCCCCAAGAAAGCTTCCTCAAAACAGGCCCAACTCACAAGTGGTGCATCCTCAGCTCTATCCCCTTTCCACTGATCAAACCAGGTCCTAGCAACATTCTTTATCTGGCATGCAGCTAGCTGTACTCTCTTAGTATCAGCAACATGCATCACATTAAATACTTTTTTCAGTTCCTCTATGAAGTTCTCTGGATCCTCAGTAGTGCTTGAACCAGTGAAACTTGGAGGATTCATCCTCAAGAATTCACGAATCCTTGAAGTGTCAGCCTCTTTTTGTCGAGCTCCTCTTTGCTGCCCGACCTGGTTAGTCAAAGCTTGGCTCAACATCTGGGTAGCCTCATGAAACTCAGCATTGGTGACTTCTCGTTGAGGTTGCATTTCAGGTGCATTGGGTAACTCTTGTTCCTCAACATTGCTTCTCGCAGGACGACCTCTAACAGCTCTTAGTGGAGGCATGATTTTCTGAAACACGCGCAAGCACGAATTAGAAGGAAATTTTATAAAGGTTAACTCTATCCCATGAAATGAATGTGAAAGAAGTGAGATAATTCCTAAATGTTGCAGCCTCCTAATTATAGATGTGGCACGCTTCACACTGATAACTAAGACTCTACAGACACAACTTCATAGACTCCCTAGGACTATTGAACTTTGTTCTCTGATACCAAGTTGGTCACTCTCTGAGCCTACACCCTGGGAGGGAATGACACTCGAACACCATTGCGGCCCTCAAGCGAACCCTTGGCCTGGCTTACTTAACTCAGCAAAAGACAATATTCATATTTATAATGATCAATGAACTTAACCGAACTGAATAATAAAATAACTGAGAATGTTTTAAAGATTAAACATTCAACTTGACCAAAAGGGGAAACCCAAGTCTTTGACATAAGAATGATAATGCAAAGACTACTGAACTACTAACTGTCTATGAAGCCTCTAAAACAAAGAGGGATGTCGGGACAGTACCCCCAATCATCCTAAAATCTGAAAGAATAGAAAGCAAATAAAGGAGTCCTCCGGAATGCGAGAAGGCTCACCAACATACTCTGAATGCTCAAGCTGGATCAACGAGGCACTGGATGCTGATCCTGGTTACTGTGTCTGCATCATAATAAGATGCAGGCCAACTGGCATCAGTACATTGAATGTACGAGTATGTTAGTTGGAATGCTAACAAATATAGGCTTGAAAGAAATTATGAAAGAAACACCTACCTAGCTCTTCTTAACTCATAGATACTCAACTCAATATAAAGCAATAAAACATATGTGATATATATATATATAAAGCTTATAAAATAACTGAAAGCAATCTTAGGTCATTAAAGATAAAGCAATAACAAACTTAACTTTACTAATTTAGAAAGTAATATACCTTCTGTGGGAGATTCTCTAACCGAAAACCATTACTAGAAGCCTAAGTGATGGTACAATGTTTTACCTCACGTTGCCAAGGACCGTCCTATACCTTGCCATCGGTATAGAACCTGAACTACTAAGTGGATCTACTAGTCTATGCTGAAAAGCACTAAGGAATCATCTAAAAAGTATGACCCTTTTTCTGCCCATGATGGCTACATGGTTTATGAGGGCTTCAGTTAATATGAACTCGCGTCCCCATATCAGTGCTTAATACTACTCCCAAAAATATACTTAGCTCATATGTTTTTTTTAAAAAAAACTTCTTCTCTGGTTTGAGATAATTTCTCAAACTTAGCTTAAAAGCTCTCATGGAATCAATGTCCCCTTTTCTTGCTCAAAACTCTTTTGGAAATCTCAGTTTCCTCTCATCTTAAATGTAAAAACATTTACTCTTGGGAATACTTAGTTCCCATATATCATTTTAAAGAAAATGAACTTTACTTTTACTCTTTACTCAACTTCAAAACTTAAGTTTTAAAACAAAGTTAAAACGTTTGTAAAAGATTTATGAAAACTTGAAATGAACTTATCCTACTTGACTCTTGACTTCTCTTGACTTTGATCCTAACTGCTCTTGTCTTGACTCTTAACTGATCCTTAGATTGAATTATGGATTCAAGGATTATGATAGTTGTTTGGAAATATCTCATGTTGTTTAGGAATGATTTTAGATAGCTAAACATGAGAAAAGACCAAAAATCAATATTTGAAGGTGAGTCCATGACGCAGAGGCATAATTACATTTTGGTTCCGAAAATGTCTTTTGAGGCAGAACACCTCGTGTCATATCCGCAACGCAGAGAAAATTTTTTAAATCTTGGGAACAGGTCGCCCAACGTGCTCCCATACTCAAATTTCGTCGGACGAAATTTCTTCTTCGTTTTGCAGCCCTAAATCACCCAACCTCGGTTCTTTTTCTCAAATTACCTTTAGATACCGATACCCAACAAATGTACCTAAGAACCTAACTCAAAACGACTCTATAATGCGTCGTAACGAACTCATAAGCTTCTCAATTCATCACAATTCAAGAACAACATTCAAATTCAAGAATTCATGTCAAGAACATCAACTTTCAAGCTCTTTTAGGATAAATTTCGCTGAACTAAACATGTTTGCCACGTGGGTGAATGAACCCAACGCTATGAGAGACTCATATACCTTTTAGAGACAATTCCTTGGCGAATCCGCAACCAAAATCGATTGTTCTTGGCGAATCTTGCTTTTCCTCTTTTCTTTTCTCTTGTGTTCTTTCTCCAAAAGCCCTAACTCTATTTCTCAAAAGTGTAAACTGAAATAACTCAGTTTTGACCCCAATTATTTTATTAAAAACGCATTTAATTGATCGGGTAAGGAAAAGACCGAACTACCCTTCAAAAATCCGGACTGGACATTTCCTTAATCCAACAACCCTACTTCCAAAGGGTATAACTTACTCATACGAACTTGAAATCACGCAAACTTGGCGGCGTTGGAAAGATCATTCCAAGAGATTTCCAACCATATCTGGAACTACATCTAACTCATCTTGAGCTAGGAGTTATGGTCGTTTGAAGTTGACCGAAAACTCACTTTAACTTAAAATTTTCCAGATTTCCTTATACTTTCCAAAAATAACTATTTCCATATTTTAAACTTCCTTCTAGTTCTTTGTAGTTGCGAGATGTTACAAGAATAGTATATATATATATATATGTAGTTTTATACAAACTGTGCAAAATAGGTGAAAAATTAAAGTGACAAAGAGACAAAATAAGAGATAATGTAGTTTATGTACACTTAATAATAATATTGTGATAATCATTTTTGAGAAATCTTTTCACAATATCTAGGCATGGTTGCAAAACAGTTTTCCTCCATGCTTTGTAAATAGCTTCTTTTCTATCTTCTTTGAAAATGTCAGTAGTAATAATATGATGCACCGACTCTTAGTCAAGTTGGTCTTTTCTATCTTCTTTTGGCCTAAGTTGGCTATTCAAACAGGCCACAAATCATGAGGATTATGGGTAATGGATCAAGAAAGGTTAGGCTTTCATCAAGTTTCTTCCAAGAGAAGGGTTAGGCTTAAGGGGTTGCTCAAAAGAGGTTCACACACTCACAAGGTAAGCCACAATATAGGTATAATTTCAAATTTGTTCCGACTCTTTAAGGTTGCCTAAGATCATCTCAAGAAATTTGCATCACTTAATCAATCGGACCAACGGGGAAAATTCTAGGTGTCATCATGCATGGTTCACGGTAAGCTCATCACACACAGCATTGACACCAATGTCAAACAAGACTCCACACTTTCGCTAGTGTGCAATGTTCATTACAAGAGACTCAAGTCGATACTTGGCTAATCACAACGAGATGCAACGAGTTCACATATTATCTATGCAACTTCAATTGGCCTCGTCGTAGCCGCTCATTATTTTTTGTTTGATTATGAACACTATTTGAGTCATCGGTATTAATCGAAACCGGTACTCAAATTTGCAAGAGAACAACCACATTCAACAAAGACAAGAGGTGGCAAATTTTTTTAGAAGGGTCAAAAATCATTTACTTTTAAAGCACAAGGAGCCACAAGCTCAAACATCCACAAAAAGCAGTGTATAACACAACATTAAGGTTCACAACCTAAATACACAACCAAAACATTAGTCACAAAAGAAAGGCAAGCCTCACCCCAACACAAATAAAAGTTTTTGTCCTCAAATGCAAACAAAATAATATTCAGAATTTAAAATAAAGAAAGATAGAGAGGGAGGTAAAGAATGGATCTTGTCTATGCAGTCGCTCCATTTGTCTAGGCCTCAGTGCCCGGTGCATCAATCTGGACTTGAGCATCAGTGCCCGGAGTCCCTTCAAAAGGAACAATAGCACCAGACTCATCAGGATTTGTTACAGGTGTATTCGCTAAAATTTTCTGCATAACTGCATAAATTCCCCAGGCCGATGAAGGAAGAGATGGGTCTCGTGGATTGGTCTTCCAGTTAGAACTGGGCCTCTTACCTTTGCCTTTGTCTCCAGGTGGAGGTTCTTGCTTTCCCTTCTTGGGAGGGTTCGACCTTCCTTCATCTAATTTGAAATTCCGTGCTCGTATTAGTCGGTGTGGCATAATTCTCCCAGCAAATTTAGGTCTAGTCATATCTGCAAAGCCTCGAGACAAAGTTAGAAAATATTTGACAAAAAACACAGACAATCAGTTTCAGGCTAACTTGTCGAACCTTTCGGCGAATTGTCGATATCATTTGGCGAGCAAGAATTAGCTCGCCAAAAGTTACAGTGCAAAAGGGTTCAAGGGCGTAGACAAAAGGCGATAAAGAAGACTCTCGTCGAGTCACTTAGTGCCTTCTGTGACGTCAGGCTTCTCGCCGAAAGTTATAGAACTCAACAACACATAAAGCATGTGATTAAAGGCGAGATGTGGACATTAGGCGAACCACCGAGTGACTCGGTGAGATTGACCTAGCTCGCCAAATGACTCAACGTGCCTATTTTCAATCCAACTTCTCAAAATCAACCCCGCAACCCCCGAAAACACAATTAAAGCATGCACAACACAAATTCAAATAAAACCCATAACATACAAGCACTCCCCACATAATTTTAATATATTTCGATGCACCAAGCTATGTGATTTCAACAGTCAAAACACTATGGGCTAGATATTCAAATTAAAACCGGCATTTAAGCATACTTATCCTATTAGAGAGGCCCAACATACGACAAAACGGTAAGATCATTTGCATAAGAGTTCAAAATGTCAAAAACAAACTTGGGGATCGGGAAACCAACCGTAATGCTGATTAAGTTAAGATTGAATCGCTAGGCGGCAATGTCATCCAAGTTCTGAGAACAATTCAACAACTAAAACCCTTAGAGAATGCAAAAATAAAGAGAATAATGTGTAGGTGTGAGTTTGTGAAGCATTAAAGAGCGGGAGAGTTAAAGAGTTTGAAAAGTATAACCTCTTGGCCTTAAAAACTGTCAAGTGTTTGCCCTTTCGGTGACATTAATCTTACTAGCCGATTCGCTCAGCGAAGCGCCGAGTAGACTCTTTCCGCGCTAAATTTTATAGGACTTTTAGTTGAATTATAGAACCAAACGGTAGACTATATCTAGTCGGCGACTCACCAATAATTTCTTGGTTTTCACCGAAAGTTACAGACTCCAAGTTAAATTTGTCTTGAGTCCAATGGCGGTCTGAGTCTGGGTCGCCGACCCTTTCGACGATGCACCGTCCGGGATTTTTCACACCAATCTTCCTTTTTCCGAAAACTTTTCCCCCGTTAACCTGCACAACCAACACACCATTATTCCAAACAAAGAAAGATAAACAAATAAGAAAACTTGGGTTGCCTCCCAAGCAACGCCTTAGTTAACGTCATGTCACGACGCAAGTCCACCTTCAAACCTCATTCTTGGGGTTAGCCATAGTGTCACTAGGCAAAGCCCCCTGCTGTCTCGGGTTGAGATGAGACGATATATGACCCATTTGGGTTTCCAACTTCTTGATCGACACTGAATGAAAGGTGACAGGCTGGCTAAGGGTAGACACATTTTTTTTATTTCTTTTAAAATCTTGTCTGACCCTTCAACTTTGCTGAGGATACGAGAGAGCATATCCTTAGACCTACCACCTTCTGAATCCTCTGGCTTTTGGTGCTCGTGGGGAGGCACATATCTATCCTTCTTCCCATCCTTCCAATTCGAATTACGGTCCCTCCATTCACGATCTCGCTTCTTCTAACCTTCATCCCTAGCCCAACCTTGGTTACCACCCTGCCTCACGTAGTTTGAACGATAGCCACCGCCTTGGTTGGCTAGGAAATTTACCTCTTTATTATACAAGGCTTCAAACTTGGAATCATCCGGATTAGCATACCCAACACCCACGACATTGACACTACAAGCACCAGCTCCCATGACATTTTTAGAAAAAATATCAAGTTGTGTCATGATCTTGGCCATGTTTTGGTCCCTCTCTTGGTCCTTCTCCATCTGTTCCTTGGTCAGTTTGAATGTGAGAGGGGAGACCAGGTCTTCACGGGTATACCACACCTTGTTTATGGTAGTCATGCCATCCAAGAGCTGAGCCTCTATCACATAAGGTTGTTGCATCAAACCTATAGGATAAAGTTGGTCAGCAACACCCTTATTTACTGAGTCAAGATTCTGATAAAAATACTGCAGCAACACGTTATAAGGCAAGCCATGAGTTGGGCATTGAAGCACAAACTTCTTGAATCGCAGCCAAGTTTCGTATATTTGCTCACCTTCTCGACGCTTAAAGCTCTGAATGCTATCCCGAAGAGTCATCATCTTTGAAGGAGGGAAAAATCGCACTTGGAATGCAGTAACCAACTTCTCCCACGAAGTGATTGATTTACGTGGCAATTCAGCCAACCACTTGCACGCCTCTCCCATCAAGGAGAAGAGGAATAACCTCAATCGGACCGAATCTTGGAAGATGTTCTTGAAAGAAAACGGTCCGCATACATCCACGAAGTTTCTAATATGCTTATGCGGGTCCCCATGAGCCAAACCACTGAAAAGCCCTTTTAGTTGCAAGAGTTGCAACATTGTACTCGTGATGTGCAATATTGCATTCCCTTGGGCCGGAGGAAAGCGAATGGTACCAATACCACCCATGAGATGGGGGTCATTAGCATGAGGCTCGTTGACATCATTGAGGTTTCCGATGTCGTCTTGATGGCGTACTTGGCTTCCATTGTTGTCGTTTATGCTCATACTTCCTGTTTGCAACAAAATCAAGCAAAACCAAAGCTAAAAATTAAGTAAGCAGAACTATAACTAACAAGAGCAAAATTTCTACTTAACTAAAAATTCTCAACTAACACCACTCCCTGGCAGCGACGCCATTTTGATTTCACGTATCAGGACACTACTTTCAGTTCAAGTGCCAACGATCGCATGTAGTAATGTAACACAACCGAATGGGTTGGGGTCGAGTCCCAAGGGAACAGTTAGTAGTCGAGAATTAAGTAAAAAAGTAAAATTATGTTCTAATCAATCATAGCTATAATTATTTACGAATAAAAACATACTAAATGAAAAAGTGATACGAATGTCAATTATCAATGGGGCGGGGGGGGGGGGTTGTATTCAACTAATAAACAAAAATATAAAGATACGTAATAGGGAGACGGAATTCTTGGGATGTGATAGGAATATGGACTAAGATAAAAAAAACTAGGTAGATGTTATTGATAGTAAATCACTGAACATTTGTAACTGTTTCTCTCGAACACCAATTTGCAACAAATAAGCACAGCCTTCGCCTTAGCCCATTCACTCTCTCTCGAGCTGAATGTGTGGGAGAAGGTCTAGGATTCACTCTCTCGAGCTGAACCCACGACGACCCAATAACCACAGGCTATCGATTTAATAGTTTTGGTTTTAAAACCTCTCTCTCGAGCAAGCCAAAAATATGAAGATGAAAGCGTATTTGCAACTACAATCCCATTAAATTCAAACACAACTACTAAACGAAATCGCATTTAAACAGCAAATAGACTATCAATGAGCAATACCGAACAATAAATTTAACCCATATTCACATAATCACACCCCAAGAATTGGGGTTTTAGCTAGATATGATAAAGAGATAGAAATCGATACCAAAAAATGTTTACATCAAATGGGTACGATAGAAAATGTCTTTAAACACGTCTAAGATGAAGATTCATTGATGCCCACTTCTAATTTCTCGGAGATGAAAACCTTGAAAGCTCAAGAACAATGTCTCCCAAAAACCGTAAGAACTCAAACTAGAATAATTCTAAGCCTTAGCTCAAGAATACTCTAAAAATCAATAATAATTCAGTACTAAGCTATAGATTTAACTGGGTATTTATGGTTTTCAAAAATTTGTGTTGCGAAGGACCACTCGGCGCAGTTAGTTGTGATCGCCGATACACTCGGTAATCCGCCCTTTAGTTTGGTTCATCGCCTTTCTACTTTTGCCTTCAGTATCCTCACATTTTGAATTATTGGGCGATATGGTGCTGCTTCGCAGAACTGTTCGGCGACGCGCCGACTGCTCCCTTTCATCGCCAACTTGATCTTTTCCTTTAGGGCTGAGCACACTGGAACATTAGGCGTGATTAAGGCCATTCGACGACTCGCCTAATGCATTAGGAGATCCTCAAGCCTTCATTTATTCGTTCTTTTAGTTGCCTTGTAACTTTTATGCTTGATAGCATCCATGTTTTGTCTCTCAATTTAAATACCTAAAACTTAAGGATTTACATCAGTTATTGAGACAAAATATGCATTTTAGAACACTAAATCTATCAAAATAACACCCTAAATGAGTCCATATTCTAGACTCATCACTGAGCACATTTTCTCATTTATTAATCATTGAATGTTGTCAAGTTGGTTACAAATTAATATACGAGTATTACGCTTGATAATTGAAATGGAAGCTTGAAGAATCATCTTTTTTGATTCATCATCTCCGTATATTTTTTTTTCTTCCCTTAAATATCTAGCCATTTCAGGGACACCAATGCAACATCAGATTCCTCTGGTGTAATCTGCATCTGGAATGAAAATTTGCCGCACCTCATCCACCAGCCCTGCAGGCAACATAAATTTAAGAATAGTTTTATTTAGTTGAACATATATTTGAAAACCAAAAGTATTATTAAGAATACTATATAAGAAAAGTATTAGTTACAGTCATTATTATATTTTGATTCATACATAAAATAACTACAAAATTTACCTTCATTAACCATTTCATCAACCCTTGTGTCAACTCTACGGTTCAAGACTGATTGCTCTACATCAATCCAAATAAAGAAACTGTCATACTTATATTTGAACATGAACAGAGGGTCTTCCACAAGTTTTTCAATATACGAATTTGACCCTCCAATAATAATTGGAACAGATTGAGTCTTCAAATTTTTTTCTATGTAGACAATGGACTTCAGACAGAAATCTTCGGCCGTGAAGTCGGAATCTTGCTCAATTTCACCAAAAAAATTGTGAAACAAAATAACTGTCAATTAATAGTCACATTAAAATAAACAAATCACAAAAAATGTCTTTTTCGAATATGTATACCTAGCAAATAGTGTCGTACTCTTTGTTTCTCAGCATGTGTGATCTTGTTGGTCACGATTTCAAGTCCCTTATA
The DNA here is from genome assembly GCF_019186545.1 of Solanum stenotomum. Taxonomy (NCBI): domain Eukaryota; kingdom Viridiplantae; phylum Streptophyta; class Magnoliopsida; order Solanales; family Solanaceae; genus Solanum; species Solanum stenotomum. The sequence continues at coordinate 86,924,688 of NC_064282.1, read as the reverse complement.
TACTTGCATTTTGTCCGAGTTGATTATTTATCCTTGAAAATGGGTGGCAAAGTCAACCGAGAGATGAGATTTTCCCGTTCATGTTGCTCTCAATATGAATACCACTTTTTCTGGTTGAGCTTGTTGTTGTTGTTGATAAAAATATTCATTTTAGCTACACATAAAATAAAATCATAATAATAATTAGTTTAAAATAGTAAATAATTTCATGAAAACCACTCATGCATACACTCATACATTAAAAAATCTTATAAATATAACGTTAATAAGTAGAAACCTTGCTTGAGATGTAATAAACTATGTAAAAGAATATATGTTTCTTGATCGTGGTTATGAAAGAGATTGCATTGAGCATTTATAGTAAAATGTATTTGTGGACTTATTAATTGGCATACCATATTCAGAAATACTGATATCTTTTGGGATAAGATCAATGACTTTTGAAAAATCTATAGATATGTCAACTGGAATATTTGTAATGACATGTAAATAATATTAGGATAAAGTTATCAAATGTACATTGTTTGGAGATCGCATATAACTGGGCTTTTATAGTAAAAATGTTATTATGAACTCAAAATTTTAAAAAAAATTCATATCTTTTAGGATAAGAATAATTCTTGAAAAAACCTACAGATACGTCAGCTTGAATTTGGGTGATTAGGCTTAAATAATTTTTGGATGAAGTTTCTAGATGACATTGTTATGAGATCACATACAAGATTGATGAAAATATGGATTTCAAAAGGATTGTAAAAAGGACTCCATAATATTTCTGAAGGAATACATTCAAGTGATAATGCGTCAATTCATACACTATTTAACAATACGTCATAAGTGCTAAGTCTGATTCAATTAGAAGGGAAGGAACAATTTTCGATAATTATTTCAATTTCAATTATTTATATTTAGTTGTGCAACATGTAATAATAGATAAATGTTTTATTGAATGAAGCTACCATCATCGTTATTGAATTAGGTAGAATATATTTCCTTAAATGATCCTTACCGATAGATTGCAAATTTATTATTTTCTCTTCTGTGTCTATGTAATAATTTTAAATTTGGAGTTAAGAATTTTATTCTTTTAAATTATTTAAGGTTAGAATCTTCCCAAACATTTATATTAATTTATTTTTTCACTCTATTACCTTGATATTAAGAATGATCTTTTGTAATATTATAAGTACGTATTTATATTAATATATATTAAATATCAAAGACTTGGACTTGGGCATGGATCGGACCTTAAAATAAATATTTTAATATAGGTTAAATATTTGCTCTATAAATAACAATGTTTTTACTGACAGGAATAGTATATATATCTGTAGTTCGATACAAACTATACAAAATAGGTCAAAAATTAAAGTGACCAAGAGACAAAATAACACAAGATAGATATAATGATAGTTTATGTACACACAATAATAATATTGTGATCAACATTTTTGAGAAATCTTTTCACAGTAGCTAGGCATGGTTGCAGAATAGTATTCCTCCATGTTTCGTCAACAACTTCTTTTCTATCTTCTTTGAAAACGTCAGTAGAAATAATATGATGCGCAGACAACACTTTCTCATTTATTAATTGTCACGACCCGAGCCTACCCCCTGGACGTGGCCGGCACTCAAAGACCATTGTTGGTCCCCAAGCAAACCCTCATCCTTGCTGAGTACAAGCGGAAGACTAACTTAAGCATGCAAAAGATTAAAACCAAATAAAATTCAATAACCTCAACTTTTCGAAACTTAAAGTCAAATAAACAACTTAGAATAAAAATAATATATTCAACTCGCCATAAAATAGGCAACTTAAGTCTGTAAAACATTTAATAAAATAAATGAATAATACAGGCTTCTTAACTATACAGACTATCTATGAATCCTTTAACTAATAACGATGGAAATCGGGACAAGACCCATGACATCCTGACTGAACTGAAAAGTAAATTAATTCCTCCGGAAGAAAGGAGGTTCACCATAGCTAAGTCGAACTCTCGGATGTATCAACGAAGCTTTGATGATCCTGAATATCTGTGTTTGCATCATGAGATGATGCAAACCAACTAGCATAGTACGTGGAATGAACGAGCATGTAAGAGGAAATCTAAAGCATAACATAAGCTTGAAGCTTGATAAAAAGGAAACATACTTACCTCTTTTCAATCTTGCTCAACTCAAGGAATGTTCAAGGATACTCAAAAACTACTCAAACTTACTCAACTCAGAAGTACTCAAGGATAAGATACTCAACTTCAAAGATATGATACTCGACTTGAAATACTCAACTCTGGATACTCAATTCATGAATACTTAATTGAACGCATTTCATTATAAAGCAGTTTAAAACAAGCGCAATATAAAGAAAAGGAAAACTGTTTAAAACATGATGTCAACTCATAATCATAAATTCATAAAAGACATACCATGCTCCCTCTCAAACTGTACTTGTGCGATGCATGAATGATGTCCCATACCCCTATTCATAATAAGCAGAACCCCTTGAGAAACTATGCATTTACTGCTTTGGGAGTTTCACTAACCGACAACCATCACTTAAGAGTTATGTGATGATACACCGATCTACCTCACGCTGCCAGCGCATCCTATACCCGACCAAAGGTATAGGACCTGAACTACTAAGTGGATCTACTAGTCTATGAGAAAATGATTCATCTAAAAGGTATGACCCTTTCTACCCATGATGGCTACATGGTTTATGGAGACGTGAGTTATCTGAACTCAAGCTCGTCCCCATATCGATGCTCAATACTACTCCCAAAATATGATATTAGATCTTTATGCTGAAAACATACTTCTTTCTGTGATTTGAGATAATTGCTCAAAAACTTAGCTCAAAGGCAATCTTGGAAATCAAGGTTTCCTCTCTTGCTTTATTGTGAAAGCATTTACTCTTTAACTGAAAACTAACCCAAAGTCTCTTTACTGAAAAACTAACTCAAAGGCTCTTTACTGAAACACTAGGTCAAAGGCTCTTTTGAAAATATCAGTTTTCCGTTCTTATTTAAATGTGAAAAACATTTTAAAACTCTTTTGGGAATACATAGTGCTCATATACTTTTGAAGAAATGAACTTCAACTTTACTCTTTACTGAACTCAAAACTTAAGTCTTAAAATAAAGTTAAAATATTTGTAAAAGACTTCTTAAAAATATGGTTCATGCCGAATTATGGACTTGAATGACTCAGTGAAAGTTTTCAATAACCATAGATAGACTCAAATACTTGCAACTCAAGAACTTCAATGATACTACTAATGTAACACCCCGTATTCTAAACAGACAAAAATGCAGATTTTGAGAAATTGCAGGTGCAACTTACAGTCACCATCCACGGACTGTAGGTCAGACCATGGCCCGTGCTGGTGGTCCTTGGTTCGCCATTGCAACCCCTCCCCAGCCAGCTCAGAAAAAAATTGGCTAAGTCTCGACCCACGGACAGACCCACGGTCCGTAGATCAGACCACGATCCGTGGTCTGTGTTCATGTATCAAGACCTCCTTTACCCAGCCTCTAACACGAACTACGGTTAACCAGCACGGACCGTCGTTCGATCCACGGTCCGTAGGTCTGACCGTAGATCGAAGGTTAGCAGCCAGTTAGCTGAAAATTCTGATGGGTCAACTTCAGATGGTCATAACTTTTAGCACAAAATTAATTATGTGTCCCATGACCTATGTTTAGATAGAAAATTGAATTATCTTTCCAACGCCACTGAGTTTTCTAAATTCCGACCTCCGAGTAAACTGGTATGTCCGTTTTAGTGAAGACCTGTCGGGCAGACTCGATCTACGGACCCAATCGACGGACCGTCAGTCCATTCCGTCGATCACTTCGACAGCAGTTAATTCAGGTGTCTTTTGGTCTTTTCCTATTTCGTTTAACCCCTAAGATACATCGTTTAGACCCTAAATCATGAGGTTTTAATTAGTTTAAGCCTAGAAACATAACTAGAACTTATCCAAGTCAATTGATTAATCAAATCTTAGAAAATTAGAATCAAGAGAGGAGAAAAAGGTCAAGAACCCTAGTTCAAGAATGCAACGAGGTTTCTTCAGTTCCAGCCCCGAAATCGAAAGATTTCTCCGTGGAATTCGTCACCAGGTATGTGGGATTTCACTAGTGGGTTCCTTTCGCCCATTAGATCCCTAGAATTCAGTCAGATTCTTGATTCCATGATTATGAATAGACCTAGGGTTTCTAGAATTTCAACAGATCATCATGAATTAGTTATTTAAATGTTCCAAATCAGATTATCATGTTATTGCTCAGTTTATCGCATGAATTTCAGAACCCTAGCTATATATTTCTTTAGTTCTTGAATTACACATGCTAGGTCAGATATTTCAGTATTCAGTTTTACATGCCTCAGTTTATGAATGCATCATTATCAGATTAATTGTTGCATTCTCAGTTTGCATGTTCAGTTCGAGCTATCCAGTATTTACAGAAATTCATTCATAACCAGTTTACTACTTAATTCATTGGGAGTAGCATAATACCGAGTTGGACTAGGGTTTCAGCGTACCCATATAGTCCAGAACTACGAGCCACGTAGGTATAAGTCCCCTCTGTGGGCAACATCAGTTTAGTGATCACGCCAGCATGCCTCTATACCTCTGGCAGGGTATATTGGGTCCTCTCGAAGGGGCGTATACATCGGACACCACATTTAGCTCATGTGGTTTTATGTCGGTTATTAGTAGCTTCCACAGTTCAATCAGACTCTATTGCATTGACCATATTTCAGTACAGTCAGTATTCGATCTCAGCATGTTATAAATTTGGTCATTGCATTCAGTTAGCTCAGTATTCAGTATTTTTAGTTCTATATCATGTTCAGATTATTTCATTGTTTTATTGCTTTGTTCAATTATATGTTCTTTCAGCTTTACTCCATCTTGCATGCTCAGTACCTTTCAAGTACTGACGCATACGTGCGCTACATCTTCTCGTCATGTAGGTTCAGGTTCTCAGTATCCAGATCACGCTTAGATCGGTTCCCGGTCTCCAGTTCAGCAGCATCAGTGGTGAGTCCTTATTCTTCGAGGACTAGTGACATGTTTATCTTTATCTCTTTTAGTCTTTAGTTTCAGTTTTGCTAGATCTAGTTGGGGCATGTCCCAACATTTCTAGTCAGTTTAGAGGCTTATTTCAGACATAGATAGATTCAGCTTAGTATTGAGTTAATAACTTCTTTGTATTAAACTCATCAGTTTTCATATATCTCAGTTATAGTATATGGGTATTCCCCATCTTTCAGATTTATTTATGCATTAGCTTCCACATCAGTTTATTATCTTTAGTATGCTCATGATCATGCCAGCAAGGTTTTCTTGGGATCACTTGTGGTCCTAGGTCCCGTGTCCGCCTCTTGGGGGTAGCTCGGGGCGTGACAAACTTTGTATCAGAGCATTAGGTTTAAGTGTCCTAGGATGTCTGAAAAGCCGCACTAGGTAGAGTCTTTTTCATAGGTGTGTAGTGCGCACCACATCTAATGAGAGGGAGGCTACAAAGTGTCTTTAGGAAAGATCTTCATTTTCTTGTTACTCTTATCGTGCGTAAGGTATGATCTAATTCTATTCTAACTCGACGTTCTACGTTTCAGTGATCATGCCTCCCCGTAGAGCTAACGCCAGGAATGCGAATGCCAGGAACGCAAACGCAGCTCCTCCAGTTCCAGATCAGGAAGTCTCTAATGCTGAATTCAGGAATGCCATTCAGATGTTGGCTCAGAGTGTCGCTAACCAGAACAATCAGCGGGTTCAAGCTCCTGTGAATGCAGATGGTGGATCAGCAGCAGCAAGGGTCCGTGACTTTGTTAGGATGAATCCGCCTGATTTCTTAGGATCACAGACTGGTGAAGATCCCCAGATGTTCTTGGATGAGATCCAGAAGATCTTTGAGGTAATGCAGGTCACTGGGAATGATCGGGTTGAGTTAGCATCTTACCAACTTAAGGATGTAGCTCATATCTGGTATACTCAGTGGAAGGAGAACATGGGTACAGATGCCGCTCCCATTACTTGGGATTGTTTCAGGGAAACCTTTCTGGACAGGGTTTTCCCTATAGAGTTGAGAGAAGCAAGGGCTTAGGAATTTATGAACTTGAGGCAGGGTAACATGACTGTCCAAGAGTATGGGCTCAAGTTTAACCAACTCTCCAGGTATGCTCCTCACATGGTTGCTGATTCCAGGGCTCAGATGAATAAGTTTCTGTATGGAGTGTCAGACTTAGTGAAAACAGAGTGCAGGAATGCTATGTTGTTGGGAGACATGAACATCTCTAGGCTCATGACTCATGCTCAGCAGGTTGAGGGTGATAAGCTTAGGGAACAGGCTAATGAGACTAAGAAAGCAAGAATAGGTAACTATGAGTATTCCTAACAGAAATCGGGTGATGGAAATCGCTCGCAGTTTCAGCAGAACTCTTCGACTCCAGCCCCTTCATCAGCTAGTGTTCCATCCCCCAGGTTTCGTAATGATCAGAAAGGTAGGGTGTCAGGCTCTAAGTCTCAAGGTAGTATTTCAGGCACCAAAACCTACCCAACTTGCCCGAAATGTAGTAGGAACCATCCGGGTGAGTGCCTTGCAGGAAAGGAAGGATGCTTTGGGTGTGGCCAGTCTGGTCATAGATTGAAGGATTGTCCTTCAAGACAAGGTCAAGGAGGAAATAATGGTAGAGCTCAGTCTACAACTTCAGCAGCACCAGCAGGTCGCCCGACTCAGCAGGGTAACTCTTCTGGTACTGGTGGCGAACAGCGCCAAAACAGGCTTTATGCTCTTCAGGCTCGTCAAGATCAGGAAGATTCTCCTGATGTAGTCACTGGTACGTTACGAGTCTTTGATC
>NC_064282.1:86902803-86915646 GCF_019186545.1 Solanum stenotomum | reverse complement strand
ATATTCTCGCAGAAGCCCACAATTCCAGATATTCTATTCATCCAGGCGCCACTAAGATGTACCGTGATCTACGGGAAGTCTATTGGTGGAATGGTATGAAAAGAGATATAGCAGACTTTGTGGCTAAGTGCCCCAATTGCCAGCAAGTCAAGGTAGAACATCAGAAACCAGGAGGTATGACTCAAGAGATTGACATTCCTACTTGGAAGTGGGAAGTGATCAACATGGACTTCATCACAGGTTTTACCTCGTACTCGCAGACAACATGACACTATTTGGGTGATTGTTGATAGGGTTACTAAGTCTTCTCGCTTTTTGGCAGTCAAGACTATAGATTCGGTGGAGGATTACGCCAAGCTTTACATTAATGAGATTGTGAGGTTGCATGGAGTTCCTTTGTCTATCATCTCAGATAGAGGTCCTCAGTTTACATCTCATTTCTGGAAGTCATTTCAGAAAGGTCTTGGTACTCAGGTTAATCTTAGCACAGCATTTCATCCACAGATGGATGGTCAGGCAGAGCGTACCATTTAGACCTTAGAGGACATGTTGAGAGCTTGTGTGATCGACTTCAAGGGTAGTTGGGATTTTCACCTTCCTCTTATTGAGTTCGCCTATAACAATAGTTACCCTTCCAGCATTCAGATGGCCCCTTATGAGGCATTGTATGGGCGTAGATGTAGATCTCCAGTTGGTTGGTTTGAAGTAGGTGAAGCAGCCTTGATAGGACCAGATTCGGTCCTTGATGCTATGGAGAAAGTGCAACTCATTAGAGATAGACTTAAGACTACTCAGAGTCGCCATAAGTCTTATGCAGATGTAAGAAGAAGGGAACTAGAGTTCCAAGTTGATGATTGGGTTTTCCTGAAAGTGTCACCCATGAAGGGAGTGATGAGATTTGGCAAGAAAGGAAAGCTCAGTCCCAGATATGTAGGCCCTTACCGGATCTTGAAAAGGATTGGTAAAGTGGCTTATAAGTTAGAGTTGCCAGCAAACTAAGAAGCAGTGCATCCAGTCTTTCACATTTCTCTTTTGAAGAACTGTGTGGGTGATCCAGCATCCATAGTACCATTAGAGAGTGTGGCCGTGAAAGATAGCCTTTCATATGAGGATGTACCAGTTGAGATTCTCGATCGTCAGGTTAGAAGGTTGAGAAATAAAGAAGTCGCTTTAGTCAAGGTTTTATGGAGGAGTCAGTCCGTAGAGGGAGCTACTTGGGAAGCAGAAGCAGCCATGAAGTCCAAGTATCCTCACCTCTTTCCTTCCGATTCCATTCCAGCTTGAGGTAATAGTTCCTCTTCAGTTTTTCAGTCATTCATGCGTAAATTCAATCTTAGAATCAGGTTCCTTCAGTTTGTACTTGCACTTTCAGCGTATTTGCATGTCCTTGGAACTCAGATCAGTTAGAAATTCAGTTCTCAGTGTTTAGTGGTAGGGATTGCAGCCCTCTCTCTCTCCATTTCAGCTAATTTAGTCTTCATTCGAGGAAAAATGGCCCCAAGGGGGAGATAATGTATCACCCCATATTCGAAACAGACAAAAATGTAGATTTTGAGAAGTTACAGGTGCAACTTACGGTCACCATCCACGGACCGTAGGTCAGACCACGGCCCATGCTGGTGGTCCGCGGTTCGCCACTGCAACCCCTCCCCAGCCAACTCAGAAAAAAATTGGCTAAGTCTCGACCCACGGACAGACCCACGGTCCGTGGTCTGTGTCCGTGGATCAAGACCTCCTTTACGCAGCCTCTGACACGAACTACGATTGACCAGCATGGACCGTCGTTCGATCCACGGTCCGTAGGTCTGACCATAGATCGAAGGTTAGCAGCCAGTTAGCTGAATATTCTGATGGGTCAACTTCAGATGGTCATAACTTTTAGCACAAAATGAATTATGTGTCCCATGACCTATGGTTAGATATATAATTGAATTATCTTTCTAACGCCACCGAGTTTGCAAAATTCCGATATCTCAGTTATAGTATATGGGTATTCCCCATCTTTCAGATTTATTTATGAATTAGCTTCCGCATCAGTTTATTATCTTTATTATGCTCATGATCATGCCAGCAGGGTTAGCTTGGGATCACTTGTGGTCCTAGGTCCCGTGTTCGCGTCTTTGGGGTAGCTCGGGGCGTGACAACTAATTTCAAGAATGCTCAACTTAGATGGTTCATGCAGAATTATGAGCATGAACTACTCAACTCAAGGACACAAAGATACTTCTCATCTCAAGATTGTTCGACTTATAATCTTCATGAGTAATTATGGACATGAACAACTCAACTCATGAATTTCAGGGGTAATAGGTAATAGTCCCATGATTAGGATTATAATATAGGAAGGGTTAGGAACTCGATACTCAAGACTTAGAACTTGAATATACTACTTCTTTCAAAGATACTAAGCTGATGGAGTTCCTGCGGAAATTATGGGCATGAACGACTTGACTCAACGTCCAAAATATCAATAAGAAACTTAGGTATACGACTCTTCTCATTCTCATATTTACTTCTCAAAACTTAACTCAAATCGATGGTGGATCTCAAAGGATTCACAATTGAACTCAAAGACTTTCTTGAACTCTGCTCTTAACTCTCTTTTGAATGTAAATTATGAATTCAAGAGCTATGGTTCATGATATGAAGGATCTAGGTGATAGTGTAGACTCATGAATACATTATCCTCACTCTCATGCTCACTTACTTGAGTCTTGAAATAAGTTAATAAAAGTTGTAGAAGACTCCTCAAAGGAGTCAAAGCAACTTTCTAAAAAAATGTTTGAGAGAACTCTCAAGACTTGACTCTCAAGTTTACCTTGAATGTGATCTATGAATTCAACGTTGTGATTTGTTATAGGAATGATCTCGTGATGTTTAGGAGTGTTTTTAGATAGTTAAACATGAAAAACAATCAAGAAATCACTCTCTGGAAGCAAGTCCGTGATGCAAAGATGAATTAAAATATTTGGTTGCGAATTAACTATTGAGGCAGAGAGGTCCGTGACCTCTCCGCGACGTGAAGACAAACTTTATGAAGTGGGGAGGCAGGTCCGCGACGCGGAACAAGGTGCCAGATTCGCCCAACTTTTTTCCTTCTTTGTTTTCTAACCCCAATTCACCTAAACTCGGTTATTTTCTCAATTCTTCTTTAGATTTAGATACCCATTACATGAACACAAGAACCTACTCATAAACAATTGTAAAATTGAAATGATTTCATCAAGAACTCAATAATCTCATCTAAACTCAAGAACTAAAGTCAATTTCAAGAACATAAAAATTTCAACTTTCTAGAACGAACTTAACGCTGAAATTAAGATGATTGGCGTGTGGGTGACCAAACCCAACACTTTCGAAGCTTACATACCTGAAAGAACCATCTTCTTGAAGGACTTGAAGGAAAATCTTGAAAGATGAACCCTAGCCTTAGTGTTTCTTCATTTTCTTGAGCGTAGAATCTTTGGAGTAGATGAGAGGGTTTGATTGATGAAAAACTGATTTTCTACACGTTTAGAGCAATTTAGACGACTTCCTAAGGGATTTTAGGAATAAAATACGCCTAAAGAAATAATTAAAATGAGCTGGGAGTCAGAATGATTTTTCACCAGACAGTGAGGTCCGTATTGGCTCCGTAATGTGGAGCCATCGCGGAGCTACTGCCAGGTTTGTGCGTCGTTAGTAAATCAATCATAACTTTTTACTCAGAGCTCAGAATTTAGCAAAACCAGTGGCGTTGGAAAGAGGACTCTTAGGGATTTAATTTAATATCTTGTATCTCACTTAACTCATCTTATACTTGGAGTTATGGTCGTTTGAAGTTGATCCAAAACTTAAGAAAAACATAGAAATGACTTGAATGCTTTTATCTTTAGTTCTTCTTGGAACTCAAGGTGCTACATCTAGTGACCTTAATACTCAAGAAATTTTAAATTCCTTGCAAAAAATCTCACTCACTACGAAGAACGGTTCGAGTCTTAGCTCAAAAATTTTCTGGGGTTTTACAATATCTCCCCCTTGGGATCATTCGTCCTCGAATGACGACTGGATTGGGTATAAAACGGGGTTACTCGTACTAAGGTCTGTGTCTAATGGTATGATCTTACTATATTCAATCTTAGACCAACTTCTTAAGTTCGTATTATATACCTCTCTATAGGAAATCTCATCCCAAAACTATTACTCTTTACCACCACATTCAAGCTTAGTACTCTAACAACTCCATGGACTCCTACTAATCAACTCCTTAAGAAATTATCAACACTTGACGTGATTTCTCATCTTATCATCTCACCCTTAGGTCTAAAGCTAACACTTGAAATCTATGGACCTATTCCACATTAACAACTCAATTATGCTATCTAGGCACACATAGAAAATTATAACTTAATTGGAACCTCATCTGGTAACATACCGTCTCCGCAAACCTCTTAATGCTCTTGTGGCTTAGCCACACTTAACTGCCCTTATCTAAAAGTTAGGGTCTCTCACTTGTACCACTCATATCTATTGCAGCTAAATCACCTCAATTCCTCACCTACTCTATGTCAAGTCTTCTACATTCCTTTTATCATGACACTTATCTCAAATTCAAGCTTAATATTTATTACTAAACCCGAATATTAATATGATTGCNATATTGTTATTTGCCTACTCTTGTTTGATTTCTACCCTCAGACCCATTACTTGTTGTTCCGGGTTACGGGTTGGCTTACCTACTGGTGGGTTATAGTAGGTGCCATCATGACTTGATAAATCGGGTCGTGACAATCACATTTCCAATCACAACTTGAGTACTATGCACTCATTCACTATACATCAATGCCTAATTAGTTCATAACACTTTGAATATTATGAGCTCTCCCTCAAAATCATAAGCCTAGATTAGATTTATCACCTCATGAATACTCTTGTTCTTCTATTCAACACTTACACCTGGTCATTTCCTACACAATGACACTTCATCACCAACTCCTTTCTAGCTACAACACACTCTACCTCCTATGATGGTATCTTCACAACTCATGACTTCTTAGTCTACCCATAAGGAAAAACTCCTCATCAAAACTTACTGGGTGCATGACTATAATAACATAGCTTGCCTCATCAATATCTCCCTTTCTAAGTGTCACAACCCGATTTATCAAGTCATGATGGCACCTACTATAACCCGCCAGTAGGTAAGCCAACCCGTAACCCGGAACAACAAGTAATGGGTCTGAGGGTAGAAATTAAACAAGAGTAGGCAAATAACAATATAAGCAGGCGGACGCAAACCAAAAACATATATACAAATAAAGATCCCTCCCAGAACCTGGAAGTCACTAGTACAGAGCTACTACAAAATGAGTACAAGTCCCAAAAGTGGACAACAGAGACTGGACTGTCTCGAAAGGAAGAAGACAAGTCTATATATACAGATGGAGACTGAAATAGTACAAAACGCCTTGTGCTCACCCCCGTCTCCAGATAAGTCTACTCCAAGCTCGATCAACGCTGGCTATTAGGGCTCGGACCTGCATCACGAAATAGATGCAGAGCGTAGCATGAGTACCAAAACAACAGGTACCCAGTAGGCATCATAGGCCGACTGAGCAAGATAAGCAAAAGTGAACTGAAATGCCAATAAAGGTTCACATCAAGTGCAAAGAGTAGTAAATGGGGGGTATGTACACGAGCGTACAGGCAACAAAGACAGGTAATATAACTAACTCCGCCGGGCTCCCATAAACCCGACGGGTACGCTCGTGCACAATAAAAGAAACCACCTGCACGGACCCCCATAAGCCCGGCAGATGCACCGGCAGTTGAAGTAAAATAATGGAGCTAGAAGGTCTATCACAATATTACCAATTTCCGGACTTTTAACTGAACCATTCCCAATCATATTCCAGGATCTCATTATGTCCCGAACTTTAATCGTAATCTCTCCAACCTCCAAAACCTCAACCTACAGATGAGAGTAATCAAGACTAAACTGAAGCTTTAGTGAGGAATTGGGAATACACCACGTGCAAGCTGGACCACGGACTCGAACCGGGTACTATAGCTAATGAGTCAACCTATATGGGCTGGACCACGGACTCGAACCGGGTGCTGTAGCCAAAGGTCGGGCACGGGTGGGCTGGACCACGGACTCGAACCGGGTACTGTAGCCAAAATCAGATCACAGGTAAGCTGGACCACGGACTCGAACCGGGTACTGTAGCTAAGCCTGGACATAAGTAAGCTGGACCACGGACTCTAACCGGGTACTGTAGCCGATAGAAAAGCAGGGCATTATTGATACAAGGTCATAAGCTGAGTTACCGCGTAGCTAAGGCTCAGACTATCAGACTCAAGCCTGCTATATCAGTCTACAAGGAGCTGACCGTCCGAAACGACGTCGGAAAAAGTTCTACTGCCCAACGACATCCGAAACCTCGCAAGTCTATGGCAACACTAGTCTAAGCCTAGACTAAGGCCAACCATACTTCAAATCAATATTATCATATACACCACAAGATATGGATATTCAATAATATCAAGAGACATGCTGTCATAATCCAATACTTTCCCGAAATAAGGTCTAAGGCAAGGATTATAGAAATTTAGCATGTTCGACACCCGAACCCCTCCATACTCAAGCAAATCAATAAACAAATGCCTAAACATGCTCAATCTCACGAGGGAAAGCCATAGCATACCTGAGCTCCTTGAGCTCTATGGGGGCCATACGGTACGGTGGTATAGAAATGGGCTTAGTGCCCGGCTCTATTTCAATAGAAAAGTCAATGTCACGATCAGGAGGGAGACCAGGCAGATCGACAGGAAACACATCTGTAAACTCTCGAACAATAGGTACTAACTCAATGGTAGGACCCTCCCTACTAACATCTCTAACATAAGCTAAATAAGCCAAACACCCGCTAGCCATCAACCTCTGGGCCCTAACAAAAGATATCACCCCAACTGGCGTGCGACTACAAGAGCCCTGCCACACCACTGGTGGAATACTAGGCATGGCTAAAGTAACGGTCTTAGCATAGCAATCCAAGACCGCATGGTGGGGAGATAACCAATCCATACCCAAAATCAAATCAAAATCCACCATATCAAACAAAATAAGATCAACCCTAGTGTCTTAAACCCAAACGAACGACCAGGCGACCGAACAGTCAGTGCCAGCAAGTCATAAATGACTTGGGGACGCTACAAGAATGCTCTAACGATGCAATGAATGTTTTAATTTAAAAATGACCTGGAGGGTCATTACAATATCCACTACTAAAAGAACTTTCGTCCGCGAAAGTAAGAGTCAAGAAGTACCTGAATGCTCAAATAAGTCGGGGAACTGTGCCCGCATCTCATGCTCAGTCTCCCAGGTAGCCTCCTAAATTGGACGATGTCTCCAATGGACCTTAACCATAGGAATGGCTCTAGAACGCAACCGTCTGACATCTCTGGCCAAAATAGCAACTGGCTCATCAATGTATCTCAAACTATCATCCAAGTCAACTGCATCATAGTGAATCACATGGGACTCATCTGGAACATACCGGCGCAACATCGAAACATGAAAAACTAGTTGAATAGCTGAAAAGGCCGGGGGCAAAGCTAACTCATATGCGACCTCCCCAACTGTCCTCAATATCTCAAAAGGACCTATATACCTAGGGCTAAGCTTGCCCCGCCTCCCAAATCTCATTACACCCTTCATGGGCGACACACGAAGGAATACTCTATCTCCAACAGCAAATTTCAACGGTCGACGCCTACGGTCTGCATAACTCTGATGTCTACTCTAGGCTGTCCTGAGCCTATCTTGAATCACCCTCACATGATCTAAAGCCTCTCGCATCAAGTCTGTACCGCGCGGCCTGGGCTCTGTAGACTCAAACCAACCAACTTGAGAGCTACAACGCCTACCATATAAAACCTCAAATGGGGCCATTTGAATACTCGAGTGGTAGCTGTTGTTATACGCAAACTCTACCAAAGGCAAATACTGGTCCCACTGACCCCCAAAATCCCTAACACAAGCTCGCAACATGTCCTCAAGAACCTGAATCATGCGTTCTGACTGACCATCAGTCTGCGGGTGGAAAGCTGTGCTAAGGTCAACACGGGTACCCAACTCATCCTAGAAGGTCCTCTAGAAGCTAGATGTGAACTGTGGGCCCCGATTTGAGATGATGGAAACAGACACACCATGAAGACGAACCACCTCTCGAATGTAGATACGGGCTAACCTCTCAGCACTGTAGGAAGTATGGACAGGAATGAAGTGTGCTGACTTGGTCAATCGATCCACGATGACCCATATACTATCAAGACCACGGGAAGTGCAAGGTAATCCTACAACGAAGTCCATGGTGATCCTCTCCCATTTCCACTCAGGAATGGGTAATCTCTGAAGCTCACCACCAGGCCTCAAATGCTCGGCCTTAACCTGCTGACAACTCAAGCAACGCAATACATAATCCGCAATATCTCTCCTCATGCCGCTCCACCAGTAGTGCTGTCTCAAGTCCCGATACATCTTAGCTGTGCCCGGATGAATAGAATATTTGGAGTCATGGGCCTCGGTAAGAATCATCTGAATCAAACCCCCAACTCTTGGAACACAAAGTCGATCACCAAATCTTAAGACCCCATCTAAATCTAAGGTAGCCAGGCTAGTGTCACCTCCCAAAACTCGATCTCGAAGTGCCACTAAGTCCTCATCCTCAAACTGACGGCTGCGAATCCGATCCAGCAGAGATGACTGAGCATCCACATAAGCTAGTACACACCGGAAATCAGAGATATCAAGCCGTACCATCCGGTTGGCTAAGGACTGGATGTCCAAAGCTAATGGTCGCTCTGTAGAAGAAAGAAAAGCTAGACTACCCATACTCACTGCCTTCCAACTCATGGCGTCCGCTACAACATTTGCCTTGCCCGGATGGTAGAGAATAGAGAGGTCATAGTCCTTCAGGAGCTCAATCCAACGGCGCTGCTATAGTATAAAATCCCTCAACAAAACACCTATAGTAGCCTGCCAATCCGACGAAGCTACGAATCTCAGTCACAGAGGTGGGCCTGGCCCAATCACGAATGGCCTCAATCTTAGCGGGATCTACCATAATGCCATCCTTAGACACCACGTGCCCCAAGAATGATACGGACTGAAGCCAAAACTCGCACTTTGAGAACTTGCCATAAAGTCGGTGACCTCTCAAAGTCTGGAACACTATCCTCAAATTCTGTTCATGCTCCTCCCGGCTCCGCGAGTATACTAGAATGTCATCTATGAAGACTATGACAAACAAATCCAAGTACGGCCTAAACACCCTAGTCATCAAGTCCATGAACGCGACAGGGGCGTTAGTCTACCCAAAAGACATCACTAGGAACTCATAGTGGCCGTAACGAGTCCTAAATGCAGTTTTAGGGACGTCCGCTGCCCTAATCCTCAACTGGTGGTAGCCGGATCTTAAATCAATCTTAGAAAATACCACGGCACCCTGAAGTTGGTCAAATAGATCATCAATCCTAGGCATGGGATAACGGTGCTTCACCGTCACCTTGTTCAACTGCCTGTATTCGATGCACAATCGCATAGTACCGCCCTTCTTCTTTACGAAGAGGACTGGGGCACCCCAAGGCGATACACTAGGCCGAATGAATCCCTTATCCAAGAGATCCCGAATCTGAACACTGAGCTCCTTGAGCTCTACGGGGGCCATACGGTACGGTGGTATAGAAATGGGCTTAGTGCTCGGCTCTATTTCAATAGAAAAGTCAATGCCACGATCAGGAGGGAGACCAGGCAGATCGACAGGAAACACATCTGTAAACTCTCGAACAATAGGTACTGACTCAACGGTAGGACCCTCCCTACTAACATCTCTAACATAAGCTCAATAAGCCAAACACCCGCTAGCCATCAACCTCTGGGCCCGAACAAAAGATATCACCCCAACTGGCGTGCGACTACAAGAGCCCTGCCACACCACTGGTGGAATACCAGGCATGGCTAAAGTAACGGTCTTAGCATAGCAATCCAAGACCGCATGGTGGGGAGATAACCAATCCATACCCAAAATCAAATCAAAATCCACCATATCAAACAAAATAAGATAAACCCTAGTGTCTCGCCTCTGAATAGTCACCACGCAGGATCTAAATACCTGATCCACTACTAAAGAATCACCTATCGGGGTTGAAACACGCAACGGCTCAACCAATAGCTATGGGATCATACTCAATCGAGGAGCACAATAAACAGATATATAGGAATAAGTAGAGCCTGGATCAAATAAAGCGGATGCGGGCTGATGGCATAATAACACTGGTCGTGTGATCACATCGTCCGAGGTCTCAGCATCTGCTCTCGCGGGAGCTGCATAAAAGTGGGCCTGGACTCCCCTACCCTGTGCATCGGCTCTGCCCCCTAACCTGCCTCCTCGGGGACCACCCCGTATACCTTGGTGACCACCCCTACGGTCCTGTCCCTGGCCTTTGCCTCTAGCTGGAGGTGCTGGCGTTGGCGCATGCCTAGCTGCCTGTGGAGCGGGTAAGGCTAACCTGCGATGGGGACACTCGCGGGCCCAATGATCTAACTCCCCACTCTCATAGCACCCCTGGGACTGTCGACTGAGAGCTGGAGGTCGGCTACCCCGGCCAGAAGAACCCATCTGAGAACTATCTCGGCCCCGACTAGGACCGGCACTAAAACCAATATGGCGGTGCTGATCACCCTCTGATGCCTGGAGAGAAGCCTGGAAGGGGCTACTAGACTGACCCGACTGAAACCTCTGTTGAGATCTATCATAAGACTCTCGAGGTCTGAAACGGCGCCTATCATGGCTATCCTCCTGTCTAGCCCTCTTGCCGCTGCGCCCTTGGGCCTCGCGACGGAACTGCTCGATAGTGCGGGCATGGTCGACTACATCCAGAAATGAGCGGCCCGCTGAGACTAAAGACTGAGTCTCAATCCGCAACTGTAGTCTCAAACCCCGAACAAAACAACGAACCCTCTCCTTCTCAGTAGGTAATATCATGGCGGCAAGCCTGGAGAGCTCGTGGAATCGAGCCTCATACTCTGATACTGTCATGGAGCCGTGCTCTAACCGAGT
This sequence comes from Solanum stenotomum, assembly GCF_019186545.1. Lineage (NCBI taxonomy): Eukaryota > Viridiplantae > Streptophyta > Magnoliopsida > Solanales > Solanaceae > Solanum > Solanum stenotomum. Next base: position 86,904,544 of record NC_064282.1, on the reverse strand, counting down.
AAACTGATCTCTGAGCTGATCTCTGATGCTCCTGGGAATAAATCGGGCCAAGAAGGCCTCTGAAAACTCAGTCCATGTGACCGGTGGAGACCCAGCTGGCCTGGTCTCTAAATATGTACGCCACCACTGCCTGGCGGGACTGTCTAACTGGTAAGCGGTGAAGTTTTCTCCTCTCGACTCCACTAAACCCAAAGTCTGTAGCCGCTCGCGGTAAGTAAGTAGAAACTCGTCGGCATCCTCACCCACTGCCCCAGAAAACCTCGGCGGTAATAGTCTAAGGAACACCCCGAGCATCTTCTTCTCCCGTAGTGGCACTAGCTGCTGAACAACCGATACCGCTGGTGTAGGTTGGCCCTGCGGTACTGGAACGGCTGAAGCTGGGGCCTGCTGCATACCCCCAATGGTAGCTAGTATCTGTACGAGCATCGCCTGTATATCTGGAGCTGCCACAGGCTCGGGCGGTGGCTGGGCTGGTCCCGGTCCCATCGGTTACTGCTGTGCTGGAGCTGCTAGTGGCTCTATCACCGGCCCCAGAGTTTTCTCTCGGTCCTGGGCTGGTGCTGTAGCTCTGGCACAACCTCGAGGTCGGCCTCTATCCCTAGTTGGGGCCCTACCACGCATGCGAGCCATCCCTATAAAAGAGTGGTACAAGTAAGATTTTCAGAAACCGATAAGACACACATTGCACGACAGTCATACAAAAGCAACACGTTCCTAAACACATCCTGTAGCCTCCCGAAGATAAGTAATGGACATCTCTGTACCGATCTGCAAGACTCTACGTTAGCTCTATACAAGTGAGACCAACAAACCTGGGGCTCTGATACCAATTTGTCACGACCCGATTTATCAAGTCATGATGGCACCTACTATAACCCGCCAGCAGGTAAGCCAACCCGTAACCCGGAACAACAAGTAATGGGTCTGAGGGTAGAAATTAAACAAGAGTAGGCAAATAACAATATAAGTAGGCGGACGCAAACCAAAAACATATATACAAATAAAGATCCCTCCCAGAACCTGGAAGTCACTAGTATAGAGCAACTACAAAATGAGTACAAGTCCCAAAAGTGGACAACAGAGACTGGACTGTCTCGAAAGGAAGAAGACAAGTCTATATATACAGATGGAGACTGAAATAGTACAAAACGCCTTGTGCTCACCCCCGTTTCCAGATAAGTCTACCCCAAGCTCGATCAAAGCTGGCTACTAGGGCTCGGACCTGCATCACGAAATAGATGCAGAGCGTAGCATGAGTACCAAAACAACAGGTACCCAGTAGGCATCATAGGCCGACTGAGCAAGATAAGCAAAAGTGAACTGAAATGCCAATAGAGGTTCACATCAAGTGCAAAGAGTAGTAAATGGGGGGTATGTACACGAGCGTACAGGCAACAAAGAAAAGTAATCTAACTAACTCCGCCGGGCTCCCATAAACTCGACGGGTACGCTCGTGCACAATAAAAGAAACCACCTGCACGGACCCCCATAAGCCCGACAGATGCACCGGCAGTTGAAGTAAAATAATGGAGCTAGAAAGTCTATCACAATATTACCAATTTCCGGACTTTTAACTGAACCATTCCCAATCATATTCCAGGATCTCATTACGTCCCGGACTTTAATCGGAATCTCTCCAACCTCCAAAACCTCAACCTACGGATGAGAGTAATCGATACTAAACTGAAGCTTTAGTGAGGAATTGGGAATACACCACGTGCAAGCTGGACCACGGACTCGA
>NC_064282.1:86831064-86902655 GCF_019186545.1 Solanum stenotomum | reverse complement strand
GTAAGCTGGACCACTGACTCTAACCGGGTACTGTAGCTAAGCCTGGACATAAGTAAGCTGGACCACGGACTCTAACCAGGTACTGTAGCCAAAACCAGATCACAGGTAAGCTGGACCACGGACTCTAACCGGGTACTGTAGCTAAGCCTGGACATAAGTAAGCTGGACCACGGACTCTAACCGGGTACTGTAGCTAAGCCTGGACATAAGTAAGCTGGACCACGGACTCTAACCGGGTACTGTAGCCGATAGAAAAGCAAGGCATTATTGATACAAGGTTAGAAGCTGAGTTACCGCGTAGCTAAGGCTCAGACTAACAGACTCAAGTCTGCTATATCAGTCTACAAGGAGCTGGTCGTCCGAAACGACGTCGAAAAAAGTTCTACTGCCCAACGACATCCGAAACCTCGCAAGTCAATGGCAACACTAGTCTAAGCCTAGACTAAGGCCAACCATACTTCAAATCAATATTATCATATACACCACAAGATATGGATATTCAATAATATCAAAAGACATGCTGTCAAAATCCAATACTTTCCCGAAATAAGGTCTAAGGCAAGGATTATAGAAATTTAGCATGCTCGACACCCGAACCCCACCATACTCAAGCAAATCAATAAACAAATGCCTAAACATGCTCAATCTCACGAGGGAAAGCCATAGCTTACCTGAAAGCCGACCACGCGTGCTCCAACCACGGTACCGGAACTTTTCCCCTACGAACGGTCTCCAAATGCTTCCCCACAAACAAAAGGTTAATCACCTCGTCATTACGAATATGTTGACACTAAAATTATATTTTTCGGAGACGGACCCAAAATCGGGTCTAAAACGGGATTGTGGGGCCCACAATTGGAATCTGGAAAAGAATCCTTGAAAACGTCCCAAATACCTTACTAAACTAATACCCCAAAATTTAGCAAAAACAGATGCTTAAAACATAGCAAATCAGCCACAACAATTAAAATGGGCAGCCCCTTGATCACCAATTTCTGAAAAAACGAGACCCTTTCAACCCAAACAGATTATACCACGACGATCCTTGCGAAAAACTCTACAAGTTAGCCTCAAGAATGACTCAAAACGGACCTAAGATGATCAAGATCTCACATTTCAAAATTCAACAACAATTCATTCCCAACAACACTCTAGCAATGGCTAAATTCGATTCCTTACCTCAAACGAAGCCTCCCCTCGCGTTTCTGAGATAACCTCTAGATTCCCCACGAAATTCTCTTGAAGTTAGCCTTTTGAAGCACCTAATTTGGACTCAAAATGAAGGAGAAATCTTATGTTGAAGTTGTGAAAGAAAAATGGACGAAAATCGTCCTAATTTCCAGATTTCCATCCGCTTCCACGTGGCATCCGATGTTTCGGACTCGTACGGAGTCGGATAAATACAAACCATATATGAAATCTGATTGGAAACGATATTTCAGACACAACGGTGAAAGCGGAATTTCCATTTGGAGCTCGCTTCGATGAAAAGTGAGTCCCACACCCAATATCGTTTTGAGCCAGATTCCACAACTGCCATCTAAAGCCTCGTGAATTGAACAAAGGCTCGTTCTAAACCAAAATTGATATTCCGAAGCTAACCTAGCTATCAGAATTTTCATCTGAGCACGACTTCTAAGAAGGTTGACCAAAGTCAACTTTTCAAGTTATAAAAATCTCCAAAACAGGGAAACGGGCCTAAAACCCAAACGAACGACCAGGTGACCGAACAGTCAGTGCCAGCAAGTCATAAATGACTTGGGGTCGCTACAGGAATGCTCTAACGATGCAATGAATGCTTTAATTTAAAAATGACCTGGAGGGTCATTACACTAAGATTACTAAACCTCTGCATACTTTCTTCTAACTCTGGGCTCTTTCACTACTACTGCTCATGATCTCATAACTCATGTTAGCTTTTGGGGTGGAAATATTACCCAAGCTCTAAACATACCTCCTCATAAGGATCTTAACTGAAACAAGGCTTAAGGAAAAAGTACAACTCATTTTTAGGTCAAACGCACGATTCATATAAATATGAGGGCATTACTCTGAAACTTTACACTTAACTTACTGTTGGGCTTCTCTCAAACCCCTCTGAAGTCTCATGACTATCTCAAGACTCTTGCTAAGAACAACTCACCCATAAGGATCTGACTTTTCTATTCAACCACCACTAGTATGATGGGTAGTCGACTGAACGAATTTGAGAAACGTAGGAGTAAGAATAAAATCTCTAAGACATAGCTCTATTGCACGATTAAGAGTATGAAAGAATGGAAAATTTTCTTAAATGTCTGCAGTCCCTCGTTTATAGAAGTGGGGCCCTCACAACCATAAACAAGATCCTATTGACATGACTTCATAGACACCCTAGGACACTTGAACTCTGTGCTCTGATACGAAGTTTGTCATGACCCGAGCCTACACCCTGGACATGGCCGGCACTCGAAGACCATTGCTGGTCCCCAAGCAAACCCTCATCCTGGCTGACTACAAGCGGAACACTAACTTAAGCATGCAAAAGCTTAAAACCGAATAAAATTCAATAAACTCAACTTTTCAAAACATTAAGTCAAATGAACAACTTAGAATAAAAATAATAAATTCAACTCACCATAAAATAGGCAACTCAAGTCTTTAAAACATTTAATAAAATAAATGAATAATACAGACTTCTCAACTATACAGACTATCTATGAAGCCTCTAACAGATAACGATGGAAGTTGGGACAAGACCCACGACATCCTGACTGAACTGAAAAGTAAATGAAATCCTTAGGAAGCAAGGAGGCTCACTATAGCTAATTCGAACTCTCGGATGTTTCAATGAAGCTCCTATTGATGATCTTGAATACCTGTGTCTACATCATGAGAAGATGCAGGCCAAATGGCTCAGTACGTGGAATGGACGAGCATGTAAGAGGAATTCTAAAGCATAACATAAGCTTGAAACTTGATAAAAAGGAAACATACTTACCTCTTTTTAATCTTGCTAAACTCAAGGAATACTCAAAACTACTCAAACTTACTTAACTCAGAAGTCCTCAAGGATAAGATACTCAACTTCAAAGATATGATACTCAACTTGAAATATTCAACTCATGAATACTTAACTAAAGTCATTTCATTATAAAGCAGTTTATAACAAGCACATTATAAATAAAATAAAAACTGTTTAAAACATGATGTCAACTCATAATCATAAATTCATAAAAGACATACCATGCTCCCTCTCAAAGTCTACATGTGCGATGCATGAATGAATTCCCATACCCCCATTCATTCTAAGCAAAACCCTTTGAGGAACCATGCAATTACTGCTGTGGGAGTTTCTCTAACCGACAACCATCACTTAAGAGCTATATTGATGATACATCAATCTACCTCACGCTGCCAATGTATCCTATACTCGGCCAAAGGTATAGAACCTGAACTACTAAGTGGATCCACTAGTCTATACGTAAAAGATTCATCTAGAAAGTACGACCCTTTTCTACCCATGATGGCTACATGGTTTATGGAGACGTGAGTTATCTGAACTCAAGCTCATCCCTATATCGATGCTCAATACTACTCCTAAAATATGATACTAACTCTTTATGTTTAAAACATACTTCTTTATGTGATTTGAGATAACTGCTTAAAAACTTAGCTCAAAGGGTATCTTGGAAATCAAGGTTTCCTCTCTTGCTTTATTGTGAAAGCATTTACTCTTTAACTGAAAACTAGCCCAAAGGCTCTTTACTGATAAACTAGCTCAAAGGCTCTTTACTGAGATACTAGCTCAAAGGCTCTTTCGAAAATCTCAGTTTTCCGTTCTTATTTAAATGTGAAAAACATTTTAAAATTCCTTTGGAAATACATAATCCCCATATACTTTTGAAGAAATGAACTTCAACTTTACTCTTTACTGAACTCAAAACTTAAGTCTTAAAACAAAGTTAAAACATTTTTAAAAGACTTCTTAAAAATATGGTTCACTCCGAATTATGGACTTGAACGACTCAATGCAAGGTTTTCAATAACCATAGATAGACTCAAATACTTGGAACTCAAGAACTTCAATGATACTACTAATTTCAAGAATGCTCAACTCAGAGGGTTCATGTGGAATTATGAGCATGAACTACTCAACTCAAGGACTTAAAGATACTTCTCATCTCAAGATTGTTCGACTTATAATGTTCATACAGAATTATGGGCATGAACAACTCAACTCATGGATTTCATGGGTAATAGGTAATAGTCCCATGATTAGAATTATAATCTCGAAAGGGTTAGGACCTCGATACTCAAGACTTAGAACTTGAAGATACTACTTCTTTCAAAGATACTAAACTGATAGAGCTCATGCGGAAGTTATGGGCACGTACGACTTGACTTAAGGATCAAAATATCAATAAGGAACTCAGGTATACAACTCTTCTCATTCTCATTCTTACTTCTCAAAGCTTATCTCAAATCGATGGTGGATCTCAAAGGATTCACAATTGAACTCAAAGACTTTCTTGAACTCTACTCTTAACTCTCTCTTGAATGTGAATTATGAATTCAAGAGTTATGGTTTATGACATGAAGGATCTAGGTGATAGTGTAGACTCGTGAATTCATTCTGTTCACTCTCATGCTGACTTACTTGAGTCTTGAAACAAGTTATTAGAAGTTGTAGAAGACTACTCAAAGGACTCAAAGGGACTTTCTAAAAAATGTTTGAGAGAACTCTTAAGACTTGACTATCAACTCTACCTTGAATGTGATTTATGAATTCAAACTTGTGATTTGTGATAGGAATGATCTCGTGATGTTTAGGAGTGTTTTTAGATAGTTAAACATGAAAAATGATCAAGAAATCACTGTCTAGAAGCAAGTCTGTGACGCGGAGATGAATTAAAATATTTTGTCGCGAATTAACTTTAGAGGCAGAGAGGTCCGTGACCTCTCCGCGATGCGAAGACATACTTTATGAAATGGGGAGGGAGGTCCGCGATGCGGAACAAGGTGCCAGATTCACCCGACTTTTTTCCTTCTTCGTTTTCTTACCCTAATTCACCTAAACTCGGTTCTTTGCTCAATTCCTCTTTAGATTTAGATACCCAGCACATGAACCCAAGAACCCACTCATAAACAACGGTAAAATCGATATGATTTCATCAAGAACTCAATAATCTCATCTAAACTCAAGAACTAAAGTCAATTACATCATACTTTTAACTTTCTAGAATGAACTTAACGCTGAAATTAACATGATTGGTGTAGGGGTGAACAAACCCAACACTATGGAAGCTGACATACCTTAAAGAACCATCTTATTGAAGGACTTGAAGGAAAATCTTGAAAGATGAATCCTAGCCTTAGCGTTTCTTGATTTTCTTGAGCGTAGAATCTTTGGAGGGGATGCGAGGGTTTGATTTATGAAAAATTGATTTTCTACACGTTTAGGGCAATTTAGACGACTTCCTAAGGGGTTTTAGGACTACAATACCCCTTAAGAAATAATTAAAATGATTTGGGAGTCGAAATGATTTTTCACCAGACAGTGAGGTCCGTATTGACTCCGTAACACGAAGCCATCGCGGAGCTGCTGCCATATTTGTGTGTCGTTAGTAAATCAGTCATAACTTTTTACTCAGAGCTCAGAATTTAGCAAACTCGGTGGCGTTGGAAAGAGGACTCTAAGAGTGTTAATTTTTTATCTTGTATCTCACCTAACTCATCTTATACTAGGAGTTATGGTCGTTTGAAGTTGACCCAAAACTTAAGAAAAACTTAGAAATGACTTGAATGCTTTTCTCTTTAGTTCTTCTTGGAACTTAAGGTGCTACATCTAGTGACCTTAATACTGAAGAAATTTTAAATTCCTTGCAAAAAATCTCACTCACTACGAAGAACGGTTTGAGTCTTAGCTCAAAAAATTTCTGGGTGTTACATTAATCGTTGAATCTTGTCAAGTTGGTTATAAATTAATATACGAGTATTACGCTTCATACTTGAAATTGAAGCTTGGAGAATAATCTTCTTTGATTCATCATCTCCGTCTATAATTTTTTCTTCCCTTAAATATCTGGTCATTTCAGGGACACCAATGGACCGTCGTATTCCTTTTGTGTAATCTTCATCTGGAATGAAAATTTATCATACGTCATCCACCAGCCCTGCATGCAACTTAAATTTAAGAATAGTTTCATTTAGTTGAGCATATATTTGAAAACCAAAGTATTATTAAGAAAACTATATTAGAAAAGTTTAGTTAGAGTCATTATTATATTTTGATTCATATATAAAATAACTACAAAAATTACCTGCATTGGCCATTTCATCAACCCTCGTGTCAACTCTATGGTTTAAGACTGATTGCTTTACATTAATCCAAATAAAACAACTGTCATACTAATATTTGAAGATGAACAGAGGGTCTTCCACAAGTTTTTCAATATACGAATTTGTCCCTCCAACAATAATTGGAACACAGTGAGTCTTCAAAAAAATTTCTATGTAGACAATGGACTTCAGACAGAAATCGTCAACCGTGAAGTCGGAATCTTGCTCAATCTCACCTAAAAAATTGTGAAACAAAACTGTCAATTAATATTCATATTAAAATAAATAAATCACAAAAATTGTCTTCTTCGAATATGTATACCTAGCAAATAGTGTCGTAAACCTTGTGTAACGACCCATTTGGTCGTTTTGTGTACTAGAGTTTTTTATTATAAAATATTTTTCGATAGATCCTAAAGGGGTATTTTGGACTATTCGTAACTATAATTATATAAGTGATGGGGTAATTTTAATAATTAAATATAGTTGGTGGTTATAGAGGATAACATTAAAATTAATAGTGGTTACCACTTTTATAATTAGTCTTTGAATAATTAGGATAGTAAATCTGTAGAAGAAAAGAAAAGAGGGGAAGACGAGAACAGAGTAAAGTGGCGATTGCATCAGGTAGTTTTCACAAACTCTGCGTTCATATGTGGATTCGCTAAATATATTAAGACGCCCTATTATATGTATTGTTGGATATATAGAAAATGATTGAGAATTGCTAAAAGCTTTGGTTCTTAAAGGCTAAATTTATTATTATTATTATTATATATGTTGGCTGGAAAGCATTGGATTGAGGAATTAGAGTCTTATTATAATGTAAATCGATTACGAAGAATTCAAGTTACAATTTATTGCAGCTTGTGGATTGATTCTCTTAGTTTATCGTTAATAAATGGTAAAAGATAATTATGGCATAGTATTGGCCAAGAATTGAAAGTTAATGAATATAATTTGTTGGTGTAGGAAAATGTTATTTGAAAAAATTGAGGTTACAGTGATTAGATAATATTAGTTGGTAATTTTGTTAGTGTTGATGTATTAAAAATTGGATTGAAACGTTGTTTAGTCATTCACGTGAGTTTGAGTTCCTGGCATTAGCTTAGGACCCCTTACTGGCCAATTAATTATGGCAGTGGACTAATTCATTACAAACATATAGTATATAGAAAGAATAAAATCGCATGAAAGTGAGGGTCCTGGATACTACACCTAATTTTAGTATCTCGTTATAAATTAAGTTTTCAAATATAGAGATAGGTAATTAAATATTAGGTGTATTAAATTATTCAAATTCCATCAAAGTTATGCAAATTGGAGGAATTAAGACTTAACCTTAGGTTTGAACTTTAGGATATTGATTATAGAATTAGGTGAGTTTTTGGGTGAAGGCTAGACATCGAATAATATGAGTGTTTATAGACTCGTTAACTTACAAATTATGCAAATATACTTGATAGATTGGAAATGTTCGGAGGCATTGAGGAAAGGAAAAGCATTGGAGAAGTAGTTTGCTTGACTTCGATTCTTTGGTGGAGGTAGGTTATGGTTTATTCTATTTGATAGATGGACTCTTAATAGTGATTGATATGTTTTGAGTGATATTGTGAAGTTCTCAATGTACTTGATTGTGTGGGTGCCACTTACGACTCGATTTGGGTCGTGACAAACTTGGTATTCGAGCGTTAGGTTCAGTGATCTCATCACATAAGGACAGGTCTAGTACAGTCTTGTGGAATGGTACGGGGACGCCTTTTTTCGTGCTACTATTTGAATCCAATTGGTATCTAGGTGATACAAATTGGTATCTGAACTTCTTCACTCTTTTTCACATATGAATAGTATTGGAGTATTAGAAGTTGAAATAGCAACACCAGAAAGAAAGAAAAAATGTTTCCTTGGAAATAGGTGTATTTTCTCGATTGACTACAGGGCCTGTAATGACTAATGAGCAACATGAATTTTTTATTAAGTTCATAAAGTTGAAACCCTCATTCTTCATGGGTATTGATTATGAACATACTTATGCTTTCATTGTCGATTGTTTTGACCTGCTTCATAAAATGAATATAGTGGAGAGGCTTAGTGTTGAGTTTGTGAATACTAGTTTCGGGGAGACGCAAAATGTGGTGGTAGTCTCATGTTGAGTGCTGATTAGTAAAGGCACTACCTATGACTTAAGGCAGCATTTTCTAGCTTCTTCATCCAATTATATGCCCCAAATGTTGAGCTATAGGAGGAGAGATGGTTTCCTGAATATAGAGAAACAGAGATATGTGTTGCTGCCTATGAGGTCAAATTTTGTACTTTATCTAGATATGTGACAACATTCAAGGAGTTTCGTAAAGGAAGACTAGATAATAAACGTCATTACTTTGAAAAATACAGTTAGTAAATTTTTCATAATATGTATGGGTTGCTTAATGAATGATTAAATTATGTTGTACCAATTGAGGTCAGAATCTCTACTATGACTTCATAGATTGAGGGTATATTAGAGAGGGTCATCGATGCTTACCTGGTTAGAGTTATGAAATGTATTACTTTTGTTATTGACTTGATCTAAGAAGTAAAGCAAATTGCTTAGGCTAGAGAGAGAACATATTCGATAATATTTTGTAGTTATTCAATGGGTAGAAATAAGTGAGAGCAGGAATATTTTCTCTGATTGCAAGGACTAAAAATGTATCTTTAAAGAGGTTGAGAATTCAATTCAAGGACGCGTGGTTTTATCTATTTGTATTGGTTAAGGTAATAGTGTCACAGGTTCATCAGATTGGTTAAAAGTTATTGGATAAAACATAAGAAATGAGTGTACAGACGTTCAACTCGAGTGGGATGATAAGTTTTGTTGTAGTGTTGAATTTAGTAATGAGTATGGTTGGATTTTTAGTAAAGGATATGGTAAGGTCGATGGAGAGGCGATCAATGATAAGCTAAGATACAAGAATTCATAAAAATCTTCAAGGTATGAGTTAATATTGATAGATAAGAGGATTGAGTTACACAATTGAATATACAATTCAATTTTTTTTTCATTATACGTCTACATTTATGGTGATATATTTTGTCAAGATATGGATTGGTAAGATAAGAAATGATTGATTGCATCGGTATTGATCATGTGAAAAAACTTATGCATGTTTTGGACCATAAAGTTTGTTACTTTTGATTGTTAAAGGATCTAAGGAAGGGTTTCCCTGAGAGTTCTGATTTAGACTGTGAAGTAAAATGTCATGGGTTTTTGGTAAAAGGATGAGATCGGTAAGCAAGCTACAGAAACAAGAGTCTGATATATTGAAGGGTCGAGATATTTAGAATTTTGCACCATGGGAAGAATTTGAGAAAAGTGAAGGAATAAGACCTCTCGTATAAACCCTTAGTGTGTACTTGAAGGTTGTATTAATTTTTGTGTATGAGTTTAAATATGACTTTGAGATGTTAACTAGTTCGGTACAGACTTACTAGGAGTTTATCATTGACTTTTCTAAAGATTGAGTTTTGGTTTGGGTGACAAACAATGAGGTATGGAAAATTTAGTGTTTTTCGTGATTGCTCAAATTATGATAGATGACTTAAGAATGATATGCAATGTGAGATATAATTCTACATGATTATTAAGAATTTAGAGTTAGGTTAATACTACTCTATTGATGGGACTACATAGAATGTTATGATGCGTTACATAGACATTTGATGGTGAATAGAGGTTATGAGCTTACAGTATACATAATGATTTGAGTGATCAAGAATTTCCCCAAGTTTTGGCATGAGGTATGTGATGGTTTAGAATGGTAGCTAAAGCATGGTATGTGGAAGTGGTGTGAAGTTGACTTTGGGTGTGATTTAATAGTTTAATCTCGATGTAAAGGTACTATCAAATTTGAAATTAGGGCTATTAGCCTTCTTTGAGACTCGTATTTGTCATGAAATGCTTAAATAGAAAGAGAGAGCCATAGTTTGAACATGTATTTGATAAGAATACTTTGATACTAATGATGGTTTGGGAGTAAGGTAGATGATCTGTGTGGTTATGATGTTTTGTTAGTATTAAGAGTGTTGACTTTAGTGAATGTGAGGTTTGATAAACCAAGTATGTGTGGAATTATAATAGGGACTAAATTGGTTATTGTGGGTAGCTAGGAAATCAAAGAGATAGAGTCAGATGAATGAAAATGTTTGATATGGGCACTATGGAAGGAGTATCTAGAGTTATTAGACCTTGGTTATGTACATTCTTATGTGACCAACTACTTCATTCTGGGCGTGGTTTAGAGTATGATTCACTTTCTACGTTCGTGTGTGTTTTTCGCTTCTATGGGTGATTCCCTAGTAGTGGATCAAGTGTACCAATTCTGTGATGGTCTTCCTGGTAGGGTGGCATCCTTGGTTAGAGTTGTTCATTCCAGTTATGGAAGATTTGGTGTTGTTTGGGGATAGTTAAAGTATACTAGTGATTCGACATGGACAACTTTGCTTATTAGAATTTATAGGAGAGATACAATGAAAATTTACAGTTGTTCGATAGACTTAAGATTTATCTCATCATCGGTATCATGTTTTTGCTACGTGTGATTGAATGTTAGGACCATTGGGTCTAGTTTTGTAATTTTTAAGGTTTGTCTATAATAGTTACTAATCTAGCATTTCGACAGTGTTGTTAGAGGTATTGTATGCTTGGGTGTATCCCTCGATGGTGGTTACTTGATCATTTCCCTCTATGATTCTCCTGGATGATTACTTGATGTCTAAAGATCATATTTTAATCGCTTAAGCTCGAGGAAATATTTTGTTGTGAGGATGTAATCTTGATAAGATCTATGATAGTTTCTGCATTATGAGTGTGTGGTGGTTGGTTCAGGTTCACTCCTAATTGTAGCCAATATTGATTCAGGATTTTATCATGATTATGTTAGATAATGTTTGTCTTGATGGTTGTGTCAAGGTCTAGTTGGAGAACTAGTCAGTTTAAGAGTCCACTTGGGAATAGTTTTGTTGTTGGTTGAGTTTACATACAACAACAATTATCATTAGAGTAGTGAGATGGACCCATTTGAGACATTGTATGGGAGGAGGTGTAGATCTCCAATTGATTGGTTTGATACTTTTGATATGAGATCTTGAGTACTAATATTTTGAAGGAATTGTTGAGACAACTACCTTCTTTTGATCGTTCGAGGATGAACGATGGGTAAATTGGTATCTAATGTAACGACCCATTTGGTCGTTTTGAGTACTAGAGCTTTTTATCATAACATATTTTTCGATAGATTCTAAAGGGGTATTTTGGACTATTTGTAATTATAATTATATAAGTGATGGGGTAATTTTAATAATTAAATATAGTTGGTGGTTAAAGAAGATAACAATAAAATTAATAGTGGGTCACTTTTACCACTTTTATAGTTAGTCTTTTAATAATTAGGGTAGTAAATAATCTGTAGAAGAAAAGAAAAGAGGGGAAGACGAGAACAAAGTAAAGCGGCGATTGCATCAGGTAGTTTTCACAAACTCTGCGTTCATATGTGGATTCGCTAAATATATTGTTGGATATATAGAAAATGATTGGGAATTGCTGAATGTTTTGGTTCTTAAAGGCTAAATTTATTATTATTATTATATATGTTGGCTGGAAAGCATTGGATTGATGAATTAAAGTCTTATTATAATGTAAATCAATTACGAAGAATTGAAATTACAATTTATTGCAGCTTGTGGATTGATTCTCTTAGTTTATCGTTAATAAATGGTAAAAGATAATTATGGCATAGTATAGTATTGGCCAAAAATTGAAAGTTAATGAATATAATTTGTTGGTGTAGGAAAATGTTATTTGAGAAAATTGTGGTTACAGTGATAAATTAATATTAGTTGGTGGTTTTGTTAGTGTTCATGTATTAAAAATTGGAGTGAAACGTTGTTTAGTCATTCACGTGAGTTTGAGTTCTTGGCATTATTTTAGGACCTCTTAATGGCCAATTAATTATTGGCAGCGGACTACTTCATTACAAACATATAGTATATAGAATGAATAAAGTCGCATGAAAGTGAGGGTCCTGGATACTACTCATAATTTTAGTATCTTGTTATAAATTAAGTTTTGAAATATAGAGATAGGTAATTAAATATTAGGTATATCCAATTATTTAAATTCCATTAAAGTTACGCAAATTGGAGGAATTCAGACTTACCCTTAGGTTTGAACTTTAGGATATTGATTATAGAATTAGGTGAGTTTTTGGGTCTAGGCTAGACATAGAATAATATGAGTGTTCATAGACTCGTCAACTTACTAATTATGCAAATATACTTTGATAGATTGGAAAGGTTTGGAGGCATTGAGGAAAGGAAAAGCATTGGAGAAATAGTTTGCTTGACTTTGATTATTCGGTGGAGGTAGGTTATGGTTTATTTTAATTGATAGATAGACTCTTAATAGTGATTGATATGTATTGAGTGATATTGTGAAGTTCTCTATGTACTTGATTGTGTGGTTGTATGAATTGGTTGTGTGGTTTGGATAATCTATGTGTTGTTTGAGAATGGTCTGGAATCCTGAGGTCGTGAAATTTATAATCTTGAACCCTCTCTATCGAGGTGATGCCTTGAATAAAGAAGGTTTGATGAAATATTGTTAATGAATTGAAAAGTGGTGATAATAAATGATAAATTAATGATATTTTTGGATCGGAGTGTCACGTTCCGCCATGGTATTATTGGATCGGAGTGTCACGTTCCAACACAGTATTCTTGGATCGGAGTGTCACGTTCCGACACGATATTATTTGATCGAAGTGTCACGTTCCAACACGGTATTCTTGGATCAGAGTGTCACGCTCCAACACTGTATAATTGGATCGGAGTGTCACGTTCCGACACGGTAACATTAAAGGAAAAACATATTGAATTAACTGAATGTACTCAATCTCAAAGAACTCAATTCCCAAAATGGTTTGGTTTGGAGGCATGAGTCCTCATGTGTGATCTTGATATTGTTGACTTATTACGTACTTACTTTAGTGTTGTTGACACTGGTTCATGTTGTTTGTTGCTTGTCACCTGCTAAGTGTCATAGTTGATTTTCTACTATTATTCATTGTATATTAGTTTCTATTTTGGGTTGGCCGATGATACCTACTCAGTACATATTGCCTCGTACTGAGCCCTACTTGTGTTTTTCTTTGTTTTCTTTTTATGGAGTGCAGCGAGTGTACCAACGACTTTGCCTCGCCTTCAGCTCTAGCCAATCTCAGCATATCAGGTTCAAGGGTAAGCTATTCATTTGAGCTTGTGTTGGATTCTGTTGGTCATGACCTGATGTCCTCAGTTTTCGGACACAATTATTTCATTTATTTCTGTGTCTTTGACATTCTTAGACTTAGTATTTGGAGATTAGATGTCCTTGATGTGATGACTTTCAGGTTTTGAGAATGACATGTAGTAGACTATAATGGATTTGTGTTTCTTACACTAATAAGATTTCCGCATTATGGTTCGTATTTTGTAAGCTGAATGATAAATATAAGTTGGGGTTGAATTCATTGGTTCACCCACCTAGGAGGTTAAGTGTTGGTGCCACTCACGACTCGATTTGGGTCGTCACACCTTGTTTCTCAGCGTATGTGATCTTGTTCGTCACGATTTCAAGTCCATTATATACTTGTATTTTGTCCGAGTTGATTATTTCTCCTGGAAAATGGGTGGCAAGGTCAACAGAGGGACGAGATTTTCCCGTTCATGTTGCTCCCATTATGATCACCACTTTCTTCTCGTTGAACTTTTTGTTGTTGCTGATGAAAGTATTCATTTTAGCTACACATAAAATAAAATCATAATAATAATTAGTTTAAAATAGTAAATAATCTCATGAAAACCACTCATGCATACATTCATACATTAAAAAATCTTATAAATATAAAGTTAATAAGTAGAAACCTTGCTTGAGATGTAATAAACTATGTAAAAGAATATATTTTTCTTGATGGTGGTTGTGAAAGAGATTGCATTGACCATTAATAGTAAAATGATATTTGTGGACTTAGTAATTGGCATACCATATTCAGAAATACTGATATCTTTTAGGATAAGATCAATGATATTTGAAAAATGTAGAGCTATGTCAACTGAAATTTTGGTAATGACAAGTAAATAATTTTAGAATAAAGTTATCAAATGTACATTGTTGGGAGATCGCATATAACTGGGCATTTATAGTAAAAATGTGATTATGAACTTATGAATTGGTATATACCAAATTTAAATAAAATTCATATCTTTTAGGATAAGAATAGTTCTTGAAAAAACCTACAGATACGTCAGCTTGAATTTGGGTGATTAGGCTTAAATAATTTTAGGATGAAGTTTCTAGATGCACATTGTTATGAGTAATAACGGATGAGACTCCTTACTTTTGTAGAATTTTATTTACATACTTCGTAATCCTCAGGAATCTTTTAATAGTATTTATCTTTTCTAGGTCTTGTATAGATTCTTTATATAGTAGCCATATGGTCAGTAATAAGATATACAATTTTCCGATCTTTGCTTTCATTTCTTTATGGTATTAGAGTGCTTCTAAACTCCCACGAGTTGTTCCTTTTTTTCTTTTTTACTGCTAAGTCATCGAATGGCCCCCAATACTTTTGTGACCAATGCTGATGGAGTCAATAACGCCATCACTATTGTCCAATTCAATTCTATGACCCAACTGCCCATAAAATTATCTGGCAGTCACAATTTCTCCCTGTGGAAAGCTCAAGTTTCAATGCATATGCGCAGTCACAATCTTTATGTGCATCTCGATGGCTCCATCCCTGCCCCCATTCACACCATCTCGCAAAAAAATCAAGATGTTGCTAACCCTGAGTTCGTTCTTTGATACCGCCAAGATCAGTTAATTCAAAATCCTATCTTGGCCTTCGTTGATGCTACACTTTCCCCCACTGTTGCTGTTGCAATCTCCGCTAAAGCTACCTGCGATGCTCTGCATACTGCGTATGTGAACAATCTCTAACAAGAACTTTTAGCTTGCGAGATCGACTGGCTCGCCTCACTAAAGACTCTCGTCCAGTCGCAGATTATCTCCATCAGATTCGATCACTTTGTGATGAACTTGCAACTGCTGGTGCGGCTGTATCGAATCCGAAACTCATTGTTAAAATTCTTAGTGGACTCGAATCTGAATTCCGAGAACTCTCTGCTGCCATTCATGCTCTAGATTCAACAATTTCCTATGAAGCGCTTCACGAAAAGATTTTGGATCACGAGCTTTTTCTAAAGCATGAGGACGATAAGAAGCCTCTATCAACTAATATCACCGTTTCTGTAGCAGAAAAGACCATCTCAGCTCCTCCTTGCCAGGGTAACAATAATTACTCCCGCAGTCATTGTCCAAGTGCGAACACTCCTCCTAACAATCAGCAATGACAGACACAACCATGCCACCCGTAAAGAAACAACCAGAAGCAACCCTTTGACAAGAATCTTCGTTGTCAACTATGTGATCGCGTAGGTCATTCTGCTAGGATCTGCAGATATCAATCCCATAACCATCTGCAAGCTCGGGCAAACTTTGCTAGTCATTTTCCTCCTCAACAGACCCCTTAGATCGTGGATAGTGGAGCCACTCATCATGTTGCGTCTGATGCTCAAAGCCTAGACACTGTACATGACTACCACAACACCGAAGAGATCACTATGGGCAATGGTCACACCATTCCAATATCCCAAACCGGTAACGCAAACATAAGTGCATCAAATCATCATTTCAAACTTCTCAATACCTTATGCTCCTCTCTCATAAAGAGTAATCTTATTTATGTTTCTCAGTTTTGTCGTGATAATCATTTCTCTATTGTATTTTTTCCTTTACATTATCTTGTGAAGGATCTGAATACAGGGGTGTCTCTAGTTCGCAGGCAGAATAAAAATGGGTTGTATTAGTGGCCACCGGTGTGTACACATCATTCTCCTCAATGCAATGTGGTTGTTCCAATTCACCTGTGGCATCAATGTTTAGGCCATCTTAATCGTCGCGTTTTGGATACCATATTGAATGATTTTTCCCTTCCTGTTTTAGATCCTAAAGCTAGTTCCACTTGTAATTCTTGTTATTCTAATAAGATGCACAAGTTGACTTTCTCAGAAAATTCACGGCAAAGTAATAAGCCCCTACAAATCCTTTTTAGCGATTTATGGGGTCTATCTCTGGTTTTGTCAATTGATAAAAAAAGATATTTTGTGTTATTTGTTGATCAATTGTCAAAATACATGTGGATGTTTACTTTAAAATCAAAAAACAAAACTCTCGAAGTTTTTCAAATTTTGCATCCATTGCTTGAATGGAGGTTTAACACCAAAATTCAATCTTTTTACACGGATGGTGGTGGCGAATTTCAAAGTTTACAATCCTATCTCAAAACACATGGCATAGAACACTTAGTGTCACTCCCATATACTCCACAACGAGTTGCTCTAGTCGAAAGACGACACCATCATGTTATTGAAACAGCTAGAACCTTGTTGTATCAAGCGTCTTTACCATCACACTTCTGGAGTTTTGCAAGTCAACAAGCTGTCTATCTTATAAACAGGCTAACTACACCCAATCTTCAGCATAAGAGTCCATTTGAAATTTTATTTCAAAAGATGCCAAAGTATGACTCCATTAAAGTATTTGGTTGCCTCTGTTATCCATGGCTCAAACCATATGCCAAAAACAAATTAGAGCCCCGTTCGACACCATGTGTTTATTTAGGCTTTTCGAATAAACATTACAGTCATCAATGTTTTGATCCTTTAACTTCGAAAATATATCTATCACGTGACGTCTTATTTTTGGAAAATCAGTTCCCATTTGACAATATTTTTTCTCATCTAAAAAGAACACAAAATAATGTCTCTTGGGAAATCTATTCATCTTGCAAACAACCACAGGATAATACTCGAAACTCATATGATATTTGTGAGCTTACTTCACAATTTGTGCAGCAGCCCGTGGAGACACATTCACCCACCTCCTCTGCCTCAACAGGTGCCACCGTCTCAAGTACTTCTATTTCTCCCTTATATGATAATTCTTCTCCTTCTCCAATGCCTCCGTTGCCCCATACCCGCACCATCCAAAATCCTATTTCCAGCCACAATTCACCACAACCAACTGTTTCAACCTCACTAGTTCATACTTCTCCCCAGTTTAATGCTCAGCTGCAATCCACAATTATCACTTACCAACGCCGAAATAAGTCCATTGGTCCTTTGATCCAGAACCCTCTAGTACAACCCTCTTCCTCATCACTTGTCCCACCTCCCATGGCCACAACACCTTCCCTTATAGCCTATACCTCTACAGTGACGCTCACTCATCACATGATTACTCGATCTAAGACCAATAGCCTTAAGCCTAAACAATTACACACAGTTGTTTAAACCACTTCCTAACTACCTAGAACCTTTCAGCAAGCTCAAGAAGTACCACACTGGCTTGAAGCTATGAGAAATAAATTTGATGCCTTAGTTCGAAACCGAACATGGGAGTTGGCACCATGTGATCCTTCCAAAAATGTGGTGGATTGTAAGTGGCTTTTTCGAATTAAATATAATCCTAATGGTTTTGTTGACAGGTACAAAGCTCGTTTAGTTGCTAAAGGGTTCACACAAAGACTTGGACTTGATTTTCAATGTACTTTTAGTCATGTGGTAAAGCCTGCAACTGTTCGACTCGTTCTTGCGATTGCAACACAACAAAGCTGGGGGATTCAACTACTTGATATTAATAATACCTTCCTGCAAGGTCGTCTTGATGAAGAAGTCTATATGCGCCAACAACTTGGTTTTGAAGCTTCTGTGCATCGGAAGCATGTTTGCAAGCTACATTAGGCAATATATGGCCCCAAACAGGCTCCAAGGGTCTGGTACACTGAAGTCAAAAATTACCTAGTAACTTTGGGATTTGTTAAATCCCAATCTGATTCTTCATTGTTCATTTTGCATAATTTTGAGTTTACTGTTTATATTCTGGTATACGTTGATGATATAATTGTCATGGGTAATCAGATTTGTGGTGTTCACAACATGATTGATAATCTTGCAACCCGGTTCTCATTGAAGGATCTTGGTCCACTTCATTATTTTCTTTGTGTTGAAGTCTTACCTTAACCCGGTGGTCTTTTGTTGTGTCAACAAAGATACATTACAGATCTGTTGCAGGAAGTTAATATGTACCATTGCAAGGGTGTTCCAACACCAATGGCTTCTACTGTTGCTTTCCCGGAGTCTGCTGAAGATTCTCTAGTTGATGGCTCTCTTTATATGAGGATAATTGGTAAACTTCATTACCTATCGTTTACACGTCCAAGCATAGCATTTGCAGTTAGCAAACTCTCACAGTCCATGCACCAGCCCTTATTATCACATTGGACAGCCATGAAGCGTCTCCTTCGGTATCTTCACCAGACATCTTCGTTTGGCATTCAAATTGCCAAAGAACATGATCACCATCTTCTAGCCTACTCAGATTCTGATTGGGCTGGAGATCCTCTCGATCGAACCTCTACATCAGGTTATGTTGTTTACCTTGGCAGTTCTCCGGTATCCTAGTCCTCTAAAAAGTAACTATTTGTTTCCCGCTCCTCCACAGAGCCAGAATATCAGGTTGTTGCAGCTACTGTTTCTGAAATAAATTGGCTAACAAGTTTACTCCATGAACTTCGGTTTCATATTTCCACCACTCCTCAGATATTTTGTGATAATGTTAGCGCCACATACATTTGAGCCAACCCGGTGTTCCATAGTCGGATGAAGCATATTGCTATTGATTTACACTTTGTTCGTGAACAAGTTCAAAACAAGCATATCCCAGTTCAACATCTTCACTCGGCTAATCAACTGGAAGATATACTTACCAAACCACTTCCAAGAGGTTATTTTGTCAAGCATTCATCCAAGTTGGGTGTTATTGACACCACCAACTTGTGGGGGCATAATAACGGATGAGACTCCTTACTTTTGTAGAATTCTATTTTCGTACTTCCTAATCCTCAGGAATTTGTTTCATAGTCTTTATCTTTTCTAGGTCTTGTATAGATTCTTTATATAGCAGCCATATGGTCAATAATAAGATATAAATTTTTCCCATCTTTGCTCTCGTTTCTTTAATGAGATCACATACAAGATTGACAAAAATAAGGATTTCAAAAGGATTGTAAAAAGAACTCAATAATATTTCTAAAGGAATACATTCAAGTGATAATACGTCAATTCATACACTATTTAACAACACGTCATAAGTACTAAGTCTAATTCAATTAGAAGGGAAGGAACAATTATCGATAACTATTTTAATTACAATTATTTATATTTACTTGTGCAACATGTAATAATAGATAAATGTTTTATTGAATGAAGCTTCCATCATCATGATTGAATTAGGTAGAATATATTTCCTTAAATGATCCTTACAGATAGATTGGAAATTTATTATTTTCTCTTCTTTGTTTATGTAATAATTTTAAATTTGGAGTAAAGAATTTTATTCTTTCAAATTCTTTAAGGTTAGAATCTTCCCAAACATTTATAGTCATTTATTTTTTCACTCTATTACCTTGACATTAAGAATGATCTCATGTAATTGTGTAAGTACGTATTTATATTAATATATATTAAATATCAAAGACATGGACTTACACTTGGACTTGGGGCTTGGGCTTGGATTAGACCTTAAAATAAATATTCTTATTAAGCTTAAATATTTGCTCTATAAACAACAATGTTTTTATAGACAAGAATAGTATTTATATCTGTAGTTGGATACAAACTGTACAAAATAGGTCAAAATTTAAAGTGACAAAGAGACAAAATAAAACAAGATAGAGATAATGATAGTTATGTACACTCAATAATAATATTGTGATCATCATTTTTGAGAAATCTTTTCACAATATCTAGGAATGGATGCAAAACAGTATTCCTCCATGCTTCGTCAACAACTTCTTTTCTATCTTCTTTGAAAAGGTCAGTAGCAATAACATGATGCACCGACCACATTTTCTCATTTATTAATTGTTGAATCTTGTCAAGTTGGTTACAAATTATTATACGAGTATTACTCTTGAAACTTGAAATTGAAGCTTGAAGAATCATCTTCTTTGATTCATCATCTCCGTCTATATTTTTTTCTTCCCTTAAATTTCTGGCCATTTCAGGGACTTCAATTGACCGTCGGATTCCTTTGGTGTAATTTGCATCTGAAATGAAAATTTGTCGCACCTCATCCACCATCCCTGCATGCAACATAAATTTAAGAATAGTTTTATTTAGTGGAACATATATTTGAAAACCAAAAGTATTATTAACTATATAAGTAAATTTTTTGTTAGAGTCATTATTATATTTTGATTCATATATAAAATAACTACAAAAGCTACCTGTCTTGACCATTTCATCAACCCTCGTATCAACTCTACGGTTCAAGATTGATTGCCCTACATCAATCCAAATAAAGCAATTGTCATACTTATATTTGAACATGAACACAGGGTTGTCCACAGGTTTTTCAATATACGAATTTGACCTGCCAACATTAATTGGAACACATTGAGTCTTCAAACAAATTTCTATGTAGACAATGGACTTCAGACTGAAATCTTCGACCGTCAAGTTGGAATGCAACTCAATTTCACCTTAAAAAATTGTGAAACAAACTAATAGTCAATTAATATTCTCATTAAAATAAACTAATCACAAAAAATGTGTTTTTTGAATATGTATACCTAGCATATAGTGTCGTACACTTTGTTTCTCAGCGTGTGTAATCTTGTTGGTCACGACTCCAAATCCCTTATATACTTCCGTTTTGTCGGAGTTGATTATTTCACCCTAAAAACGGGTGGCAAGGTCAACAGAGAAACGACATTTTCCCGTTCCTGTCGATCCCATTATGAACACCACTTTCTTCTTGTTGAACTTGTTGTTGTTGTTGATGAAAGTATTCATTTTAAAATCATAATAATAATTAGTTTAAAATACTAAATAAACTCATGAAAACCACTCATGCATACACTTATATATTAATAGTTTTTATAAACATAAAGTTAATAAGTATAAACATTGCTTGAGATGTAATAAACTATGTAAAAGAATATATTTTTCTTGATGGTGGTTATGAAAGAGATTGCATTGACAATTTAAAGTAAAATGTATTTATGGACTAATTAATTGGCATACCATATTCGGAAATACTAATATCTTTTAGGATAAGATCAATCACTTTTGAAATAAGTATAGATATGTTAACTGGAATTTTGGTAATGACAAGTAAATAATTTTAGGATAAATTAACTTATCAAATGTACATTGTTTGTAGATCGCATATAACTGGGCATTTATAGTAAAAATGTAATTATGAACTTATGAATTGGTATATACCAAATTTTAAAAAAATTCATATCTTTTTGGATAAGAATAATTCTTGAAAAAAACCTACAGATACGTCAGCTTGAATTTGGGTTATTAGGCTTAAATAATTTTTGTATGAATTTTCTAGATGAACATTATTATAAGATCACATACAAGATAGACAAAAATATGGATTTCAAAAGGATTGTAAAAAGAACTCAATAGTATTTCTGAAGGAATACATTCAAGTGATAATGTGTCAATTCATACACTATTTAACAGTACGTCGTAAGTGGTAAGTCTAATTCAATTAGAAGGGAAGGAACAATTATCGATAACTGTTTCAAATACAATTATTTATACTTACTTGTGCAACATGTAATAATATATAAATGTTTTATTGAATGAAGCTTCCATCATTGTGAATGAATTAGGTAGAATATATTTCCTTAAATGATCCTTACCGATAGAATGCAAATTTTTTATTTTCTCTTCTTTGCCTATGTAACAATTTTAAATTTGGAGTTATGAATTTTATTCTTTCAAATTCTTTAAGGTTAGAATCTTCCCAAACATTTATAGTCATTTATTTTTTCACTCTATTACCTTGACATTAAGAATGATCTCATGTAATTGTGTAAGTACGTATTTATATTAATATATATTAAATATCAAAGACTTGGACTTGGATTTGGACTTGGCGCTTGGGCTTGGATCGGACCTTAAAATAAATATTTGTATAAAGCTTAAATATTTGCTTTATAAATAACAATGTTTTAAAAGACAAGAAATATATATATATATATATATATATATATATATATCTGTAGTTCGATACAAACTCTACAAAATAGGTCAAAAATTAAAGTGACCAAGAGACAAAATAACACAAGATAGAGATAATGATAGTTTATGTACACTCAATACTAATATTTTGATCATCATTTTTTGAGAAATATTTTCACAATATCTAGGCATGGTTGCAAAACAGTATTCCTCTATGCTTCGTCAACAACTTCTTTTCTATCTTCTAGAAAACGTCAGTAGCAATAATATGATGCACCGACCACAATTTCTCATTTATTAATCGTTGAATCTTGTCAAGTTGGTTACAAATTAATACACGAGTATTACGCTAGATACTTGAAATTGAATCTTGAAAAATCATCTCCTTTGATTCATCATCTCCGTCTATATTTTTTTCTTCCCTTAAATATTTGGCCATTTTAGGGACACCAATGGACCGTCGGATTCCTTTGTTGTATTCTACATTTGGAATGAAAATTTGCCGCACCTCATCCACCATCCCTGCATACAACATAAATTTAAGAATAGTTTTATTTAGGTGAACATATATTTTAAAACAAAAAGTATTACTAAGAAAATTATATAAGAAAAGTTTTAGTTAGATTCATTATTATATTTTGATTCATAAATAAAATAACTACAGAAATTACCTGCATTGACCATTTCATCAACACTCATGTAAACTCTACCGTTCAAGACTGATTGCTCTACTTCAATCCGAATAAAGCAATTGTCATACTTATATTTGAACTTGAACACATGGTCTTCCACATGTTTTTCAATATACGACTTTGACCCTCCAAAAATAATTGGAACACATTGAGTCTTCAAAAAAATTTCTATGTAGACAATGTACTAAAGACAGAAATCTTCGGCCATGAAGTTGGAATCTGGCTCAATTTCACCTAAAAAATTGTGAAACAAAATAACTGTCAATTAATATTCACATTAAAATAAAGGAATCACAAAAAAATGTTTGTTTCATATATGTATACCTATCAGATAGTGTCGTACACCTTGTTTCTCAGCGTGTGTGATCTTGTTGGTCACGATTTCAAGTCCCTTATATACTTGCAGTTTGTCCGAGTTGATTATATCTCCTTGAAAATGGGTGGCAATGTCAACAGAGACGAGATGTTCCCGTTCTTGTTGCTCCCATTATGAACACCACTTTCTTATTATTGTTGTTTTTTTATGAAAGTATTCATTTTAGCTACACATAAAATAAAATAAAAATAATAATTAGTTTAAAATAGTAAATAATCTCATGAAAACCATTCATACATTAAAAAATCTTATAAATATAAAGTTAATAAGTAGAAACCTTTCTTCAGATGTAATAAACTATGTAAACTAATATATTTTTCTTGATGGTTATTATGAAAGAGAATGTATTGTGCATTTATAGTAAAATGTATATATACCATATTCAGAAATACTGATATCTTTTAGGGTAAGATCAATGACTTTTGAAAAATGTATAGATATGTCAACTAGAATTTTGGTAATGATAAGTAAATAATTTTAGGATAAAGTTATCAAATGTACATTGTTTGGAGATCGCATATAACTGGGAATTTATAGTAAAAATGTGATTATGAACTTATGAATAGGTATATACCAAATTTTACAAATATTCATATCTTTTAGTATAAGAATAATTCTAGAAAAAAACCTACAAATACGTCAGCTAGAATTTGGGTAATTAGGCTTAAATAATTTCAGGATGAAGTTTCTAGATGCACATTGTTATGAGATCACATACAAGATAGGCGAAAATATTGATTTCAAAAGGATTGTAAAAAGAACTCATTAATATTTCTGAAGGAATACATTCAAGTGATAATGGGTCAATTCATACACTATTTAACAACACGTCATAAGTGCTAAGTCTAATTCAATTAAAAGGGAAAGAACACTTATCCATAACTATTTCAATTACAATTATTTATATTTACTTGTGCAGCTTGTTATAATAGATAAATGTTTTATTGAATGAAGCTTCCATCATCGTGATTGAATTAGGTAGAATACATTTCCTTAAATGATCTTTATCGATAGATTGCAATTTGTTTAGTTTCTCTTCTTTGTTTATGTAACAATTTTAAATTTGGAGTTAAGAATTTTATTCTTTAAAATTCTATAAGATTAGAATCTTCCCAAACATTGATAGTCATTTATTTTTTCACTCTATTATCGTGACATTAAGAATGATCTCATGTAATTGTGTAAGAACGCATTTACATTAATATATATTAAATATGAAAAACTTGGACTTGGCGCTTGGTCTTGGATCGGACCTTAAAATAAATATTTTTATAAAGCTTAAATATTTGATCTATAAATAACAATGTTTTTACAGACAAGAATAGTATACATATCTGTAGTTTAATACAAACTGTACAAAATTGGTCAAAAATTAAAGTGACCAAGAGAAAAAATAACACAAGATAGAGATAATGATAGTTTATATACACTCAATACTAATATTGTGATCATCATTTTTGAGAAATATTTTCATATATAGGCATGGTTGCAAAGCATTATACCTCCATGCTTCGTCAACAACTTCTTTTCTATCTTCTTTGAAAACGCCATTAGCAATAATATGATGCACCGACCACATTTTCTCATTTATTAATCGTTGAATCTTGTCAAGTTGGTTAAAAATTAATATACGAGTATTACCCTTGATACTTGAAATTGAAGCATGAAGAATCAACTTCTTCGATTCATCATCTCTGTCTATATGTTTTTCTTCCCTTAAATATTTGGTCATTTCATGGATACAAATGGACTGTCGGATTCCTTTGGTGTAATTTGCATCTGGAATGAAAATTTGCCACACCTCATTCACCAGCCGTGCATACAACAAAAATTTAAGAATAGTTTTATTTAGGTGAACATATATTTGGAAACCAAAAGTATTATTAAGAAAACTATATAAGAAAAGTTTTAGTTAGAGTCATTATTATATTTTGATTCATATATAAAATAACTACAAAAACTACCTGGATTTCAAAAGGATTTTAAAAAGAACTCAATTGAATGAAGCTTCTGTCATCGTGATTGAATTAGGTAGAATATATTTCCTTAAATGATCGTTACCGATAGATTGTAAATTTATTATTTTCTCTTCTTTGTCTTTGTAACAATTTTAAATTTGGAGTTAAGAATTTTATTCTTTAAAATCCTTTAAAGTTAGAATAATCCCAAACATTTATAGTTATATATATTTTTTCACTCTATTACCTTGACATTAAGAATGATCTCACGTAATTGTGTAAGTGTTTATTTATATTAATATATATTAAATATCAAAGACTTTGACTTGGGCTTGGACTTGGCGCTTGGGCTTGGATTGGACCTTAAAATAAATATTTTTATATATCTTAAATATTTGCTCTATAAATAACAATGTTTTTACTTACAAGAATAGTATATATATAACTGTAGTTCGTTACAAACTATCCAAAATAGGTCAAAAATTAAAGTGACCAAGAGACCATATAACAGAAGATTGAGATAATGATAGTTTATGTACACTCAAAACTAATATTGTGATCATTATTTTTGAGAAATATTTTCATATCTAGGCATGGTGGCAAAGCAGTATACCTCCATGCTTCGTCAACAACTTCTTTTCTATCTTCTTTGAAAACGTCATTAGCAATAATATGATGCACCGACCACATTTTCTCATTTATTAATCGTTGAATCTTGTCAAGTTGGTTAAAAATTAATATACGAGTATTACGCTTGATACTTCAAATTGAAGGTTGAAGAATCATCTTCTTTGATTCATCATCTCCGTCTATTTTTTTTTCTTCCCTTAAATATTTGTCACGACCCGATTTATCAAGTCATGATGGCACCTACTATAACCCACCAGCAGGTAAGCCAACCCGCAACCCGCAACCCGGAACAACAAGTAATGGATCTGAGGGTAGAAATTAAACAAGAGTAGGCAAATAACAATATAAACAAGCGGAAGCAAACCAAAAACATATATACAAATAAAGATCCCTCCCAGAACCTGGAAGTCACTAGTACAGAGCTACTACAAAATGAGTACAAGTCCCAAAACTGGACAACAGAGACTGGACTGTCTCGAAAGGAAAAAGACAAGTCTATATATACAGATGGAGACTGAAATAGTACAAAACGCCGTGTGCTCACCCCCGTCTCCGGATAAGTCTACTCCAAGCTCGATCAACGCTGGCTACTAGTGCTCGGACCTGCATCACAAAATAGATGCAGAGCGTAGCATGAGTACCAAAACAACAGGTACCCAGTAGGCATCATCGGCCGACTGAGCAAGATAAGCAAAAGTAAACTGAAATGCGAATAAAGGGTCACATCAAGTGCAAAGAGTAGTAAATGGGGGGTATGTACACGAGCGTACAGGCAACAAAGACAAGCAATCTAACTAACTCCGCCGGGCTCCCATAAACCCGACGGGTACGCTCGTGCACAATAAAAGAAACCACCTGCACGGACCCCCATAAGCCCGGCAGATGGACCGACAGTTGAAGTAAAATAATGGAGCTAGAAGGTCTATCACAATATTACCAATTTCCGGACTTGTAACTGAACCATTCCCAATCATATTCCAAGATCTCATTACGTCCCGGACTTTAACCGGAATCTCTCCAACCTCCAAAACCTCAACCTGCAGATGAGAGTAATCAAGACTAAACTGAAGCTTTAGTGAGGAATTGGGAATACACCACGTGCAAGCTGGACCACGGACTCGAACCGGGTACTATAGCTAATGAGTCAACCTATATGGGCTGGACCACGGACTCGAACCGGGTGCTGTAGCCAAAGGTCGGGCACGGGTGGGCTGGACCACGGACTCGAACCGGGTGCTGTAGCCAAAATCAGATCACAGGTAAGCTGGACCACGGACTCGAACCGGGTACTGTAGCTAAGCCTGGACATAAATGAGCTGGACCACGGACTCTAACCGGGTACTGTAGCTGAAACCAGATCACAGGTAAGCTGGACCACGGACTCGAACCGGGTACTGTAGCTAAGCCTGGACATAAATGAGCTGGACCACGGACTCTAACCGGGTACTGTAGCTGAAACCAGATCACAGGTAAGCTGGACCACGGACTCGAACCGGGTACTGTAGCTAAGCCTGGACATAAATGAGCTGGACCACGGACTCTAACCGGGTACTGTAGCTGAAACCAGATCACAGGTAAGCTGGACCACGGACTCGAACCGGGTACTGTAGCTAAGCCTGGACATAAATGAGCTGGACCACGGACTCTAACCGGGTACTGTAGCTGAAACCAGATCACAGGTAAGCTGGACCACGGACTCGAACCGGGTACTGTAGCTAAGCCTGGACATAAATGAGCTGGACCACGGACTCTAACCGGGTACTGTAGCTGAAACCAGATCACAGGTAAGCTGGACCACGGACTCGAACCGGGTACTGTAGCTAAGCCTGGACATAAATGAGCTGGACCACGGACTCTAACCGGGTACTGTAGCTGAAACCAGATCACAGGTAAGCTGGACCACGGACTCGAACCGGGTACTGTAGCTAAACCTGGACATAAATGAGCTGGACCACGGACTCTAACCGGGTACTGTAGCTGAAACCAGATCACAGGTAAGCTGGACCACGGACTCGAACCGGGTACTGTAGCTAAGCCTGGAAAAAGTAAGCTGGACCACGGACTCTAACCGGGTACTGTAGCTAAGAATCAATATCCAACCATCCGTCGCGGGAAATATCACCAAACCGATTACCATAAATAATCCTTTTAGTCCGACCCTCATATACCCCAAATCGCCGAGGAAGTATCCAATAATGAGTAAGCTAGACCACGGACTTTAACCGGGTATTTGTAGCCGATATAAAAGCAGGGCATTATGGATACAAGGTCATAAGCTGAGTTACCGACTATCAGACTCAAGTCTGCTATATCAGTCTACAAGGAGCTAACCGTCCGAAACGACGTCGGAAAAAGTTCTACTGCCCAACGACATCCGAAATCTCGCAAGTCTATGGCAACACTAGTCTAAGCCTAGACTAAGGCCAAACATACTTCAAATCAATATTATCATATACACCACCAGATATGGCTATTCAATAATATCAAGAGACATGCTGTCATAATCCAACACTTTCCCGAAATAAGGTCTAAGGCAGGAATTATAGAAATTTAGCATGCTCGACACCCGAACCCCTCCATACTCAAGCAAATCAATAAACAATTGCCTAAACATGCTCAATCTCACGAGAGAAAACCATAGCCTACCTGAAAGCCGATCACGCGTGCTCCAACTCACGGTACCGGATCTTTTCCTCTCCGAACGGTCTCCAAATGCTTCCCCACTAACAAAAGGTTAATCACCTCGTCATTACGAATATATTGACACTAAAATTATATTTTTCGGAGACGGACCCAAAATCGGGTCTAAAACGGGATTGTGGGGCCCACACTTAGAATCTCAAAATCGAATCCGTGGAAACGTCCCAACTACCTTACTAAACTAATATCCCAAAATTTTAGCACAAACAGATGCCCACAACACCGCAAATCAGCCACAATAATTAAAAAGGACAGCCCTTTCATCATCAATTTCCGGAAAAACGAGACCCTTTCAACCCAAACAGATTATACCACGACGATCCTTGCGAAAAACTCTACAAGTTAGCCACAAGAATGACTCAAAACGGACTTACGATGATCAAGATCTCACATTTCAAAAATTCAACAACAAAACATCCGAAAATCACACTGGCAGTGGCTAAAAATTGATTTCTTACCTCAACGAAGCCTCCCCTCGCGTTTTCGAGATCACCGCTAGATTCCCCTCGAAATTCTCTTGAAGTTTGCCTTTTGAATCACTTAATTTGGATTAAAAATGAAGGAGCAATCTCAATTTGAAGTTGAACAAAAATTTGGACGAAATTCGTTCTTAAAAATCTGGAAATTTCCACCTCTGCCACGTGTCGTCACGTGGCTCTGCCACGTCACCGCCGCGTCAAAATTTTACAACCCTCCAAACTTAAATTTCGATGTTTCGGACTCGTTCGGAGTCGGAAAAATACAAACCTTATATGGAATCTGATTGGAAATGATATTTCGGACTCAATGGTGAAGGCGGAATTTCCATTTGGAGCTCGCTTCGACGAAAAGTGGGTCCCACACCCAGTATCATTTGAGCCAGATTCCACAATTGCTATCTAAAGTCTCGGGAAGTGAACAAAGGGTCGTTCTAGACCAAAATCGATCTTCCGAAGCTAACCTAGCTGTCAGAATTTTCATCTGAGCACGTCTTCCAAGAAGGTTGACCAAAGTCAACTTTTCAAGTTATAAAAATCTCCAAAACAGGGAAACGGGCCTAAAACCCAAACGAACGACCAGGCGACCGAACAGTCAGTGCCAGCAAGTCATAAATGACTTGGGGTCGCTACAGGAATGCTCTATACGAGGGAAATAATTCTTTAATTTAAAAATGACCTGGAGGGTCATTACAATATTTGACCATTTCTGGTACACCAATGGATAGTCGGATTCCTTTGTGGTAATCTGCATCTGGAATGAAAATTTGCCGCACCTTATCCACCATCCCTGCATGCAACATAAATTTAAGAATACCTTTATTTAGGTGAACATATATTTGAAAACCAAAAGTAATATTAAGAAAACTATATAAGAAAAGTTTTAGCTAGAGTCATTATATTTTGATTCATATATAAAATAACTACAAAAACTACCTGCATTGACCATTTCATCAACCCTCATGTCAACTCTATCGTTCAAGACTGATTGCTCAACATCAATCCAAATAAAGCAACTGTCATACTTATATTTGAACATGAACACAGGGTCTTCCACAATTTTCAATATACGAATTTGACCCTCCAACAATAATTGGAACAAATTGAGTCTTCAAAAAAATTTCTATGTAGACAATGGACTTCAAATAGAAATATTCGACCGTGAAGTTGAAATCTGGCTCAATTTCACCTAAAAAATTGTGAAACAAAATAACTGTCAATTAATATTCACATTAAAATAATGGAATCACAAACAAATTGTCTTTTTAAAATATGTATACCTATCAAATAGTGTCGTACACCTTGTTTCTCAGCGTGTGTGATCATGTTGGTCACGATTTCAAGTCCCTTATATACTTGCATTTTGTCCGAGTTGATTATTTCTCCTCGAAAATGGGTGGCAAGGACAACAAAGAGACGAGATTTTCCCGTTCCTGTTGCTCCCATTATGAACACCACTTTGTTGTTGTTGTTGTTGCGATGAAAGTATTCATTTTAGCTACACATAAAATAAAATTATAATAATAATTAGTTTAAAATAGTAAATAATCTCATGAAAATCACTTATACATACACTCATATATTAAAATATCTTATATATATAAAGTTAATAAGTAGAAACATTTCTTGAGATGTAATAAACTTTGTAAAATAATATATTTTTCTTGATGGTGGTTATGAAAGAGATTTCATTGATCATTTATAGTAAAATGTATTTGTGGACTTATTAATTATAATACCATATTTAGAAATACTGATATCTTTTAGGATAAGATCAATGACTTTTGAAAAATGTATAGATATGTCAACTGGAATTTGGTAATGACAAGTAAATAATTTTAGGATAAAGTTATCAAATGTACATTGTTAGGAGATCGCATATAACTGGGCATTTATAGTAAAAATGTGATTATGAACTTATGAATTGTTATATACCCAAAAATGGACATGATGACAGTCGTCTTAACCCACCAAGACAAGTCAGCCTAAAACTCAACCATTACAATAAAATGCGGAAAATTTTTATAATAAACTCAAAAATTCCCCCAAAATCTGGTTGTCACCTGTACAAGCCTCTAAAGTATTACAACATATTCAAAAGAAAAACACAAGTCTCAAATGACATTGTTTCTAGAATAGAAGAAGATCCTGATTAAGAAGAAAGAAGGTCCGCTGAAATGACAAGCAGCTACCTCACAAACCTCCACAAGAAGCCTCAGACAAGGAGGAGAGAAAATATCACAAAGGTCCGGGCTAGTAACCTACAAAAAAAATGTAGTAGCAAAGGGTGAGTACCAAACCACGCGGTACTCCGCAAGTAAACCTCTGAACACAAGCTAAGGGGATAGAATACGGGTACTCCTTACACCCCAACCGAACCTCTACAACTACAACATGCATAAAATCATCACAACCTAATAGTTCACAATTCACATAGCAGATATCTCAACAACAACACTCTAACAATTACATATCCTCAACAACAAGCTCAATATTCATCAATTACAATCTCCACGACTACAACCTGCTTGAAATCAGCCCAACCTAACAGTTCACAATTCACATAGCACATATCTCAACAACAACACTCTAACAATTACATATTCTCAACAACAGGCTCAATATTCACCAATCAAAGTTCCACAGAAAGGCACTCACAAGATCAGCAAAACAAAATATCAAGTTCAATAATGATAAATATGTGCAATGCAATGGAATGCAATGTCAAGTATAGTGATGCATGCCTGACCTAGTGATACACACCCGTTGTCTCTTAGTCCGGGACCCATGGGGGACATATCTGTTCATGCATCCATCGCAGCGTGCGATACGACCCTCGATAATAGTAACCATCACGGCGCGCGATACGTCCCTCGAAATATAGTATTTGTCGCGGTGTGCGACACGTCCCTAGAAATATAGTATCCATCGCGGCACGCGATACGTCCCTCGAAATGGTACATCCTCTTTAATTACTTATTCTTTCTCAATTCACATAACACTTGTCACAACCATGTCTCAGAACAATGCAGATGACATGTTCACACAAATAA
The DNA here is from genome assembly GCF_019186545.1 of Solanum stenotomum. NCBI lineage: Eukaryota > Viridiplantae > Streptophyta > Magnoliopsida > Solanales > Solanaceae > Solanum > Solanum stenotomum. The sequence continues at coordinate 86,870,264 of NC_064282.1, read as the reverse complement.
TGAGGAGATGACCATTTTCATAACATTGCACAATTCACAACAATACAACCGTGATACAACAAGCCTTTCAACCCAGTCTCAAACATCACACATCAACAATTAAACAAATTGCCTTTTATTACCCTTTTTTCACCATTAGAAAATAATCAATATGTGCAAGTCAACCATCACCAAGTCTTACCCCCAAACACATATCACAAGGAAATACACGAATTCCATACACTTAACAAGGGTTTAGAAATCTACTTGCCTCAAATAGTCAGACAATCACTCCGAGAATTGAGTCTTCCCTTTCGTTNTCACAAGGAAATACACGAATTCCATACACTTAACAAGGGTTTAGAAATCTACTTGCCTCAAATAGTCAGACAATCACTCCGAGAATTGAGTCGTCCCTTTCGTTGAACTTCCAACTCAAAGCAATCTATTCACATTAATAATCACAATAAGATTTCGAAACTAACCACACTCAAATTACTATAGGTCTGGCCTAGACCCAAAAACTCGTACCCAATCTATAAATCTAAACCCATAAAGGCAAACCTGGGATTTTATTAAAATCAGTTGACCCATATATACGTAGAGTCTAAATAAGTTTTAAGTTTTTGCTACACACTAATTAACCAAGCCTTTAATGAACTGACATTGTAACTTAAAATTTATAAAAATCTCTTTCTATGAATTTGCGTATTATACTTTAAGAGTAATAACATATAACTCAGCTACTCCATATTCACCTAGATCAAGTAGAATCAGACACTAAATACTCTTTATTTTAGAGGTTAAGCCATCCTTAAGGAAACAACAATGAAGCATAAAAGAAATGGGTGTAAAAATATATCAACAGAGAAGAGAATTTCCCTAAAGTCTTGATAATATTTTGTTTCCTCAAACTTTTTCCCCTTAACTTTAATTCATAGCTGCTATATTATATCACTAAACCCCTAATCATATGCTCATAATTACACCGTCATTATGCCCATTATTGTCCAATAACACTAGTCCTCAACAAATTGATTTTTTCTTCCTTCATCCATTTAGTATATACGACAACAATTATTGAAAGTATAGGTATAATACATATTAAAGGTTGAAGCTTAAAGGGGCTATATTACCTGATGGTAGATCTCGTGCCAATGGCGCAACAGGTAAAGCATCTCGACCTAGTTTTTCTTTTCTTTTAAAAAATAATTATGTATTAAAACTGATAAACCCTACTAACTTATTTCTAATACGTGGGGCTAATGGCATAGGGTTTTAAATTAATGGTCACTTTAGCCCATTAACTGTCAATTATCTAAAATTACCCATCAATTAATTAACTCAAGTTAAATGAATAATCCAAATTTCTAAAAATGACCTTTCGAGTCATAATAAAAACCACTCATGCATACACTCATACATTATAAAATCTTATAATATAAAGTTAATAAGTAGAAACCTTGCTTGAGATGTAGTAAACTATGTACAATAATATATTTTTCTTGATGGTGGTTATGAAAGAGATTGCATTGGGTATTTATAGTAATATGTATTTGTGGACTTATTAATTATCATACCATATTCAGAAATACTGATATCTTTTAGGACAAGATCAATGACTTTTGAAAAATGTATAGATATGTCAACTGGAATTTTGGTAATTACAAGTAAATAATTTTAGGATAAAGTTATCAAATATACATTATTTGGAGATCGCATATAACAAGGCATTTATAGTAAAAATGTGATTATGAACTTATGAAATGGTATATACTAAAATTTTTTTAAAAAATATCTTTTAGGATAAGAATAATTGTTGAAAAAAAACCTATAGATACGTCAAAATGAATTTGGGTGATTAGGCTTAAATAATTTTAGGATGAAGTTTCTAGATGCACATTGTTATGAGATCACATACAAGATTGGCGAAAATATGGATTTCAAAAGGATTGTAAAAAGAACTCAATAATATTTCTGAAGAAATACATTCAAGTGATAATGCGTCAATTCATACACTATTTAACAACACGTCATAAGTGTTAAGTGTAATTCAATTAGAACGGAAGGAACAATTATCGATAAATATTTCAATTACAATTATTTATATTTACTTGTGCATCATGTAATAATAGTTAAATATTTTATTGAATGAAGCTTCCATCATCGTGATTGAAATAGGTAGAATATATTTTGTTAAATGATCGTTACCGATAGATTGCAAATTTATTATTTGCTCTTCTTTGTTTATGTAACAATGTTATATATGGAGTTAAGAATTTTATTCTTTAAAATTTTTTAAGGTTAGAATCTTCCCACACTTTTGTAGTATTTTATTTTTTCACTCTATTACCTTGACATTAAGAATGATCCCATGTAATTGTGTAAGTACGTATTTATATTAGTATATAGACTTGGACTTGGATTTGGACTTGGCGCCTGGGGTTGGATTGGATCTTAAAATAATTTTAGGATAACTATTTCAATTACAATTATTTATATTTTCTTGTGTAGCATGTAATAATAGATAAATGTTTTATTGAATGAAGCTTCCATCATCGTGATTGAATTAGGTAGAATATATTTCCTTAAATGATCCTTACCGATAGATTGCAAATTTATTATTTTCTCTTCTTTGTCTATGTAACAATTTTAAAATTTGGAGCTAAGAATTTTATTCTTTAAAGTTCTTTAAGGTTAGAATCTTCCCAAACATTTATGTCGTTTATTTTTCGACTCTATTACCTTGACATTAAGAATAATCTCATGTAATTGTGTAAGTAAGTATTTTTATTGAAATATATTAAGTATCAAAGGCTTGGATATGGATTTGGACTTGGCGCTTGGGCTTGGATCGGACTTGAAAATAAATATTTTTATAAAGCTTAAATATTTCCTGTATTGATAACAATATTTTTACAGACAAGAATAGTATATATATCTGCAGTTCGATACAAACTGTACAAAATAAGTCAAAAATTAAAGTGACCAAGAGACAAAATAACAAAAGATAGAGATAATGATTGTTTATGTACACTCAATACTAATATTGTGATCATCATTTTTGAGAAATCTTTTCACAGTATCTAGGCATGGTTGCAAAACAGTATTCCTCCATGCTTCGTCAACAACATCTTTTCTATCTTCGTTGAAAATGTCAGTAGCAATAATATGATGCACCGGCCACATTTTCTCATTTATTAATAGTTGAATCCTGTCAAGTTGGTTACAAATTAATAAACGAGTATTACGCTTGATACTTGAAATTGAAGCTTGAAGAATCATCTTATTTGATTCGTCATCTCCGTCAATATTTTTTTATTCCCTTAAATATTTGGCCATTTCAGGGGCACCAACGGACCGTCGAATTTCGTTGGTGTAATCTGCTTCTGGAAAGAAAATTTTTTGCACCTTATCCACCAGCCCTGCATGTAACATACATTTAAGAATCGTTTTATTTAGGTGAACATATATTTGGAAACCAAAAGTATTATTAAAAAAACTATATAAGAAAAGTTTTAGTTATAGTCATTATTATATTTTGATTCATATATAAAATAACAACAAAAACTACCCGCATTGATAATTTCATCAACCCTCGTGAGAAATCTACGGTTCAAGACTGATTGTTCTACATCAATCTCAATAAAGCAACTGTCATACTTATATTTGAACATGAACACAGGGTCTTCCACAAGTTTTTCAATATACAAATTTGACCCTCCAACAATAATTGGAATACATTGAGTCTTCAAAAAAATTTCTATGTAGACAATGGACTTCAGACAGAAATCTTCGGCTGTGAATTTGGAATCTGGCTCAATTTCACCTAAAAAATTGTGAAACAAAATAACTGTCAATTAATATTCACATTAAAATAAAGGAATCACAAAAAAATGTCTTTTACAAATACGTATACCTAGAAAATAGTGTCGTACACCTTGTTTCTTAGCATGTGTGGTCTTGTTGGTCACAATTTCAAGTCCCTTAAGTACTTGCATTTTGTCCGAGTTGATTATTTCTTCTTGAAAATGGATGGCAAGGTGTAACATTTCACACCTAGAAACGACTATAAAGAGTTTAAAATATGAAAATATTGATTTTTTTGAAAGAATAAGGAAATTTGGAAATTTTGTCTAGGTTAAGAAAGTGAGTTTTGGACATTTCCAAATGGCCATAACTCCTAGCTCAGGATGAGTTAGGAGCAGTTCTGGATATGGTTGGAAAGACATTGGAGAAATGTTTCCTACGCCGCTGATATTGCATGATTTCGGCATCATATGAGTGAGATATGCCTTTCGGAAGTTGGGCTGTTGGATTGAGGAAAGTCCCAATCCGGATTTAGGGAAGGGCAAAGTAGTCTTTTCTCTAATTAATTTCCTAATTTGATTTTAGGAGTTTGTTAGGGTAAAAACATAACCTAAATCAGTTTTGGAAAATAAAAGAATGCTTAGGGCTTGGAGAAGAGAGAAAGGAAGAAAGAATGGGAGAAAAAGGCAAGAATTCGTCAAGATCATCCAAGCTTGCGAGTGGATTTCATCGGGGTTGATCCCTATTAAGGTATGTGAGATATTTTCGTGTTTGGTTAGTTTGCCCACACACCAACTTGTTTCAATCCAATTGTTTTGAGTTGTTTACATGTTGAAGAAGTAAGGTTCTTGAAGAACAAATTGTAGAATTCTTGTTGGTTGAGTTGTTGATGCTTGGGGGTGAGTTGATTCACGTTTCTGAGTTGTTTTTCGAGTTAGATTGGTTGTATATTGAGGGTACAATTTATCCTAAGTGTTTGGGGAAGGAACTATGAAATTTACGGAGGTTTAGAGAGGAAGAACGGAAGAGAAAAGTCGAAAGTAGCTGGGCAAAAGGGTTGGGGCGCCGTGCCTGCCAGAGCGCCACAAAAACTTCTCTGAAGTTTGGGCTCTGGCGTGTCACGCCAGCCAGAGCGCCAGCCAGACTTCTCTGAAGTTTGAGGGCTAGCGCCTCGCGGCTCTCAGAGTGCCAGGGACGCCCAGTTCTCCCCATTTGTTCCCCACCTTTTCGTACTTCTTCCAACAATCTAAGGTACATATAAACATCATGAATTCATCCATAAACATGAGATCATAAACCTTGAATCCATAATCCAATTCAAGGAAAGTTAAGATCAAAGTCAATGAAGTTAAGAGTCAAGTCCAGAAGTTAAGAAGCAAGTCAAAGCAAAGTTTCTTAAATTTTTAGGAGTCTTTATTAAATGTTTATACTTTGTTTTAAGGCTCAAGTTCCAAGTAAAGTAAAGAGTAAAGAGTTAAGTTCATTTCACAAAATTTATTGGGGAACTAAGTATTCCCAATGAAGTTTATAAATGTTTTCACATTTGAGCAAGAAAGGAACTATGATTTCCAAAAGAGCCGTTGGGCTAGTTTTCAGTAAAGGGAACATCGATTTCAAAAGAGCCCTTGTGCTAACTTTGAGCAATTATCTCAAACTAAAGAAAAAGGTGTTTAAAACACGTATGAGCTAAAGTTTATTTTGGGAGTAGTATTGAGCACCGAATTGGAGACGCGAGTTCATATTAACTCAACTCTCCATAAGAACCACGTAGCCAACATGTGATTTAACGGGTCATACTGTTTAGATGATCACATAAGTTAAGCTAGTGGATCCACTAAGTTAAGTAAGGTCCTATATCACGGCGAGGTATAGGGTGGTCCTTGGGCAACGTGAGGTAAAATGTTGTTTCATCACTAGGGCTCATAGTGGTGGTTGTCGGTTAGATAATCTCCCGCAAAAGTTGTAGTACTTTTATATTTAAGTGAAGTTGAATTTGTTATTGCCTTATCTTTAACGAACTAAGTCGTTTACACTGGTTTACAAGCTCTATATGTATTGCATGTTTCTTATTGCCTTATATTGAGTTCAGTTATTCATGAGTTATACAGAGCCAAGGTAAGTGTTCCTACTTACTCCTTTCAAGCTTAAGTTGCTGTTTAGCATTTCAACTCGCATACTCGTACATTCAATGTACTGATGCCAGGTGGCCTGCATCTTATTATGATGCAGACGCAGGTAACCAGGATCAGCATCCAGCGCGCCGTTGATCTATTCGAGCACTCCAGAGTCAGTAGTGAGGCTCCTTGCATTTTGGAGGACTCTTTTATTTGCTTTCCTAGGTTTTCTTATTAGGATGTTATGGGGACTGTCCTAACATCCATCTCAGTATTATAGAGGCTTCATAGACAGTCAGACAGTTAGTTATGAGTCTCTCATCTTTGTGTTAAATATGTTTTGCTATGAGTCTTAAGTTGCCAATTTGGCTAAGATGTTATTTCTTTAAGTTACTACTTAAACTTATTTTATTGAGTAAGTCTTCCACTGAGTTCAGAAAGCCAGGCCAAGGGTTCACTTGGGGCCAACAATGTTCTTCAAGTGCCAGTCTCGCTCTGGGTGTAGGCTCGGGGCGTGAGAAACTTGATATCAGAGCACAGGGTTCAAGATTCCTAGGGAGTCTATGAAGCCATGTTTGTAGATTCCTAGTTATCAGTGTGAAGCGTGCCACATCTATAAGTAGGAGGCTGTAACATTTAGGAATTCCTTCGCTTCATTCATACTCATTTCGTGCGTTAGAGTTTATTTCTAAAAGTGTCCTTCTAATTTGTGCTTGTGCATGTTTTAAGAGGATCATGCCTCCACGAAGAGCAGTCAGAGGTCGTCCAGCTATGAGGAGTGTTAGGAACAAGAGTTACCAAATTCCCTAGAAGTGCAAACCCAAGAAGAGATCAACCATGTTGATTTTGGTGATGCTATCTGGATGTTAAGTCCAGTTGCGACCTATCATGTTTGGCAGAGAGATAATCGACATGAAGTGGTTGATACTTCAAGGATCCGTGAGCTCTTAAGGATGAACCCACTAAGCTTCATGGGATCAAGTGTCACTGAGTATCTGAAAAACTTCATTGAGGAGCTTAAAAGGGTTTTTGATGTCATGCATGTTTCTCATGGGGCATTTCTTTCCTTGTGAATTGCGAGAGGCAAAGATAAAAGAGTTTCTCACTCTTAATCCGGAGTCTATGAGTCTTCATCAGTACAGTCTGAAGTTCACACAACTTTCCCGCTATGCTCCGGAGATGGTTGCTGACATGAAGAGCAGGATGAGTTTATATGTTGCTGAGTTGTCTCGTCAGTTAAGAAAGGAAGGCAAGGCAGCTATGCTGATAGGGGATATTGACCTAGCAAGATTTATGATCCATGTACAACAGGTTAAGGAGGATTCTCTCTCCATATAGATAGGTATCTCCGTGGATAGAGATAAAGATAGGGATCCATCTAGATCTTGATTCACTATTTCCATCTTTTTTCTTTTTTCTGATTGATTGCCTTTTTGAATGATAGAGAAGAGTTTAAGAATAAGAGGGCTAAGACATCAGGGGACGAGTTCAAGCAGCAAAAAAGTGAGGCCAACCGGTCATCCCTCCTACAGAAATAGAAGGGACCTGCTCCACCATCTGCTAGTGCACCTGCGCCTAAGAACAAAGGTGAGTACAATAGTAATTCCTATAGTTTAAGAGCTAAACCTGCCTATCCTCAAGGTGTAGTAAGGCTCCTGCATGTGCTAGGTGTGGTAGGAAAAACCAAAGTAAGTGTCGTTATGGGCAGACAGGTTGCTTCAAGTGCGGCTAAGAGGGTCAGTTTATGAGGGAGTGTCCTGAGATCGTGCAAGGTAATGGTAATAGGGGCAATAAGGCCCAACATTCTTCAGTTGCTCCAGTAGACAGAGCTGCACCTCAAGGAGCTACTTCAAGTACTAGCGGGGAAACAAACCGCTTTTATGCTATCAACAGTCACCAAGAGCAAGAGGATTCACCAGATGTTGTCACTAGTATGATCGAAGTCTTTGACTTTACTATTTATGCTTTGCTAGAACCGGAAGCGAGTTCATCCTTTGTAACTCCTTATATTGCTATGAATTTTTATGTTATTCCTAAGCGACTTAGTGAACTGTTCAGTGTTTCTACACCTGCTGGTGAGTCTATTCTAGCATAGAGAGAGTCTATTGTGATTGTCCCATTTTCGTCACTCACAAGAGTACCATGGCTGATTTAATTGAGATTGACATGGTAGAATTTGATGTCATTCTTGGTATGGACTGGCTTCATGCCTGTTATGCATCAGTTGATTGTAGAACTCGAGTAGTCAAGTTTCAGTTTCCAAATGAGCCAGTCTTAGAGTGGAAAAGTAGTTCAGTTGTGCCTAAGGGTCGTTTCATTTCGTACCTTCAAGCGAGAAAGTTAGTATCGAAGGGTTGTGTCTATCATTTAGTTCGAGTTAATGACTCAAGTGTTGAAGTACCTCACATTTAGTTAGTTCCAATAGTAAGAGAGTTTCCAGAAGTATTTCCTGACGACCTACCCGAAGTCCCTCCTGAGAGAGAAATAGACTTTGGTAAGACATCATTCCAGATACTCGTCCTATCTCTATTCCACCATATTGAATGGCACCAGCAGAATTGAAAGAGTTGGAAGAGCAGTTAAAGGATCTATTAGATAAGGGTTTTATTTGACCAGGTTGACTCAGAAAACAACGAAGTTTCAACGGTCTGAAGTTTTTGAGGAAAGCTTTCAGGAATGGAAAGAGAAGTTGACTACTGCCCCAGTTTTGACATTACTAGAAGGCTCTCAAGGCTTTGAGGTGTAATGTGATGATCTAGAGTTGGCTTCTGTAGTTTTCACTGTGAAGATATGACATCATTATTTGTATTGTGTTCATGTTGATATATTCTCGGATCATTAGAGCCTTCAATATGTGTTCATGCAGAGAGAGCTTAATCTCAGACAAATGAGGTGGTTAGAATTACTCAAGGATTATGGCATGAAGATTCTCTACCACTCAGGTAAGGTTAATGTGGTTGTTGATGCTTTAAGCAGGTTATCTATGGGTAGTACCACCCATATTAAGAAATAAAAGATAGATTTAGCTAAGGATGTGCATATACTTGCACTCTTAGGAGTCCGACTTATGGATTCCACAGAAGGGGGAATAATGGTGACGAATGCGGTTGAATCATCACTAGTGTCAGAAGTAAAAGAAACGCAAGACCAACATCCCATTTTTCTAGACTTAAAGGAAAATGTTCATAAGCAAATAGTATTAGCTTTTGAACAAGGGGGAGATGGTGTATTGAGATATCAAGATAGATTGTGCGTACCTATGGTGGATGGACTCCAAGAGAGGATCATGGAGGAGGCTCATAGCCCTAGATATTCCATTCATCTGGGTTCCACAAAGATGTATCGTGATTTGAGAAAAGTGTATTGGTAGAATGGCATGAAGAAAAGCATTACTGAGTTTGTTGCTAAGTGTCCAAATTGCTAACAATTGAAAGTTGAGCAACAAAGGCCCGGTGGTTTGGCTAAGAATATAGAGCTTCTAGAATGGAAGTGGGATATGATTAATATGGACTTCATCATAGGTTTACCAAGGTCTCGCAGACAACATGATTCTATTTGGGTGATTGTCGATAGAATGACAAAATCAACCCATTTTTTGTTGGTAAAGACTACCCACTCAGCAGAAAATTATGCTAAGCGTTATATTCAAGAGGTGGTAAGACTTCATGGGGTTCTGGTCTCCATCATTTCAGATAGGGGTGCACAATTTATTGCACTGTTCTGGAAATCTTGTAAGAAAGGTTTGGGTTCAAAGGTGAACTTGAGTATTGTTTTTCATTCTCAGACCGATGGGCAAGCAGAGCGCACTATTCAGAACTTGAGTATTGTTTTTCGTTCTCAGACCGATGGGCAAGCAGCTTGCGTGATTTATTTCAAGGGTAATTGGGATGATAACCTACCTCGTATTGAGTTTGCTAATAATAATAGTTACCACTCTAGCATCCAAATGGCTCCTTAGGAAACTCTTTACGGGAGAAGATGCAGATCTCCTATTAGATGGTTTGAAGTTGGTGAGGTAGGATTGATAGGACCAAATTTAGTGCATCAAGTGATAGAGAAGGTGAAAGTGATTCAAGAGAGATTGAAAACAGCATAGAGTCGTCAGAAATCCTACACTGATGTTAGAAGAAGAGAATTGGATTTTGAAGTAGATAATTCGGTGTATCTAAACGTTTCACCCATGAAGGGTCTTATGAGGTTTGGTAATAAGGGGAAGCTTAGTCCCCGGTATATCGGACCTTATCGAATATCCAAAAGGATGGGCAATATAGCTTATGAGTTGGAGCTACCACAAGAGTTAGTTGCGGTTCATCCGGTGTTTCACATTTCTATGTTGAAGAAGTGCATGGGTGATCCTTCCTTGATCATACCAACTGAAAGTATTGTGATCAAGGATAGCTTATTTTATGAGGAGATTCCGGTCCATATTTTACATCGCCAAGTTCGCAAGTTGAGAACAAAGGAGGTCACATCAGTGAAAGTCCTTTGGAGGAACCAATTTGTTGAAAAAGCTACTTGGGAAGTTGAAGAGGATATGAAAAAGAGATATCCACATCTCTTTGAATCCGGAAAAAATTTAGATCAAGGTACTTATCCTCTTCTTAGTACTAGCTAAATTATGGGTATGCATGTTGTTACTTGCTTTTGCTTGTTGAGTGTTGAACTTCATGTTGCTACCCTTAGCTTAGTGAAATAAAGCTCATTCGAGGACGAATGATCCCAAGGGGGAGATACTGTAACATCTCGCACCTAGAAACAACTATAAAGTGTTTAAAATCTGAAAATATTGATTTTTTGGAAAGAATAAGGAAATCTAGAAATTTTGTCCAAGTTAAGAAAGTGAGTTTTGGCCATTTTCAAACGGCCATAACTCCTAGCTCAGAATGATTTAGGAGAAGTTCTTGATATGGTTGGAAATCCCTTGGAGATATCTTTCCAACGCCGCTGAGATTGCAGGATTTTGACATCGTATGAGTGAGATATACCTTTCGGAAGTTGGGCTGTTCGATTGAGGAAAGTCCCAATCCGGATTTAGGGAAGGGCAAAGTAGTCTTTTTTTTAATTAATTTCATAATTTGATTTTAGGAGTTTATTAGGGTAAAAACATAACCTAAATCAGTTTTGGAAAATTAAAGAACGCTTAGGGCTTGGAGAAGAGAGAAAGGAAGAAAGAACGGGAGAAAAAGGCAAGAATTCGTCAAGACCATCCAAGCTTGCGAGTGGATTTCATCGGGGGTGATCCCTGTTAAGGTATGTGAGATCTTTTCATGTTTTTTTATTTCACCCACACACCAACTTGTTTCAATTCAATTGTTTTGAAATGCTTACATGTTGAAGAAGTAAGGTTCTTGAAGAACAAATTGTAGAATTCTTGTTGGTTGAGTTGTTGATGCTTGGGGGTAAGTTGATTCATGTTTATGAGTTGTTTTCCGAGTTAGATTGGTTTTATATTGAGGGTACAATTTATCTGAAGTGTTTGGGGAAAGAACTACGGAAGTTAGAGAGGTTTAGAGAGGAAGAACGACAGAAAAAAGTCGAAAGTCGCTGGGCAAAAAGGCTGGGGCACCGCGTCTGCCAGAGCGCCACAAAAACTTCTCTTAAGATTGGCCTTTGGTGTGTCGTACCAGCCAGAGCGCCAGCCAGACTTCTCTGACGTTTGAGGTCTGGCGCCCCGCGCCTCTCAGAGCTCCAGGGACGCCAGTTCTCCCCATTCGTTCCCCACCTTTTCGTACTTGTTCCTAAGCGATGTACCTATGTTTCCTAGTTGTTTCCAACACTCTAAGGTACATCTAAACATCATGAAATCATCCATAAATATGAGATCATGAACCTTGAATCCATAATCCAATTCAAGGAAACTTAAGATCAAAGTCAAAGGAGTTAAGAGTCAAAGCTAGAAGTTAAGAAGCAAGTCAAAGCAAAGTTTCTTAATGTTTTCAGGAGTCTTTATTAAAAGTTTAAACTTCGTTTTAAGGATCAAGTTCCAAGTAAAGTAAGGAGTAGAGAGTAAAGTTCATTTCTCAAAATTTATTAGGGAACTAAATATTCCCAATGAAGTTTATAAATGTTTTCACATTTGAGCAAGAAAGGAACTATGATTTGCAAAAGAGCCGTTGGGCTAGTTTTCAGTAAAGGGAACATCGATTCCAAAAGAGCCCTTGTGTTAAACTTTGAGCAATTATCTCAAACTAAAGAAAGAGGTGTTTAAAACACATATGACCTAAAGTATATTTTGGGAGTAGTATTTAGCACCGAATTGGAGACGCCAGTTCATATTAACTCAACTCTCCATAAGAACCATTTAGCCAACATGGGATTTAACAGGTCATACTTTTTAGATAATCACGTAAGTTAAGCTAGTGGATCCACTATGTTAAGTAAGTTCACATATCACGACGAGGTATAGGATGGTCCTTGGGCAACGTGAGGTAAAATGTTGTATCATCACTAGGGCTCATAGTGGTGGTTGTCAGTTACAAAATCTCCCACAAAAGTTATATTACTTTTATATTTAAGTAAAGTTGAGTTTGTTATTGCTTTATCTTTAACGAACTAAGTTGTTTACACTGTTTTACAAGCTTTATATATATATTGCATGTGTCTTATTGCTTTATATTGAGTTCAGTTATTCATGAGTTATACAAAGCCAAGGTAAGTGTTCCTACTTACTTCTTTCAAGCTTAAGTTGTTGTTTAGCATTCCAACTCACATACTCGTACATTCAATGTACTGATGCTAGTTGGCCTGCATCTTATTATGATGTAAACGCAGGTAACCAAGATCAGCATCCAGCGCGTTGTTGATCTAGTCTAGCACTCCATAGTCAGTGGTGAGCCTCCTTGCATTCCGGAGGACTCTTTTTTTCACTTTCCTAGTTTTTCTTATTAGGATGTTATGAGGTCCATCCCAACATCCATCTCAATATTATAGAGGATTCATAAACAGTTAGATAGTTAGTTATGAGTCTCTCATCTTTGTATTATAGATGGTTTGCTATGAGACTTAAGTTGCCAATTTGGCTAAGATGTTGTTTCTTTAATTTATTACTTCAACTTATTTTGTTGAGTAAGTCTTCCGTTGAGTTCAGAAAAGTCAGGCCAAGAGTTCGCTTAGGGCCAGCAATAGTCTTCGATTACCAGTTTCACCCAGGGTGTAGGCTCGGGCCGTGACACAACGTCAACAGAGAGACAAGATTTTCCCGTTCCTATTGCTCCCATTATGAACACCACTTTCTTGTTGTTGTTGTTGTTGAGGAAACTATTCATTTTAGCGACACATAAAATAATAGTATAATAATAATTTGTTTAAAATAGTAAATAATCTAATGAAAACCACTCATGCATACACACATACATTAAAAAATCTTATAAATATAAAGCTAATAAGCAGAAACCTTGCTTCAAATGTAATAAACTATGTAAAATAATATATTTTTCTTGATGGTGGTTATGAAAGAGATTTCATTGATCATTTATAGTAAAATGTATTTGTGGACTTATTAATTATAATACCATATTTAGAAATACTGATATCTTTTAGGATAAGATCAATGACTTTTGAAAATTTGGTAATGACAAGTAAATAATTTTAGGATAAAGTTATCAAATGTACATTGTTAGGAGATCGCATATAACTGGGCATTTATAGTAAAAATGTGATTATGAACTTATGAATTGTTATATACCCAAAAATGGACATGATGACAGTCGTCTTAACCCACCAAGACAAGTCAGCCTAAAACTCAACCATTACAATAAAATGCGGAAAATTTTTATAATAAACTCAAAAATTCCCCCAAAATCTGGTTGTCACCTGTACAAGCCTCTAAAGTATTACAACATATTCAAAAGAAAAACACAAGTCTCAAATGACATTGTTTCTAGAATAGAAGAAGATCCTGATTAAGAAGAAAGAAGGTCCGCTGAAATGACAAGCAGCTACCTCACAAACCTCCACANAACTCACATACTCGTACATTCAATGTACTGATGCTAGTTGGCCTGCATCTTATTATGATGTAAACGCAGGTAACCAAGATCAGCATCCAGCGCGTTGTTGATCTAGTCTAGCACTCCATAGTCAGTGGTGAGCCTCCTTGCATTCCGGAGGACTCTTTTTTTCACTTTCCTAGTTTTTCTTATTAGGATGTTATGAGGTCCATCCCAACATCCATCTCAATATTATAGAGGATTCATAAACAGTTAGACAGTTAGTTATGAGTCTCTCATCTTTGTATTATAGATGGTTTGCTATGAGACTTAAGTTGCCAATTTGGCTAAGATGTTGTTTCTTTAATTTATTACTTCAACTTATTTTGTTGAGTAAGTCTTCCGTTGAGTTCAGAAAAGTCAGGCCAAGAGTTCGCTTAGGGCCAGCAATAGTCTTCGATTACCAGTTTCACCCAGGGTGTAGGCTCGGGCCGTGACACAACGTCAACAGAGAGACAAGATTTTCCCGTTCCTATTGCTCCCATTATGAACACCACTTTCTTGTTGTTGTTGTTGTTGAGGAAACTATTCATTTTAGCGACACATAAAATAATAGTATAATAATAATTTGTTTAAAATAGTAAATAATCTAATGAAAACCACTCATGCATACACACATACATTAAAAAATCTTATAAATATAAAGCTAATAAGCAGAAACCTTGCTTCAAATGTAATAAACTATGTAAAATAATATATTTTTCTTGATGGTGGTTATGAAAGAGATTGCATTGAGCATTTATAGTAAAATGTATTTGTGGACTTATTAATTACCATACCATATTCAGAGATACTAATATCTTTTAGGATAAGATCAATGACTTTTGCAAAATGTATAGATATGTCAACTGGAATTTTGGTAATGAAAAGTAAATAATTTTATGATAAAGTTATAAAATATACATTGTTTAGAGACTGCATATAACTGGCATTTATTGTACAAAGAACTCAATAATATTTCTCAAGGAATACATTCAAGTGATAATGTGTCAATTCATACACTGTGTAACAACACGTCATATGTGCTAAGTCTAATTCAATTAGAAGGGAAGGAACAATTATCGATAACTATTTCAATTATAATTATTTATATTTACTTGTGTAGCATGTAATAATAGATAAATGTTTTATTGAATGAAGCTTCCATCATCGTGATTGAATTCGGTAGAATATATATCCTTAAATGATCCTTACCGATAGATTGCAAATTTATTATTTTCTCTTGTTTGTCTATGTAACAATTTTAAATTTGGAGTTAAGAATTTTATTCTTTAAAATTCTTTAAGGTTAGCATCTTCCCAAAAAGAATGATCTCATGTAATTGTGTAAGTACGTATTTATATTAATATATATTAAATATCAAAGACTTGGATTTGGATTTTGACTTGGCGCTTAGGCTTGGATCGGACTTTAAAATAAATATTTTTATAAATCTTAAATATTTGCCCTATAAATAATAATGTTTTTACAGACAAGAATAGTATATATATCTTTAGTTCGACACAAATTGTACAAAATAGGTGAAAAGTTAAAGTGACCAAGAGACAAAATAACACAAGATAGAGATAATGACAGTTTCTGTACAGTCAATACTAATATTGTGATCATCATTTTTGAGAAATCTTTTCACAATATCTAGGCATGGTTGCAAAATAGTATTCCTTCATGTTTCGTCAACAACTTCTTTTCTATCTTCTTTGGAAAAGTCAGTAGCAAAAATATGATGCACCGTCCACATTTTCTCATTTATTAATTGTTGAATCTTGTCAAGATGGTTACAAATTAATACACAAGTATTACACTTGATACTTGAGATTTAATCTTGAAGATTCATCTTCTTTGATTCATCATCTCCGTCTATATTTTTTTTCGTCCCTTAAATAATTTGCTATTTTAGGGACACCAATGTACCGTCGTATTCCTTTGGTATAATCAGCATCTGGAATGAAAATTTGTCGCACCTCATCCACCAGCCCTGCATGCAACATACATTTAAAAATAGTTTTATTTAGGTGAACATATATTTGCAATGCAAAAGTATTATTAAGAAAACTATATAAGAAAAGTTTAAGTTATAGTCATTATTATATTTTGATTCATATATAAAATAACTACAAAAACTACATGCATTGACCATTTCATCAACCCTCGTGTCAACTCTACGGCTCAAGACTGATTGCTCTATATCAATCCAAATAAAGCGCAAATGTCATACTTATATTTGAACATGAACAAAGGGTCTTTCACAAGTTTTTCAATATACGAATTTGACCCTCCAACAATAATTGGAACACATTGAGTCTTCAAAAAAATTTCTATGTAGACAATGGACTTCAGACTGAAATCTTCGGTCGTGAAGTTGTAATCTGGCTCAATTTTACCTTAAAATTTGTGAAACACAATAACTGTCAATTAATATTCACATTAAAATAAATGAATCACAAAAATTTGTCTTTTTCAAATATGTATACCTAGCAAATAGTGTCGTACATCTCTTTTCTCAGCGTGTGTGATCTTGTTGGTCATAATTTCAAGTCCCTCAAATACTTGCATTTTGTCTGAGTTGATTATTTCTCCTCAATAATGGGTAGCAAGGTCAATAGAGAGACGAGATTTTCCTGTTCACGTTGCTCCCATTATGAACACCACTTTCTTGTTGTTGTTGTTGTTGATGAAAGTATTCATTTTAGCTGCACATAAAATAAAATTATAATAATAATTAGTTTAAAATAGTAAATAATCTCATGAAAAGCACTCATGCATACACTCATACATTAAAAAATCATATAAATATAAAGTTATTAAGTAGAAACCTTGATTGAGATGTAATAAACTATGCAAAATAATATATTTTTCTTGATGGTGGTTATGAAAGAGATTGCATTTAGCATTTATAGTAAAATGTATTTGTGGACTTATTAATTTTCATACCATATTCAGAAATACTGATATCTTTTAGGATAAGATCAATGACTTTTGAAAAATGTATAGATATATCAACTAGAATTTTGGTAATGACAAGTAAATAATTTTAGGATAAAGTTATCAAATGTACATTGTTTGGAGATCGCATATAACTGGGGATTTTTAGTATAAATGTGATTATGAACTTATGAATTGGTATATACAAAATTTTTAAAAAAAATCTTATCTTTTAGGTTAAGAATAATATTAGTAAAAAACCTACAAATAGTTCAGCTTGAATTTGGGGGATTAGGCTTAAATAATTTTAGGATGAAATTTCTAAATGCACATTGTTATGAGATCACATACAAGATTGACGAAAATATGGATTTCAAAAGGATTGTACAAAGAACACAATAATATTTCTCAAGGAATACATTAAGTGATAATGCTTCAATTCATACACTATTTAACAACACATCATAGGTGCTAAGTCTAATTCAATTAGAAGGGAAGGAACAATTATGGATAACTATTTCAATTACAATTATTTATATTTACTTGTGCAACATGTAATAATAGATAAATGTTTTGTTGAATGAAGTTTCCATCATCGTGATTGAATTAGGTAGAGTATATATCCTTAAATGATCCTTACCAATAGATTGTAAATTTATTATTTTCTCTTCTTTGTCTATGTAACAATTTAAAATTTGGAGTTAAGAATTTTATTCTTTAAAATTCTTTAACGTTAGAATCTTCCCAAACATTTATAGTCATTTATTTTTTCACTCTATTACCTTGACATTAAGAATGATCTCATGTAATTGTGTAAGTACGTATTTATATTAATATATATTAAAAATCAAAGTTTGGACTTGAATTTGGACTTGGCACTTTCGCTTGGATCGGAACTTAAAATAAATATTTTTTTAAAGCTTAAATATTTGCTCTATAAATAACAATGTTTTTACAGACAAGAATAGTATATATATCTTTAGTTCGATACAAACTGTACAAAATTGGTCAAAAGTTAAAGTGACCAAGAAGCAAAATATCACAAGATAGAGATAATAATAGTTTATGTACACTCAATACTAATATTGTGATCATATTTGAGAAATCTTTTCACAATATCGAGGCATGGTTGCAAAACAGTATTCCTCCACGCTTCGTCAACAACTTCTTTTCTATCTTCTTTGAAAATGTCAGTAGCAATAATATGATGCACCGGCCACATTTTCTCATTTATTAATCGTTGAATCTTGTCAAGTTGGTTACAAATTAATATATGAGTATTACGCTTGATACTTGAAATTGAATCTTAAAGAATCACCTTCTTTGATTCATCATCTCCGTCTATATTTTTTTCTTCCCTTAAATATTTGGCCATTTCAGGGACATCAATGGACCGTCGGATTCTTTTGGTGTAATCTGCATCTGGATTTAAAATTTGCTGCACCTTATCAACCAGCCCTGCATGCAACATAAATATAAGAATAATTTTATTTAGGTGAACATATATTTGAAAACCAAAAGTATTATTAAGAAAACTATATAACAAAAGTTTTAGTTAGAGTGATTAGTATATTTTGATTCATATACAAAATAACTACAAAATTACCTGTATTGACCATTTTATCAACCCTCGTGTCAACCCTACAGTTCAAAACTGATTGCTCTACATCAATCCAAATAAAGCAACTGTCTTACTTATATTTGAACATGAACACACGGTCTTCCACAAGTTTTTCAATACACGAATTTGACCCTCCAACAATAATTGGAAAACATTGAGTCTTCAAAAAAAATTATGCGTAGATAATGGACTTCAGATAGAAATCTCCGGCTGTGAAGTTGGAATGTGGCTCAATTTCACCTAAAAATTTGTCAAACAAAATAACTGTTAATTAATATTCATATTAAAATAAAGGAATCACAAAAAAAAAAAAATTCGAATATGTATACCTAGCAAATAGTGTCGTACACCTTGTTTCTCAGCGTGTGTGATCTTGTTTGTCACGATTTCAAGTCCCTTAAATACTTGCATTTTGTCTGAGTTGATTATTTCTCCTCGAAAATGGGTGGCAAGGTCAATAAAAAGATGAGATTTTCCCGTTCCTGTTGCTCCCATTATGAACACCACTTTCTTGTTGTTGTTGTTGTTCATGAAAGTATTCATTTTTAGATGTACATAAAATAAAATTATAATAATAATTAGTTTTAAATAGTAAATAATCTCATGAAAACCACTCATGCATATACTCATATATTAAAAAGTCTTATAAATATAAAGTTATTATGTAGAAACCTTCCTTGAGATGTAATAAACTATGTAAAATAATATATTTTTCTTGATGGTGGTTATGAAAGGGATTGCATTGAGCATTTATAGTAAAATGTATTTGTTGACTTATTAATTATCATACCATATTCAGAAATACTGATATCTTTTAGGATAAGATCAATGACTTTTGAAAACTGTATAGATATGTCAACTGGAATTTTGGTAATGACAAGTAAATAATTTTAGGATAAAGTTATCAAATGCACATTGTTTGGAGATCGCATATAACTGGGCATTTTTAGTAAAAATATGATGATGAGCTTATGAATTTGTATACACCAAATTTTAAAAATAAAATCATATCTTTTAGGTTAAGAATAATTCTTGAATAAAACTTTCAAATACGTCAGCTTGAATTTGGGTGATTAGGCTTAAATAATTTTTGGATGAAGTTTCTAGATGCACATTGTTATGAGATCACATACAAGATTGACGAAAATATGGATTTCAAAAGGATTGTACAAAGAACTCAACAATATTTCCCAAGGAATACATTCAAGTGATAATGCGTCAATTCATACACTATTTAACAACACGTCATAAGTGCTAAGTCTAATTCAATTAAAAGGGAAGGAACAATTATCGATAACTATTTCAATTACAATTATTTATATTTACTTGTGCAGCATGTAATAATAGATAAATGTTTTATTGAATGAAGGTTCTATCATCGTGATTGAATCAGGTAGAATATATATCCTTAAGACCCTCCAAGTGAGCTCCTCTTTAAGACCCTCCCATCAAGATCAACTACTAATAACTGAACTTTCAAATCAAAATTTGGAAAATCTATAACGGAAGAGTGATTATCAAACCACAACTTAACTCATGAACCCAATCTACACTGAAACCCGCCACACTATAACACAACCATCATGACGAATCATTTCTCAGACAACAAAAATAAAGTTCTGAATCAATACCGGCTGCAACATGAACAGAACCTAACCAACCACTTCACACTCATAATGCACAAACCATCATAAATCCTATCAATATTCCCTTTTCACATCATAATCTTTCCATGAGACTAAGTTATAAAAATATGATCTTTAGACCTCAGATACTCATCAAAGGAGAATCAAACTTATCTAACCCAAAGAAGAAAATGATTAAGTAAACACCCAACAAGCGATACACTTCAAAGTGCAGACCCTCTAACAACACTCTTAGACAATTGTAGCAAAGTAATGTGTGTAGAACTATTGGTATACTTCAATTATTTCAAACAACACCAAATTTTCCATCACTGAAATGACCAAATCTACCCAAGAATATCACCCTACCAAGAGGACAATCACAGGATCGGTATACCCAATCCACCACTAGGGATTCACCCATAGATATTAAAAAAACGTGTGGGTATAGACAATGAATCACACTCCAAACCATATCCAAAACGAAGTAGATGGTCACATAAGAATATACAGAACCAAAGTCGAATAACACTAGATACTCTTTCCATAGTGCCCATATCAAACATTTTCATTCACTTGGCTCTATCTCTTTGATTGTTAGCCACCCACAATCAATTAGTCGAATCTCCATTATAATCGTAAACATTACTTGATTCATTAAATCCCACATGATCTTCACAATACTCCATTAAAGTCAACACTCCTAATATTAACAATTCATCATAACCACACAGATCATTTACCTTACTCTCAAACCGTTACTAGTATCAAAGTCTTTTAACAAACACATTATCACCTCCAAAATTTTCAAACTATGGCGCTCTCTCTTTCCAAATAAGCATTTTATGATAACTACGAGTCTCACACAAGGCTAATAGCACAAATTTCAAATTTGATAGTACCTTTCCATCGAGATAAAGCTATTGAATAACATACAATGTCAACTCCACGCAATCTTTCACATACCAAGTTTCAACTACCATTCAAACCATCATATACCTCATGCCAAAACTTAGAGAAATTCTTAGTCACTCTAATAATTCGGTATACTATAAGCTTATAACCTCTACTCACTATCAAATGCCTATGTAGCACATCATAATTGTTTGTATCGTCCCATCAATAAAGTAGTTTCAATCCCGTCGAATCCTCATTAATCATATAAAATTGTAGGTCCACACCATTGTTCTTCAATAAGTTACCTATCATAATTTGAACAATCTAGCTTGACATAGCCACATAGAATCTTCCACACATCATTGCTTGTCAACCAAACAAAACTCAATCTTTAGAAAAGTTGATGATAATTTCTAGTAAGTCTGTACCGAACTAGTTCACATCTCATAGTCATATCTAAACTCATAGGCAAAAATTAATAAATCTTTCAACTACAAACCAAGGGTTTATACAAGAGGTCTTATTCCTTCACTTTTCTTAAATCTTTCCCATGACATAATATTCTAAATATCTTGAACTCTTTAATACACTAGACCCTTGTTCCTTTTGT
The DNA here is from genome assembly GCF_019186545.1 of Solanum stenotomum. NCBI lineage: Eukaryota > Viridiplantae > Streptophyta > Magnoliopsida > Solanales > Solanaceae > Solanum > Solanum stenotomum. The sequence continues at coordinate 86,848,698 of NC_064282.1, read as the reverse complement.
TGTCTCACTCACCAATCTTATTCATTGGCCAACAACCCTTGACATTTTTATCTTATCCTCTAAATAAAAATGTTAAATGAAACCCTTCCTTAGGTCCATTGAAAAAAACCCAAAATAACACACTTTATGACTCAAATCATGTACAAGTCCTTCCAAATGTTCAATATTCAATGTGATCGATCATTTCTTACCTTATCTATCCATACCTTGACAAAACATACTATCACGAACATAAACTCACCATGAAAATCTTGAAATTTTGAATCTAACTGTGTAACACAATCCCATTATCTATCAACAATAAAGCACTTATCATCACACTCGAGTCAAACGTTTATAGACTTCTTTCTCAAATCTTATCCAACAACTTTTAGCTGATATGAATGACACGTAACACTATCACCATAACCATAGTAAAACAGATGGAACTACATGTCTCTATACCTCAATTCTCAATCCCTTTGAAGATACCTCTTTAGCCCTTGCAATAAGAGAAAAATATTCTTGCTCTTACCTCTTTCCAAAGGCTACACTACATCCCACTATGTTTTTCATTATGACTTTAGTTGCTTTAAGTTATATTCGAGCGACATCCCAACTCGTCATAAAAAAATTACCATACAACCACGCTACTCACAAAATAGTAGTAAACCATACCTTAGACATTCTAAAGTCATCATTACCATATGAAATTCTTTTAACCAATAAAAATTATCATATAGTTGCATTCTAATCATAATTCATCACGAACTCTTATTACTATCATGCTTAGTTAGCCCTTTCCATCACTACGAAGTCAACCTTGTCATCAATGACACCTCAAACTCAGCTATATCAATCAAATTCAAAAGACTAACTTAATTTTATATGCACTTTCTCACTAAAATTCTCAATTACCTTCATACAAGTATACTCGTTGAGACTTCCTTTACCTATAAGTTTGTCATGCTAATATTGATCCACTTCCATAGAGCTTACGATGAAATTACCACTCATTTAAAATCCTCGAGTTACACTTCACAACCTAAACACATCAATATCGTACCAATGATCCACCACTAAAATTTTCCTAACAATATAATGCTTAACCCATTCGTCTTTAGTAACAAGCTAGTTGGTTTCTCAATTATGAATGCAACATCAAACCTTGTTATACGAGCTTGTGATAGAATTGCTAACTTCTTATGTAGTTAGCATTCACGCGTAACAATCAACATATCTATTTACATATACCACTTGTACCACATCGTGAAAGTCTGTTACATCCACCACTAGAACACATCATACCTATCGAGAAGATTGAACTCAAATAGCCCACAAATTTTTGCATATCAAGTAACTACAATGCATTACCAAATTTGTTCGATCTCTCATCCAAAGCGATATGCACTCTTTCAGAGATCAGGTCGATGGCAGAAGTAACACACTTTATAACTCGAACGAGTAAACATCAATACAGTTGTAGTAATTGTATCATGACCTCTTTGATGTACACTCAATCTATGAAATTGTAGTAGAGATTCTGATCTCGATTAACGCAACATCATTCTCATCATAAACTAAACAAGCCATACCTATACAACTTTATTAACTATAGCTTCCAAAGTTATAATATTCATTATCTAGCCATCCTTTTAATTATTCCACTTCCAATTATCGAACCACTAAAGATATTGCCTATACCACCCAAGTGCTATTCCTTCTGCTAGGTAACTAACTTGAGAAATATAAGTCATTCATGAAGTCCCTCAAACCATTGTTCAACCTCATCGTTCAGATATCCTCAAAATGTTTCGTTAAGTCATCACCTAACTCAACCCCTTTGAGTCGCTTAACATTCTATATTTGACCACATCTCCTTTTCATAAGTCTATCACTTTCACGTATGTAACAAATCTAACATCCAAGACAAATACAACGCACCAAATACTCACATGAGGAACTACGCACGAGTCATCACATAATACAAAGAGAGAGTGGAATGAAGTGATACCAATCAGAAAAGACAAAGATTGCACGATAGAGATTCAAAAAGTGAAGATTTTTCCTAATAATCACTATAGCCTCTCGAAGATAAGTACATACGTCCCCATACCGATCCTCAAGATTCTACTTAGACTTGGCTTGTACACACGTGAGACCTATGAACCTGGTGCTTTGATACGACCCAAAAATGGACGTGATGGCACTCGTCTTAAACCAACAAGACAAGTCAGCCTAAAACTCAACCATTACAATAAAATGCGGAATTTTTTTATAATAAACTCAAATATACCCCTAAAATCTGTTTGTCACGTGTACAAGCCTATAAAGTCTTACAATTGAATCAAAAGAAAAATACAAGTCTCATATGACATTGTTTCTAGAGTAGAACATGATCATAAACATGAGTAAGAAGGATCGCTGAGAAGACAAACAACTACCTCACAAAAATCTCCTAGAAGCCTCGAAAAAAAAAGAATAACAAGTACCACAAAAATCTAGGCTCGTAACCTACAAAAATTTGTAGAAGCAAGGGGTGAGTACCAAACCACACGGTACTCAGCAAGTAAACCTCTAAACACGAGCTAAGGGGATAGAATACAAGTACTCCTTACACCCCAACCGAACAGTTCACAATTTACAAAGCACATAGCTCAACACAACACTCTAACAATTTCATATCCTCAACAACAACAATAGTTTCATATCCTCAACAACAACACTCTAACAATTGTATATCTTCAACAACAAGCTCAATATTCATCAGTCACAAGTTCCATAGAAAGGCACTCACAAGATCAGCAACACACAAGATCAAGTTCACCAATAATAAAGAAGTGCAATGCAATGAAATGCAATGTCAAGTATAGTGATGCATGTTTGACCTAATGATACACACCCGCTGTCTCTCAGTCCGGGACCCATGGGGGATATATCTGTCCATGCATCCATCGCGGCCCGCGATATGACCCTCAATAATAGTAACCATCGAGGTGCGCGATACGTCCCTCGAAATATAGTATCCGTCACGGTGTGCGACACGTCCCTCGAAATATAGTATCCATCGCGGCGCGCGATACATCCCTCGAAATAGTACATACTCTTTATTTTCTTATTCTTTCTCAATGCACATAACACTTGACACAACCATGTCTCAGAACAATGCAAATGACATGTTCACACAAATAATGAAGAGATGACCATTTTCATAACATTGCACAATTCACAACAACACAATCAAGATACAACATCAACAATGATTCAACAAGCCTTTCAAATAATTCACAACACATCACACAAACAATTGATCACATTGCCTTTTATTATCCCTTTCTCATCATTAGAATTAATCAATGTGGACAAGTCAACCCATCACCAAGCCTCATTACCCTAAACACATATTACAAGGAAATACATGAATTTCATACACTTAACAAGGGTTTAGAAATCCACTTGCCTCAAATAATCGAATAATCACTCTAGAACTTGAGCCTTCCCTTTTCGTTGTACTTCCAACTCAAAGCAATCTATTCACATTAATAATCATGATAAGATTTCGAAAGTAACAATACCCATATTACTATAGGTCTAGCCTAGACCCAAAAACTCATCCGAATTTATAATCAAGTTCCTAAATCTTGATGTCAACTGTCAATTAACATGTCAACTCCATATTTTCGCTTAGGATTAAGTTTCAATTTCTCCAATACCATAAATCTAATTATATTCATATAATACCATACATTTAATATTTAATTACCTATCTCAACGTGTTAAAACTTGAATTATAAATTGATAATCTATAAGAAAATTGTGAAACCCTACTAAACCCATAACTTATATTCTCACTTACGGGCCACTGACCATAACCTCAATTAATTTACTTAACAATTATTTTGCCATACCATTTGAAAACAGTAAACAATATGCTTGCTTTCTTTGTCGGTTAATTAATACACCTGCACCTTATACTTCCATATCTTGATTTGAGTAATAATGGAATCTATTTTCTTTGAATATAATATGTAAATGTAAGGTATAAAAACATATATATATATATATATATATATATATATATATATATATATATTATATACAACAGTGATCTATTCAACACATCTATTATGGAAATTAACATCATTTTGTACTAGAGTAGGAAGAGACAAGGAACATGGAGCCATTGTTAATTATTACCTGAATGTAACGTAGTCGTTTCTACTCCGGCCGCCGCTTGCGTAGGTAAGTCCCGACTCTTTTTCTTTTCTTAATTATGATGCAAAAATTTTCAACCCTAATAATTTATTTTCCTGTATAATTAACTAGTATATGGTATTAAACAAATTATAAAGTTAACCCATTTAAGCATTAACTAAAATTAGTTATTTAATAATTAACCGTCAATTAATTACCTCTAGTTAAGTGAATTCAAAATTTCCAAAAATGACCTTCCGGGTTATTACACAATTATTAATATTTACTTGTGCAACATGTAATAATAGATAAATGTTTTATTGAATGAAGCTTCCATAATCGTGATTGAATTAGGTAGAATATATTTCCTTAAATGATCCCTACCGATAGATTGCATATTTTATTATTTTCTCTTCTTTTTCTATGTAACAATTTTAAATTTGGAGTTAAGAATTTTATTCTTTAAAATTCTTTAAGGTTAGAATCTTCCCAAACTTTTATAGTCATTTATTTTTTCACTTTATTACCTTGACATTAAGAATGCTGTCATAATTGTTTAACTACGTATTTATATTAATATATATAAAATATCAAAGACTTGGACTTGGATTTGGGCTTGGCGCTTGGGCTTGGATCGGACCTTAAAATAAATATTTTTATAGAGGTTAAATATTTGGTCTATAAATAACAATATTTTTACAGACAAGAATAGTATATATCTCTCTCTCTCTCTCTCTCTATATATATATATTTGTAGTTCGATACAAACTGTACAAAATAGGTCAAAAATTAAAGTGACCAAGAGACAAAATAACACAAGATACAAATAATGATAGTTTATGTACATTCAATACTAATATTGTGATCATTATTTTAGAGAAATCTTTTCACAATATCTAGGCATGGTTGCAATATAGTATTCCTCCATTCTTCGTCAACAACTTCTTTTCTATCTTCTTTGAAAACGTCAGTAGCAATAACATGATGCACCGGCCACATTTTTTTATTTATTAATTGTTCAATCTTGTCAAGTTAGTTACAAATCAATATACGAGTATTACGCTTGATACTTGAAATTGAAGCTTGAAGAATCATCTTCTTTGATTCATCATCTCGGTCTATATTTTTTTTCTTCCCTTAAATATTTGGCCATTTCAAGCACACCAATGGACCGTCAGATTCCTTTAATGTAATCTGCATCTAGAATGAAAATTTGTCGCACCTCATCCACCAGCCTTGCATGCAACATAAATTTCAGAATAGTTTTATTTAGGTGAACATATATTTGAAAACCAAAAGTATTATTAAGAAAACTATATAGCAAAAGTTTTAGTTAGAGTCGTTATTATATTTTGATTCATATATAAAATAACTACAAAAACTACCTGCATTGACCATTTCATCAACCCTCGTGTTAACTCTACGGTTCAATACTGATTGCTCTACATCAATCCAAATAAAGCAACTGTCATATTTATATTTGAACATGAATACAGGGTCTTCCACAGGTTTTACAATATACGAATCTGACCCTCCAACAACAATTGGAACACATTGAGTCTTCAAAAAAATTTCTATGTAGACAATGGACATCAGACAGAAATCTTCGGCCGTGAAGTTGGAATCTTGCTCAATTTCATCTAAAAATTTGTGAAACAAAATAACTGTCAATTAGTATTCACATTAAAATAAAGGAATCACTAAAAAATGTCTTTTTCAAATATGTATACCTAGCAAATAGTGTCGTACACATTTTGTATCAGCGTGTGTGCTCTTGTTGGTCACAATTTCAAGTCCCTTAAATTCGTACATTTTGTCCGAGTTGATTATTTTTCGTCGTAAATGGGTGGCAAGGTCAATAGAGAGACTAGATTTTCCCGTTCCTGTTGCTCCCATTATGAACTCCACTTTCTTGTTGTTGTTGTTGATGAAAGTATTCATTTTAGCTACACATAAAATAAAATTATAATAATAATTAGTTTAAAATAGTAAATAATCTCATGATTACACTCATACAATAAAAAATCTTATAAATATAAAGTTATTTAGTAGAAACCTTACTTGAGATGTAATAAACTATATAAAATAATATATTTTTCTTGATGGTGTTATGAACGAGATTGCATTGAGCATTTATAGTAAAATGTATTTGTGAACTTATTAATTATCATACCATATTCAGAAATACTGATATCTTTTAAGATAAGATCAATGAATTTTGAAAAATGTATAGATATGTCAACTGGAATTTTGGTAAAGACAAGTAAATAATTTTAGGATAAAGTTATCAAATGTACATTGTTTGGAGATCTTATATAACTGGGCATTTATAGTATAAATATGATTATGAACTTATGAAATGGTATATACCAAATTTTAAAAAAATCATATTTTTTAGGTTAAGAATAATTCTTGAAAAAAACCTACAAATACGTCAGCTTGAATTTGGGTGATTAGGCTTAAATAATTTTAGGATGAAGTTTCTAGATGCACATTGTTATGAGATCACATACAAGATTGACGAAAATATGGATTTCAAATGGATTGTACAAAGAACTCAATAATATTTCTCAAGGAATACATTCAAGTGATAATGTCGTAATTCATACAATATTTAACAACACGTCATAAGTGCTAAGTCTAATTCAATTAGAAGGGAAGGAACAATTATCGATAACTATTTCAATTACAATTATTTATATTTACTTGTGCAGCATGTAATAATAGATAAATGTTTTATTGAATGAAGCTTCCATCATCGTGATTGAATTAGGTAGAATATATTTCCTTAAATGATCCCTACCGATAGATTGCATATTTATTATTTTCTCTTCTTTGTCTATGTAACAATTTTAAATTTGGAGTTAAGAATTTTATTCTATAAAATTCTTTAATGTTAGAATCTTCCCAAACATTTATTGTCATTTATTTTTTTACTCTATTACCTTGACATTAAGAATGATCTCATGTAATTGTGTAAGCACGTATTTTTATTAACATATATTAAATATCAAAGACTTGGACTTGAATTTGGATTTGGCGCTTGGGCTTGGATTGGACCTTAAAATAAATCATATATTTATATAAAAGAGAACCCTAGGTTCGCCTATGTGGCGCCACCACTAACCTGAATTTCCTTTTAATTTATTTATTTCCAAAACTAACCTTCCCTTTTGATGAAAAGTTGTGACTTTTATGCAAAGTTGTGACTTTTAGGAAGAGTTGCGACTTTTACATCAAAAGTTGTATCTTTTATGAAAAGTTGTGACTTTTATGAAGAGTTGCAACTTTTATGAAAAATTGTGACTTTTATGAAAGGTTGTGACATTTCCGAAGGGTTGTAACTTTTCCAAAGAGTTGTGACCTTTCCAATAAGGCACAATAAAGATGTGTTCACACTATCCTTTGTTGTCTATAAATAGAGGGATTTCCTGCCACTATTATTTGTAGGTGTTTTTCCACTCTAGGGTAGTCGAATTCAAATACATTAATTAATCTTCTTATGAAGTTTGTTTCATTCCTCAAAGTTTTCTTTCTCCTATTTCGTGGAGCTTATTATTTACTTTAAGTCATAGCCATTCATGTAATTATGGCAATTTCTTTTTTCTATTTCTGTGACTTTTTTCCAAACTCTGTTAAAAATTTCAGCAATGATGAATGAAAATTGATCTTCTCTTTTGTCCCCTTCTACAGGTTTCTTTGTATAAACAAAGAAAATGGATTTTGATTGTAATGTGACATTATTACTCTTTAATCTCTCATTCCACAACTCATTACATTGTTGAAATGGTTGAATTCATTACATTTGGTTCTTTAGTAAACAAAAATTTTATTTCTGCCACTATTATTTGTAAGTTGTTTTTTGCCATTGGGGAGTCGAATTCAAATAAATTAATTAAACTTTTTATGAAGTGTGTTTCATTACTCAAAATTTTCTTCCTCCTATTTCATGAAATTTAATCTTTTTATGTAAGTCATAGTGATTCATGTATCTATTGCATTTTTTATTTGCTATTTTTGTGACTTTTTTTTAAGTCTGTTAAAAATATCAGTAAGGATGGTTGAAAATTTATCTTATCTTTTGTCCCTTTCTATAGGTTTTTTCATAAACTTTTTGGGAATGTTGCTTGTGGGTTGTACTATATTTGATAGCACACAACAACAAATATGTGATAGCTGATACGGAACCAATGATGAAGTTTGTTAAAAGAACCAAACAGATTGCTCCCTTGCTTACCAAAGTTAGTATATTATTTTGATTGTTTTTTCTTAGATACAAACAATTCGTATGTCATTGCACTCTTCCTAGTATATTAATATAGACACAATTAGTCCACTTCTTTTATCGCAAGTAAGTAATTTGTCATATTTCTTCGTCTCTTCTTTTTGGGCATAATAAGATATCAAATTTTCTTGAAACAAACAAATGTCCAAATTGGCTATAACAAAAAAAAATTATCGACAATAGATATGCACATTAACGAAGAGTTCTAAAACCTTTACCGACATTACTTAATTTTCATTAGATTCAATATTGCTATAATCTTTAGGAACATTTATAGAGAGTATCAATTGCCTCTGAAAATAAATATTTACCGATAATTAAGCTACTAATTGTTGTTAAGGATCATTTTTATTGTAGTGATAACTCTCTATTTTGTTAAAGTTTTCTGTTTTTTTAATAAAGAAGTAACAACTCGTTCTTCTGGATTATTTCAATTAAATTTGTGAACTGTAAACTTGGATACAACCTGATAGACTATGTTCTAGAAAAATATGTTTAGCAACATGCCTTTTTCTTCTTGATTGCTAGGAAAGTAAGGTTGTTTTTATTATTATTTGTGGATATTTGTGAATTCAAGTGCTCACAAAATTATGTTGTGAGATTTTAATATGTTATGTGTCAAAATTTGGGTTTAGAATATCCAGTTGTGAACAGTTCCATTTAGATGTCACCTACTGCTTTGTTGATATTTGCATTAATCCTTTGTAACTGCATACTAGAACCATAAAAATAACTATGGTTCAATTCAAAATAAGTTGTGGGCGGTGATATGAAACATAAGCAATAGTAATGACTACTCTGAGACAATGAGTAAAACCATTTATGATACTAAAAACTTTAGGCTCATTTTTAACATATACATGATACGTCATACTATAATAAAAACAAATTGATGGAGATTCATAAAAAAGGAGCTGAAGGTCTTCCATTTGAGTTTAATTAATTATGTTCTTGTATGGACGTGATGTTCTACATTACTTGGGAGTGTTGTTGTTTGAAAATTTTTTGTCTCTTTTTTATTGTCTAATATTGTTCTTTATAAGTTTTTGGAATTTAGCAAATATCATAACTTTTGACCAACTATTTTTATGGGGATTTTCTTAGACTTCCTTCGACTCATACTTTTTCTATAACTAAAAATAAAATAAAATTAGCACTTTAAGATTTCTTCGGAACGATTTGCCTTAAAATAAAATATTTTTGACAATGTAGTGTATATATCGAAAATATGAAATATTATTGAATAATCATATGTAAGCTTAATAAAATAATTCAATTCCAGGTGAAGCACGAGTAATTTACCTAGTATTTTTATAAAGCTTAACTATTTTCTTTATAAATACAAATGTTTTACAGACAATAATAGTATATATATCAGTAGTTCGATACAAATTGTACAAAATAGGTCATAAATTAAAGTGACCAAGAGACAAAATAACACAAGATAGAGATAATAATAGTTTATGTACACTCAATACTAATATTATGATCATCATTTTTGAAAAATCTTTTCACAATATCTAGGCATGGTTGCAAAACAGTATTCCTTCATGCTTCGTCAATAACTTCTTTTCTATCTTCATAGAGAACGTCAGTAGAAATAATTTGATGCACTAGCCACATTTTATGATTTATTAATCGTTGAATCTTGTCAAGTTGGTAACAAATTAATATACAAGTATTACGCTTGATACTTGAAATTGAAGCTTGAAGAATCATCTTCTTTGATTCATCATCTCCGTCCATATTTTTTTCTTCCCTTAAATATTTGGCAATTTCAGGGACACCAATGGACCGTCGCATTCCTTTGGTGTAATCTGCATCTGGAATGAAAATTTGCAGCACCTCATCTACCAACCTTGCATGCAACATAAATTAAGAATAGTTTTATTTAGGTGAAAATATATTTGAAAAATAAAAGTATTATTAATAAAACTATACAAGAAAAGTTTTATTTAGAGTCATTATTATATTTTGATTCATATATAAAATGACTACAAAAACTACCTGCATTTATGTCACGACCCGAGCCTACACCCTGGACGTGGCCGGCACTCGAAGACCATTGCTGGTCCCCAAGCGAACCCTCATCCTGGCTGACTACAAGTGGAAAACTGATTCAAGCATACAAAGCTTAAAAACTGAAATAAAAGTTCATAAGACTTAAATACAAACTTTAAGTCCAAAGAAAACTATGTATAATAAAATATATACAACTCGCCATAAAAAGGCAACTTTAGTCTTTAAAACATTTAACAAAATAAATGAAGACTTCTAAAACTCTACTGTCTATCTATGAAGCCTCTAAATGACAATGATGGAAGTCTGGACAATACCCACGACCTCCTAACAACTGAAAGTAAATGGAATCCTCCGGAAGCAATGAGGCTCACCATAGCTAACTCGAACTCTCGGATGTATCAACGAAGCTCCTGTTGATGATCCTGAATACCTGTGTCTGCATCATGAAAAGATGCAGGCCAAATGGCTCAGTACGTGGAATGTACGAGCATGTAAGGGGAATTCTAAAACATAAACATAAGCTTGAAACTTGATAAAAAGGAAACATACTTGCCTCTTTTCAATCTTACTCAACTCAAGGAATACTCCAAACTACTCAAACTTACTCAACTCAGAAGTACTCAAGGATAAGATACTCAACTCAGAGATTAGATACTCAACTCAAGGATATGATATTCGACTCAAAGATATGATATTCGACTCTGGATACTCAACTCTGGATACTCAACTTTGAATACTCAACTCAATATGACTGAACTCATTTCAATATAAAGCAATTTAAAACAAGTGCAATATAAAGAAACAAACTGTTTAAAAACATGCTGTGAAATCTGTGTGTATGCAAGGATACAACATAACTCTGAAATGTATATAAAAATACAATAAACTGATGTATATAAAAATACAATAACTTCTGTGGGAGTTTCTCTAACCGACAACCATCACATAAGAGCTATAGTGATGATACAGCGATCTACCTCACGCTGCCAGCGCATCCTATACCCGGCCAAAGGTATAGGACCTGAACTGCCTAATGGATCCACTAGTCTATTTCGAAAAAGGTTCATCTAAAAAGTATGACCCTTTTCTACCCATGGTGGCTACATGGTTTATGGAGGCTGTGAGTTGTCTAAACTCTCCCCCATATCGGTGCTCAATACTACTCCCAAAAATATACTAGCTCTTATGTTTTAAAAACATACTTCTTTCTGCTGATTTGAGATAATTGCTCAAAAACTTAGCTCAAAGGCTATCTTGGAAATCTCAGTTTCCCTGCTTGCTTCATTTAGAAAGCTATTACTCTTTTCTGAAAACTAGCCCGAAGGCCCTTTGGAAATCTCAGTTTCCGTTCTTATTTAAATGTGAAAACATTTATAAACTCTTTGGGAATACTTAGTCCCCATATACTTTTGAAGAAAAAGACTTCAAACTTTACTCTTTACTCTTTACTGAACTCAAAACTTAAGTCTTAAAACAAAGTTAAAACGTTTGTAAAAGACTTCTTAAAATATGGTTCATACCGAATTATGGACATGAACTACTCAATGCAAGGTTTTCAATAACCATAGATAGAACTCAAATACTTGGAACTCAAGAACTTCAATGATATTACTAATTTCAAGAATGCTCAACTCAGAGGGTTCGTGCGGAATTATAAGCATGAACGACTCAACTCAAAGACTCAAAGATACTTCTCTTCTCAAGACTGCTCGACTTATAGGATTCATGCGGAATTATGGGCATGAACAATTCAACTCAAAGACTTTATGGGTAACATGTAATAGTCCCATGCTTAGAAATATAATCTCAAAGGGGATTAGGAACTCAATACTCAAGACTTAGAACTTGAAGATACTACTCCTCTCAAAGATACTCAACTTCTGGAGTTCATGCGGAATTTATGGGCATGAACGACTTGACTCGTAGGTCTACATAACATTATGAAACTCATGTATGTGACTCTTCTCATTCTCTGACTTACTTCCTCAAAACTTAGTTCAAATCGATAGTTGATCTCAAAGGATTCACAATTGAACTCAAAGGCTTCCTTGAACTCTACTCTTAACTCTCTCTTGAATTTGAATTATGAATTCAAGAGTTATGATTCATGATATGAAGGATCTCAATAACAATATAGCTATTCGATAATTAGGAATATAACTTTTAAAAGAAACGTGAATTCAAGAACTCAAAATCAACTTATCTCAAGAATACTCAAATCTAGGGAAAGTTTCCTAGATTACTCTTTTACTGATCTGAAAGTAGATGTAGGGTGTGAGGACGAACTAGTCCAACACTATGATAGCCTTACATACCTAGAAGAACAAGATTATTGAAGAATCTTGAAGAATCTTTAAGAATCTTGAAGAAGAACTTGATTAGAAGCCTTGAAACCCTAGCTTGAAGGTAAACAATCAAGAAGACCTTTCTTGAGATTCTCGAGTTAGTTTCTTAAAATCTCTATAGCCAAAAATTATGATTTTCATGAGTGAAGATGAAAATCTGATTGTTTTGAGCTTTTTATTAGTCAAGAAATTCGTTGATGGTTTTCTTGGAGGTAAAAAGACAAAAACCGATTATTTTCAATATTTTCCCGTCGGCTAATTCGTAACAGCACTGTATAGGTTACTAAAATAGTCATAACTTTTTACTCAGATATTGGATTGACGTGAAATTGGTGGGGTTGGAAAGTAGATTCAATTACCTTTAATTGGATAGGTTATGGCTCACGTAACTCTTAATATTCTAAGAGATATGGTCGTTTAAAGTTGACCTAAGCAGAATCTTACTTCAAAACTTAATAAACTTCAAGAACTCATCAAGAACTTAAATCCATAAATTTCAAGAACGAAATTACGCTGAATAAATCATGATTGGCGTGTGGGTGAAAGAACCCAACACTATGGAAGCTTACATACCTCTTAGGGATCAAATCCATGGCGAAAATCCGCTACAACACGCAAAAATCTCGACGAACGCTTGATCCTCTCCTCTTTTCTCCTCTTTCTCCTCTTTTCTCTTCTTGAACTCTCAACTAAAACCCTAGGTGTATTTTAGAATTATAAAACTGAACCTAATCAGATTAGACCCCTAAAATATTACTAAAAACGAATTAAATCTGTTTTGGTAAGGAAAAGACCAAAATACCCCTCTAAAACCCGGTTTTGACTTTCCTTAACTGGACAGCCTAACTTCAAAAGGTCATAACTCACTCATCTGACCTCGAAACTTATCAAACTCAGCTGCGTTGGAAAGATAATTCAAAGATGTTTCCTACGGTAACTGGTAGAACACCTAAATCATCCTGAGCTAGGAGTTATGGTCGTTTGAAGTCAACCCAAAACTCATACTTAGCTTAACTTGTAAAATTTCAGATTTTGCTATTTCCAATTTAATTCTTTTTGAAACTCAAGGTGCTACATCTAGTGACCTTAACACTTAAGAAATTTTAATTCCTCGGTAAAATCTCACTCACTACGATGAACGGTTCGAGTCTTAGTTAAAAAAAATTTATGGGGTGTTACAATTTACCATTTCATCAACCCTCGTGTCAACTCTACGGTTCAAGACTGATTGCTTTATATCAATCCAAATAAGGAAATTGTCATTATTATATTTGAACATGAACATAGGGTCTTCCACAAGTTTTTCAATATACGAATTTGACTCTCCAACAATAATTGGAACACATTGAGTCATCAAAAAAAATTCTACGTAGACAATGGACTTCAGACAAAAACCTTCGGCTGCGAAGTTGGAATCTGGCTCAATTTCACCTAAATATTTGTGAAACAAAATAACTATCAATTAATATTCACATTAAAATAAAGGAATCACAAAAAAAATTCTTTTGCAAATATGTATACATAGCAAATAGTGTCGTACACCTTGTTTCTCAGCGTGTGTGATCTTGTTGTTCACGATTTCAAGTCCCTTAAATACTTGCATTTTGTATGAGTTGATTATTTCTCCTCGAAAATGGGTGGCAAGGTCAACAGAGAGACGAGATTTTCCCGTTCATGTTGCTCCTATTATGAACACCACCTTGTTATTGTTGTTGTTGTTGATGAAAGTATTCATTTTATTTACACATAAAATAAAAATATAATAATAATTAGTTTAAGATAGAAAATAATATCATGAAAACCACTCATGTATACACTCATACACTAAAAAATTATATAAATATAAAGTTAATAAGTAGAAACCTTGCTTTAGATGTAATAAACTATGTAAAATAATATATTTTTATTTATGGTGGTTATGAAAGAGATTGCATTGAGCATTTATAGTAAAATGTATTTGTGGACTTATTAATTATCTTACCATATTCAGAAATACTACTATCTTTTAGGATAAGATCAATGACTTTTGAAAAATGTATAGATATGTAAACTAGAATTTTGGTAATGACTAGTGAATAATTTTAGGATAAAGTTATCAAATGTACATTGTTTGGAGATTGCATATAACTGGGCATTATAGTATAAATGTGATTATGAAATTATGAATTGGTATATAGCAAATTAAAAAAAAAATCATATCTTTTAGGTTAAGAATAATTCTTGAATAAAACCTACAAATACGTCGCTTGAATTTGGGTGATTAGGCTTAAATAATTTTAGGATGAAGTTTCTAGATGCACATTGTTATGAGATCACATACAAGATTGACGAAAAATATGGATTTTAAAAGGATTGTACTAAGAACTCAATAATATTTCTCAAGGAATACATTCAAGGGACAATGCGTCTATTCATACACTATTAACGACACGTCATAAGTGCTAAGTCTAATTCAATTAGAAGGGAAGGAACAATTATCGATAACAATTTCAATTGCAATTATTTATATTTACTTGTGCAGCATGTAATAATAGATAAATGTTTTATTGAATGAAGCTTCCATCATCGTGATTGAATTAGGTAGAATATATTTCCTTAAATGATCCTTACCGATAGATTGCAAATTTATGATTTTCTCTTCTTTGTCTGTGTAACAATTTTAAATTTGGAGTTAAGAATTTTATTCTTTAAAATTCTTTAAGGTTAGAATCTTCCCAAACATTTATAGTTTTTTTTTCACTGTATTTCCTTGACATTAAGAATGATCTCATTTTATTGTGTAAGTACGTATTTTATTAATATATTTTAAATATCAAAGATTTGGACTTGGATTTGGACTTGGTGCTTGGGCTTGAATCGGAACTTAAAACAAATATATTTATAAAGCTATTTTCTCTATAAAAAATAATGTTTTTACATACAAGAATAATATATATATCTGTAGTTAGGTACAAACTGTACAAAATAGGGCAAAAATTAAAGTGACCAAGAGATAAAATAACACAAGATAGATATAATGATATCTTGTGTACACTCAATACTAATATTGTGATCATTATTTTTAAGAAATCTTTTCACAATATCTAGGGATGGTTGCAAAACAGTATTCCTCCATGCTTCGTGAACAACTTCTTTTCTATCTTCTTTGAAAACGTCAGTAGAAATAATATGATGCACTGGCCACATTTTCTCATTTATTAATAGTTGAATCTTGTCAAGTTAGTTACAAATTAATATATGAGTATTACGCTTGATACTTGAAATTGAAGCTTGAAGAACCATCTTCTTTAATTCATCATCTCTGTCTATATTTTTTTTTCCCTTAAATATTTGTCCATTTCAGGGACACCAATGGACCGTCGGATTCCTCTGGTGTAATCTGCATCTGGATGAAAATTTGCCGCACCTTATCCACCAGCAATGCATGCAACATAAACATAAGAATAGTTTTATTTAGGTGAAGATATATTTGAAAACCAAAAGTATTATTAAGAAAACTATATAAGAAATGTTTGAATAAGAGTCATTATTATATTTTGACTTATATATAAAATAACTACAAAAACTACCTGCATTGACAATTTCATCAACCCTCGTGTCAACTCTATGATTCAAGACTGACTGCTCTACATCAATCCAAATAAAGCAACTGTCATACTTATATTTGAACATGAACATAGGATCTTCCACAAGTTTTTCAATATACGAATTTGACCCTCCATCAATAATTGGAACACATTGAGTCTTCAAAAAATTTCTATGTAGACAATGGACTTCAAACAGAAATCATTGGCCGTGAAGTTGGTATCTGGCTCAATTTCACCCAAAAATTTGTGGAAAAAAAACTGTCACTTAATATTCACATTAAAATATAGGAACCACAAAAAAATATCGTTTCCAAATATGTATACCTAACAAATAGTGTTGTACACCTTGTTTCTCAGTGTGTGTGTAATGACCCTCCAGGTCATTTTTAAATTAAAGAATTCATTTCATCGTTTAGAGCGTTCCTGTAGCGACCCCAAGTCATTTATGACTTGCTGGCACTGACTGTTCGGTCGCCTGGTCGTTCGTTTGGGTTTTAGGCCCGTTTCCCTGTTTTGGAGATTTTATAACTTGAAAAGTTGACTTTGGTCAACCTTCTTGGAAGACGTGCTCAGATGAAAATTCTGGCAGCTAGGTTAGCTTCGGAAGATCGATTTTGGTCTAGAACGACCCTTTGTTTACTTCTCAAGACTTTAGATAGCAATTGTGGAATCTGGTTCAAATGATACTGGGTGTGGGACCCACTTTTCGTCGAAGCGAGCTCCAAATGGAAATTCCGCCTTCACCGTTGAGTCCGAAATATCATTTTCAATCAGATTCCATATATGGTTTGTATTTTTCCGACTCCGAACGAGTCCGGAACATCAAAATTTTAAGTTTGAAGGGTTGTAGAATTCTAACGCGGCGGTGACGTGGCAGAGCCACGCAACGCCACGTGCCAGCGGATGGAAATCTGGAAATTTCCAGATCTTAGGACGAATTTCGTCCATTATATCTTTCACATCTTCAACATAAGATTTCTCCTCCATTTTAAGCCCGAATTAAGTGATTCAAAAGGCAAACTTCAAGAGAATTTCGTGGGGAATCTAGAGGTGATCTCAAGAATGCAAGGGGAGGCTTCGTTTGAGGTAAGAAATTGAATTTAGCTACTGCTAGGGTGATTTCAGAATTAATTGTTGTTGAATTTTGAAATGTGAGATCTTGATCATATTAGGTCCGTTTTGAGTCATTCTTGAGGCTAACTTGTAGAGCTTTACGCAAGGA